>NW_028289348.1:352027-704055 GCF_059628265.1 Tinamus guttatus
GTGGGGCAGGAGGCCTCCGCACGCGGCGCGGAGAGGCGGGAGGCGGAGAAGCGCCCGCGCAGGCTGAGGGGGCCGTGGCGGGAGGAGGCCACGTGCTGGGCAGGGCAGGAAGGGAACCACGGCGCAGCGCCCACAGCTGTGTCTGGAGCCCGGCGTTTGGGCAGCTTTTCCTCTGTTGCTGGTGGGACTGAACTGCTTTGTTCACTCAAGACTCTTCCTAGTCACCTTTCTGCCAACCTGTCCCAACCACATCCACGTGAAACCACCCTGACCTCCAGCTTCCTCACTTTTCCAGATCTTCATCATCTTTGCTCCAGGTCTCCCAACTCACCTTTCTTGCTTTCCCTGCTTTTACACTGCTGGGAAGAAATTCCTCTTTCTTCCACTGATGTGTCCATTGACTGTTGTTGCTGACCAGCTTTTCCTTTTCTGCTTGAGTCCTCTCTGGTTTCTTGTGACAGGGGTTTAAAAGGAAAGATCAGACAGCGACTTGCTGAAAGTTTGCCCAAGGAGTGTTTCTTGTGGCAGGCACAGCTAATCTTTGAGATATAAAAGCAGTGTGGTGCAGCTCTAGCTTCAGGCTCGGGAGGTGCCATCCTCCCCAGTGCCACCCAAAGCCAGTCCCTTTGGTCCTCTGTCTATTTACACATCTACTACTCCTAAGGAAGACAAAGAACACTGCCTGGTCTTTCACTCCTTATTAAAAAGGGTTGTCAGAGTAAGTTGTCCTTATATGTATTTTTTTTTTTTCCCTGCCGCCAGTTCCCGTTTCTCTCATGATTCTGTAGCGCTACTGCCAGCTTCTTTGTGAGTCCCTGTGCATGTGCTTTTGTGATTAATCAAGCCTTTTCACTTCCAGGAGGTGGGCATCTTTCTGACAATTACCCAAGGAGGCCTCACTTCCAACACTGCAGTTGGAATGTTAACTGATTTCTAATGCAGAAGATAAATCTACTTATTTTGCTAATTCTCATTGTCTGGGTAATTGTCATTTGCATAATTGGTTCTGCATCAGATACTCTTCACATCTCTGCTTGGCATTCTGTCACTCCACCACTTTCAAAGCACTGGTGAAGGAAGAGGAGGTGAGCAGTTAAATCTGTACGGGGAGAAGTTGTGGCCGAGGGGGACAGCCCGCTTGTCAACCTGACGGTTCCCTGCACTGCTTGGGTTTGTTCCCTCTGCCGCCTGTGCAGTGAACTAGCGATGTCAGTGAAACTGCTGAGTTGTAGATGGAATGTGCTGGCATCCCTGCACATTCTGGTGTCTGGGATTTAAATACTGCAGCCTCGCTTCGAAAGGGAAAGGCTATTTATTATATGTACGTGGAGAATATTTCTTAACTATAGGTGTGAGCAAAGTTATCTGTCACATGTTACAGTTTGTCAGGTTAGCAACCTGGGATGAAACCCAGGCCCGATTAATGTAAAAATGATAATTCTGGGGTAAGTTTCCGTTGTAATGGGATTCTACCTGGGAACTGCATGGATATTTGAACTGCATGGTAATTGGTGTTCCTCTTCAGCACCCTTTAGTTGGATTTCATTAATTAATTTAGTTTGTAAGCTACCTCTTTGCTAATATGCTTTGTCAATCCGCATTTATCTGACTTTGGACTACAACATACTTCCTTTCTGCAGCTTCTTCTATTGCTTATATGTTTTTTTGTACAGTTTATTTCTCTGTGATACAAGCTTGTCTTTTATTTCTGAGCTTGCATAATTCATCTTTTTATTTTTCTAGTCCTTGCAGTGGCTATTTTTTAAATTTTATTTTTAATACACTAGCGATACTTGCTGCATCATTCGGTAGATTTATGGCATTTTGGCTACTCCCTCGGTGAAGAACACAATGCACAATGCATAATGTGCTCTTACATTTCCTACATGTGGTCTGAGACTCTCTCCTGTTTTTTTTTTTTAATTTTTTTTTTTAAGTGAGTGAAAACAAATGGAAAAGGAGGTTAATTAAGTTAACCTTTGTCTGCTTAAAAAGATCTTTAGTGATTGTGAGTTCAGTTTTCTATCTCACAGTGGAATTCTTTTATTTTAGACTATGATGAAGATTTTGAAGCAGATGAAGAAGTTAATGAAGAAGGACAGACTAGTGATCAAATGAGTGGAATGTCGAAGTCATCCTCAGATGATGAGAAAGATAATTTAGACCGTGAAAAAGAGAGTAGAAATTCATCACAGAAGGCGCTGCAGGCCTCTGATGGTGAAAAAGATGAAAATGATGGAAACTCTGATAGTGACTCAGAGGATAATGAACAAGGTTAGTCCTTTGTCAGAGCAAGGCTGAGAGCAGGCAGTGCGGTGCATGTTTTACGTTACTGGGCATGCCCAAAATGTGTGGTGAGTCTGTATTTTTGTCACATTTCCAGTGTCATGAAAGTGACACTTTGGGTGTTAATCACCACAAAACATCCCAACCCTTTGCATTTGTTGTGCAATCTGGAGAGTGGCTTTTTTTTCAGCTGCCTTAAAGTTCCCAGCTATGGAGCAGCCACTTGCAGCTGTAACTGGGAAGGGAAGGCCCAAGTCAGCTGCTTTGCTGCTCCTCGGGCCGAGACAAGGTCTTCCTGCCTTTCCACACAGTGTTCATTGAGCCAGCTGAGCTTAACGTGTCCCTCTACTGCACTTGTGGTACTCGTCGGGTGAGTGAGGGCAGATGGGCTAGAGTAGCTTGACATCTTTATTGCCACAGTGTGACATTTTACAGTTCCTGGGGGCTTAATTTGGAGGAACACAGATATTAATTTGTGCTGTGGTGCTGTGATGATGTACAAACTACGTAAAGGACGAAGAAAAATCATGCAATCACTACTGAATTGGTAAAAGATACCTTTTATATTTTTATCAGTTCCACCATCCATCACTAAATACAGCCAAATTCTTTGGGCAACATAAGCATGTGTCATGGTTTACAGCAGATGTTGCTAAACACTTTAGTTGCAGAAATGGAAAAGTATCTAGTCAGCAAATTAGCTGTACATATTTAGGGCAATGGTAATGTCACTGGTCACTGAGAGCCATGAAGTCATGGCCACTTACCCATCCTGAGGAGTGCCCTTTTATCTGAGAAGCCATCATGAAACCCAACATAATAACTTGTTTGTCCTAAGTGTTATCTTTAATAATGACCCCAAGTCATTATAACCTTAGCTTTATATTCTGCTAGATCATTCACTCATGTGTGGTTCAGAGAGGAAAATGCAGTTACCCATTCACCTGTTCTATTTGCAGCAGTTAGAAAGTTTTTGAGGTTTCCAGATCAGGTCTGGTAGAAAACAGATTAAGAGTCCGAGCCTATATGACAAGCTGTGATTTCCTGATGCGAATGTAGATAAGAAAGTGCAAAGTGCACAGGACAATTTTTATTAATTCAGAAAGATTAAACTGTTCTGGAATGAATTTCTGTAGCATAAATAGCATTTTCCATCCCTTCAGTTTCCTGCATCAGCACTTTTATTGCTTAATGTTTAACAGTTGACCTTCACATATTCACAGCAGCATATATTCATAAATAATCCAGTAGAAACTTGCGGGCAATTTCACATTTATTAAACAATCAATAAGAGAATTCCAGAACATGGTGAAGGAGCAGAAAATGAACTGCATATGTTTTGGCTTGTCTCTTCTTCGTGAAGAAGTGGTTTACTTCTAATATTTCTCCTCTTAGAGAGAGCTCTTAAATCTCTTAGATCCTGAGCTGACTTACATGCTTGTTGCTTGTCATTATATACCAGGATTTCTCAATTTACTGTTGTTTTAAAATGAACTCATTTATATTCCTTACATTTGACAGTCCTAATATGCAAGCTGTTTCTCAGTTTAAACATTACTTTCACATTTGTATTTCTAGATTAAATTTGCAAAGGTAAAACAGCTGTTTGTGAAAAAGCTGCAGCTACAGGAAAGATCCAGTCTTTTTATAGAAAGTATAAAATGCAACAGAAATTCAAACCAAATTTGAAATATTTTTGCCTATTAAGTCATTGCAGTGATCAAAATTATCTATTTTTACTTTTCTAATGGTAATCAGAAATAGTTTACCTGTGATTCATGAACAATCAGTACAATTAAGAATTCCTCTTATTAGTGTAGGTATTACCATTTTTGTGATTTTAATCAGCTGCTTATCAAGCTGTGGCAATGCGTGTGGCAACTGTGGACATGTTTCTAGGTGGAATGAAACAGGTAGCTTATAACTGTCTTCCATAGCTACCTGTACACTAAGGACCTTCATTAGGGGCCACTCTAAATGAATTTTCAAATACCCTGCAGATGAAGAGGATAATTTGAAACATTATCAGCATTTTCAGTGAGCGTTCCTCACATGGCGGGTGAAGAAGTTGCAGAGAGGCTGCCCAGAGGCTGCAGGAGGGGCGCAGGGCAGACACTGGCTCCATGAGGCGCAGCGGCCGCTCGGGGACGCGACGCGGGGCCGTGTTCGGGGGACACGACGCGGGGCCGTGTTCCAGCGACTCGCGCGTAGCAAACCGAGCAGGAGAAGGGCAGTGCTGCTGTGCTGCGTCCCCGCTGGGTCTGCCCACCCTGTGCTCACCTTGTCTCAGAGGTGGTCTCTTTGCACCTACCTGGCCTGAGTGCATTTTTCCTTCCTGAGTTTAACTAATCTCTTTTTTGATCTGTAAGGACTTTGGACGCCTTCAGTGTCCTGCAGTAATAAATTCCACTGTTTTGCAAAATACTATATGAAGAATTATCAATGAAGATTTTTTCTTCATTTTTTTTCTATTTATGAATTTTATATGATGATCTCTAAATCCTTCTTTTAAAGGAGACAGTGAACTGCCTTCCCAGTTCATTTTCTGTGATTTCACATGATTTTACAGATCTTTATTCACTGGTATGACATGAGTGCACTAAAGCACTTACTTTTCTTGATGTCTTTCTCAAACAGACATCAAGAAACAATTCTAAAGCCCTTAATCAAATTAGAGGAAGCTAATGGAATTCATTGTTGTTATCAGAAGACCAAGTGAAGTGACTCTGATTTTAACACTTAGAAGCCCAAATGAATCAATGTACAATTACTGGAACTTTGCCATCAAGTCCTTCAGGGCGTGCGGTTCAGAGGTTGATGTTAGATGAGGGCCTGTCCCTTTGTGCATAGCAAAATGAATTAGTGGGCAATGAATGCAGATGTTTTCATGATGGATATTAAAATGGAATTGTTTTTCACTTCTAGATAGGAGGTCTTTGCACTGCTCCTCGTCCATGAGTACTTTGTACAGCAGTGAAGATGACTCTGCTGAAAAGTTCAACGGCAACGTTAAGGGCAATGAGGAGTATGATATTGAAACGGCAGCTGGTAACATAGCTCACACAAAGTATGGAAATGAGAATGGGGAGAATGATCAGGCCAGAATGGAGGACAATCCGGAAACTTTTGCACTGGAAAAAGAAGGAATAGATGAAGCAGAAGAGACAGAAGCAGCAAGGGTAAACGCTGTTTTTTTTCATGAAAATACAACGGCAATGCAGCATCAAGGCCCTGAAGTTGGTGGGCACCTCGAACACGCTGCGGCAGTAGAAGGTAACACAAGGGAAGATGGGGAGCAGGTGGCACATAACGGGAAGGAAGATGGTGAGGAAGATGTCGCAGTGTCTTTGGAAGATCATATGATGGAAGTAGAGGATAGAAATGAAGAGTCTTCTCAGAGTGACGAAGGAGGTGGTGAGTATGTTCCCTCTGCAGAACTGTGATGTGACCAGTGTGTGCAAGTGCTGCTCTGTTCGCCTTTATATGAAGTTATGCTGCTGCTTTGGAAACGCAGTTGTTGGACAACTTTAGTAGGCAATACCAAGCTGTCAGAATGCTCTGTACTGCTGTGAGCTAAGTAACCATCCAGAATGTAATCCTGCTTTCTTTTCTAGTGTTTTAGTGTAAGGCTTTGGATATTCTTATATATTATAATTTTAAGATTCAAATGTTCTTTATTATCTACAAGAGAATCTGCATATTAGATTGGGGTAAATCTTATTATCATATGGCTAATACTGAATTCAAAAAAATTCCCAAAGATGCTGTATGAGTCGTGGTGTAGCAGATGGATTAAACACTACATCCGTTGGCTCCTGGTTTTGTAACTGCACTTTGTGACAACCTTCTCTTCAAGGAGGAAATCAGCCCGACTCCTGAGTTTGCTGGTGAAATGGAGATGCTTCAGCCTCACCTTTATGGATGATGTGTTGGTAATGAGCAAATAACAAACAGCCACATGAACAAGGTTTTGCATTATGGGGAAACGGAAAGAATGCAAGTCCTTGCTTTGAAATGTTACCTGGTTCATAGAAGAGCTGTTCTGGCTGTTGTAAAGTCAGGCAGTGTAAAGAAATGTTCTGCAATGGTGCTGACAGAGCTGCATTCGAGACTGCATTTCCTGTGGTGTGTCTCTGTATGCTGGACTTGCAGTGGAATGGGTCAGGCTTTTGTTCTAACAGGTGTTTTTTGGTTCTGCTTCTGTTGCTTTCTGTTCACTGCAGTGCGAGTATCTGAGCTGCGTGCGGAACGAATGTCTGTGAATGCTGGTGCTCAGGGCTTGCAGGTCTCTTGCTGATGGGTTGTTGCTTTGACTGTCTTTCTCTTTGTTTTGCATTCAGAATTGGAGTAGAGAGAGTAGTGTTCCCTTCACTGGATAGTGCTGAAGTCGTACAAGTTGTTTGCTTCTGGAACCTCAGCTGGGTCGTGAAAGGAGCTTCAGTCTGAGCAGCTTTACCAGCAGCCTCGGGCGAGCTGAGTAAAGACCAGTGAAGGACAAGGAACTTAAAAAGCAGCCTATTACACTGTAGTGTAAAACCAAAGAAGGGTCAACTGAATATGTCAAGCCAGTAATCTGGTACTGAATTCGCCCAAAACAAGGGAATCTTCTCCCATTTCTCTTAAGAACTGGGGGTTCTGAGTCCTGACAAGGAAGGAAGGAAGGAAGGAAAGGAAGTAAGTGGAGAGGAGTAGGAGGAACCATGAGAGGAAGGAGAAGGAGAAAATAACAAAGATGAAAAACAAAAGAAAAATAACGTGAAATGGAGGATAGGGAGAAGGAATCAGCAGTGTAGAAGACAATGGTACAGGGAAAAGGTGAGAGAGGATGGATGGTGTCTTGGCAAAAGCGAGGCAAGGAGCTGGGAAGAGAAGAATGTGAAGTTGAGGATGATGTTAATTCCTCTCACTGCCATCCAGTGGGAATATCCATCTTCCAGTTCCTCTGGAATCTTTCATTGCCCGGACTGATCCTGAAATAGCAGACCTTATGTTCTCTATATGCAGCTACAAGCATAAACAGTTTGGTGCCCGTTCTGCAGTCTCTTAAGAATGATAGCCCTTTCTGCTTGTGTGTTGTTGGAGGGAATGTGCTGTCACGTGTGTGCGCACATACACGTGCCTGTTCCCACATATAATGCAATGGGCTATATTCTTCACATGTACTTGTTTTACACTTGCTTGCCAAATTGGAGCTTTATCTGAAAGTAGCAAGTTTTTCTGACTTGAATTCAAGGGGGATTTGTTAGAAACACAGTGCAGATGTTAAAATACTTAATACAAATATTAAATGTAAGTTGCATTCCAGATTAAGCTGTGTTATCTTAAGTGATCTAATCAATCCGTAGCTTCGTGAAAGACCCAAACAATCCTTCTTAATGACTATGGATACTGCTGTTATCTGCTCCTTGCAGGTCTGTAGTCTTTACCTTTTCAGCTTAGCCACAAGAGCCGAGACAAAGATCGTTAATTACTGTGTAGCTGAAGCTATTGAGTTTTAGCCACTTACAGCTTGATGGTTAGACTGTTCAATTTCTGCAGCGATGGTGTCCTCAGTGTGAGGCTTCATGCATGACACCTTGAAACTCGCACATGGAGGAAGGACTAGTTCAGTGGGTTGAGTGTTTTCCTCCTCCTTCCTCGTCCTTCTGAACGCTTTCGGCAAGCGTCCTGCCGCCCCCGCTCACCGCAGCGCAGGGCCGGGCGGACAGGGCAGTTTCCATGGCACTAGTGGCCAGGGCAGTCTGTCTCTCTGTGCTTATTTCTATGCAGCCAGTTCTTCTTGGGTAGGAAGTGCCCGAGGTGCATCTGTCACTGTCGTCTGTTTGTGATAACGGGAGGGAAGATGCTGGTTGCAGAGATCAGGAGAGGCTTCCTGTTTTATGTTTCACTCTGGCAGTCGGATCGTTGCATACAGGAAAAAAAAAAATCCCTGTCCAGTCTTTTTAGCATCCATTTATGCATCTGCTGTCCCGTGGGTGTGTATAGTCCACTTGTGGATCTGTTCATACTGTCTGGCCTTCCGCCTCCTGTTGCAGCTTGTTCACTGCCCTCTGTCCTGTCTCTTCTTGATGATGCCCCAAATTCCGGGTACCTTTACGACATGCTCTGCTGCAGAGGGGCATCCCCTTAGCAAGGGGCTCAAATCAGGGTTCATGTATTTTTTTCTCCCTGCTCCTGCACTCACAAGCTGTCTCTTCTGTTGATTTGGGGAATTCAGGGGTCATCAGGACTTTAATTGGGCTTAAAATAGAAAAATGCTACATTTTTTTACATAGTTATGAAACAAAAGCAATTTTATAAAACAATGTTGCTTGTCCTACCCTCCATTCTCACAGAGCTTGTCTAGCTGTTTTGTGGTAACCTTGCAGAAGAAGATTGCTGCTCTGTGTCTATAGCTGCTTCTGCGTGAATCTCTTTTCTCTATCTGTTTTTCTTTTCTTTTTTTTTTTGATAGTCGTTGCCATTTAATTTTAGTGTACTTCAAAAGAGAAAATATTTCTGGTGAAGATTCACTTGATGCCAAACAAAACTGCAGAAATATTACAGATTTTAAGTCGAGATGACTGAATGATTTCTACAACTGTTTTTTGATGGTTTCTTCGTTGCTTCCTCTTTTGCGATTTTGTGATTTTTTTTTTTTTTTTTAAGATTACAAGTCGGTCCAAGAGGAAACAGCAGAAGCAATCGAAGATGATCATCACATGAATTCTGAACTTGAACCTAGTGATTCCAGAGCAGAAGAGGAAGAGAACTTAACAAGCACAGAGCATGTTATCAAGGAAGGTGAGGACAGCTAACATGGCCAAGAACTGGGGTTATATTTCATTCATTTAAAATCTGTTTATGGAACATTTTGCATTTTGCTTTACTTTCTAGGCTAAAAAGCCTTCCTGGTTGTTGTTCTTTACTTTCTTGACTCTTTTTTTTTTTTTTTTTTTCCGACTTGTATAAAATCAGGTGATGTCTAGCTGGCTTCTGTAGTCACGTATAATTGATGCCTTTGGGGGACTTATAATGATCCTGGGCAAAGAATCCAAGCCAAAAAAAGCCTGGCTGCCACTCAAGAAAATAGCAGTGAAAAGCAGGTGTCTGGTGAGTTCCCCTTTGCTTCCAAGTAGACGTAGTAAATGATAGGATGGAGCCTCCTGGGAAAATGTAGTGTCAAGACAGGCAGGATGCGACTGCTGACACAAAATGGAATGAGAATGATGGAGCAGGAATGAAGCTGAACTCCAGCCCTGATCCTCATGGTGTTTCCAGCTTATTCCATGTTAGCAGCTGGCTTAATTGGCAATAGGGAAACTTCAGCTTGATCTTGGCTGTTTCAGGTATTTCTGTCCAGGAACGTCTCGGGACCTTGCAGTCCCCACAGGCTCAGTGGAGTTTGGTTTTGTAGGCTTGCCCTGCCTCACGGAGGGGCCTGGTTTATGACACAGGAGCATTGGGGCAGCTGCCTGGTCACTAAGGGGAGTGCTGCAGCGAGCCCTAGTAGCAGGGGGACTCGGAAGAGAAGGAAACCACACGGTAAGACTGGCTGAGCCTGCGCTTGCATCTCCCCCTCTCATCCTCCGTCCCAGAGCCCAGGGCTGGCAGGAACCAGTAATACCTGGTTTCTCATTGCCGGTTCCGCACTGTCTGCTACTTCAGTGCATAAAGCAGGGGTGAGCTAAGTTTTGCTGTCAGCTGGTCAAAGAACACAGTCTTGAAAGGGTCTTTCATCTAGCAAGTGTATCCAGGAAGCTGGAGGTTCCTCTTCATCACTGGTTTCTCAGTCATTGCCTTTTCCTCAGGGACCCTTTCTGAGATGAGACTGTTTCTGCCCTGTCTCATAGCTAACCATAAAACAACCGTCTGAGATTTTGTTTCAAAACCCAGTCATCTCCTGCACTGGTCTTCACAACATCTCTGTTTCTGAGAGCGCTCCCAGGCAGCCGGATTCTGGTGGCACTGGAGATTCCCTGACCCTCTCGATGGGGGGTGAAACGTGTTGTCTTCCCACTGGGGTACCCTTTGGAAGAGGACGCTCTCAAGGAGTCTCATTCGGATGCTCTAATGTGAAATAACTTCCCACTTGCTGCTGTCATCCCCGGCCTGTGCAGGACCTCACTTTATTGGAGGGAAAGTGCTGCCAGCAGCTGCCAGAGGAAACTAACCCCCCTGTCTGCTGACAGGAGGGTAATCAGACTGTGTCAGGCTGCAGAAAACACCCCGTTTCTTTTGGGAGACGTTAACGTAAAGTATTTGCTGTACAGGGACCACCTAAAATCCATTATGGAAGACTTCATCCAATCCTAGCCCCTGGGCAGGTCAGAGGCTGCCTTTGTGGAGACAGTAATATTTGATTTTTGGTTGAGATGACTGAGATTATTATTATTTCTTTTTAATCTTGTTTTGTACCAAAGCCTTTATTAGAAATCTTTAATGATTATACAAGTTACTGATTTTAATAGTAGGTTAAGTTCTCCCAGATTCAGGAGGTATTGTGAGGCTTTAACAATGACACAGCTGATTGAGATGTTTTATATAAAAGAAAATATATATATATATTTTTTCTTTTATATATATAAAATTATATAATTATAATGTATACATTTATATAATTACAATTACATATTTTACAGACATAAATATATGTATATATAAGAAAAAAACAAATGTAAAGCTTAAGGGACTAAGGGACTTCAGGAAGCTAATAATAAACATAAACAATATACTTGGTGAAGGCACATCTGGATGAAGGCCTGATTTCCTGTATTACAAAATGCAACATGGAATTTTTAATGTAACGGTGTTGCCTCGCGCTTAGGCAATGAGTGATGCGGTGGGAGGACGCAGCCCCTGGGCTCCCCTTTCTCCTTCCACTCCTCCATCCTCTCTTGCCTTCCGGGCTCGTTCCTTCCTCCCTCTGTTCCTTCCTCCCTCCGTTCCGTCCTTCCTTTGGGCTCCTGGAGCCGCCTGTGCGTCCCTGCCCTGGGGACGGGGCTGTGTCCCCTCCCGGGGATCCTGGGCGAGCTGCTCTGCTCCTCCGCTGCCCGCGCCGGCCGTGGCGCCCGCTCCAGCGGCAGCAGCAGGGGCACAGGCCGCCCTGTGTTTGATGCCCAGGGCGTTTCGTGGGTTCAAAGCACGGCCGCAGCAGCACAAACCTCCGGAGGCGACGGCCCTGGAGCAGATCCTGGAACGCTGAACTCCGTGAGAGCGCTACCGTTAAATTCCTGGGGAGCAGCAAGAGGCCCTGTGTTATACCCTGCTGTAGTTACAGAATCCAGGGGAAGTGATTACCTGTTTTACATGAACAGCTGCGTGGTTTTCCTCTTACATGAGCATATTTTACACGAACAATTTGCCAGCTCTTTTGGAGTATTTGAATGTGCCAGGCTGATGGGTGTCCCATATAAACACCCTGAGCTCCCTGCTAGGCGGGAAGGGCAGAGGGAAGGATCAGTGTTGGAGGCTGATCAACGTTTTTGCTTAAATTAGTTATTCTGAGTGCCAGTGTGATGCTTAGCTGCACACACGTGTGGAACAAGAAGCAGCAGAACAGGTTTTCTTCTTGTCACCTTGCTGATGTCCCTTTGTTGCTTGGGAGATAGCGGCTTTAATAACTGCCTCGTAAAACAGCTTTATCATTAACACAGTTATTTCAATAAAAAATAATGTTTTGATTATTTCTTAACAGCACCAGATGGAGCTTCCTTGGCAGAAGAGGCGAGAACACTTGAAATACAAAAGGCAGCAGAACAAGTGGTACAAGAAGGGCAGATGGCGGGGGAGAAACAAGCACTTGAGAAGGACGATCCTGTAGCCGAGGAGGGAGGTGCTCACGGTGAAGAGGTGGGACAGGAAACAACCTTAGAGGGAGATCTGCTGCCCCAGGAAGACGCAGGGGCTGTGGTGCCAGTGGAAGCTCAGTTCGCTGTAGAAAAATCTGCACCGGAGGAGAGGACTGTGGCAGAAGATTCAAAAGAAGAGGAGACAGGAGGAGGTGGAGAGGTGACCTTTGGGGAGCAGGAAGTTTTGAAGGCTGTGGAGGAGGGTGAGGAAGCGCTGAAAGGACAAACGCCTGAGGGAGAAGAGGTGTTCGGGGCAGTGGTGTCACCGGGCAAGGAGGTGGATGGAGCAGAGCCTGAGGAGGGGCAGGCAGTGGCGGGAGCTGTGCAGACTGAGAGCGGGTCGGAGGCAGAGGAGGCTGCGGAGGAGGGAGGTTTCGCAGGGAAGGATGTTGTGGACGTTGCTGTGGCTGAGGGACAGGAGGTTGTGGAAGACATAAAGTTGGCAGAAGAGTTTGTGGGGGTGGTTGGCCCTGAGGCAGAAGAGGCTGTGGGGGAAGCTGTTTCTGAAGGAGAGGAAGCTGTGGAGAAGCTTGGGGCTCTACTGGAAACATCAGGAAAGATGCATGTTTGCACAGAAGCAGCAGCACCTGGAGGAGAAGAGCTCAAAAAGTCAAGTGAGTTTCCCCAGCTCTTTCCAGCTGGGGAAGAGTGGATGGAGAGTGGGAAAGCTGCCATAGGAGAAGCACTGTCCAAGCTGGATGACCCATCGGCGGTGGGAGAGACCTCCCTCCTGCGAGCAGACGATGCAGCGGAGGCAGCTCCTGGGCCGGAGGCGCTGGCGGGTGCTGGAAGGGCTCCCGTCAGTGAAGGCTCCTCTCAACGGGAGGAGGCGGCAGCTGTGGAGGAGGAGGAGGAGGAGGATGAAGGCTTAGCAGGAGCAGCGGCAGGGCCCCGTCTGAGGGGAAGCCCAGCTCTGGCCTGCAAAGCACAGGCGGGCGCTGCGGTGCAGGAAGAGGCTGCTGAGGGGCCGAGGGGAGGCCCCGCGGCGCAGGCGGCGCCTGGCAGGGGAGAGGAGGTGGCGCCGGCAGCGCGGGTGGAGGAGCCGCTGGAGGCCGCGGCGGGGACGGGGACAGAGCAGGCGGCGCTGGGCGGGGAGATGCCTGTTGGCGCGGAGGTGCCCGGCGCAGCAGCAGCGCGTGCACCCCCCGGCGAGGCCGCCGCGGGGACGGTGCCCAGGGAGGGTGACAGGGAGGCTGCGGTGCCGGGGGGTGGCGATCGGAGTGTGGCCGTGGCCCAGGCTGCAGCAAGGGCAGGAGCAGGGAGGCCTGAGGAGGCCCTGGCGGAGGCAGCAGGCGAGGACCAGGACCACGCGGTGGAGCGAGAGCAGCCCCAGGCCGCGTCTGCACGGAGGGAGTTGGAGGCTGCAGTGAGCGGCAGCACCCGGGGCAGGCGCGGGGCCCCGCTCTGCTGCGGGGAGCTGGCAGGAGCCTCCTCGGCGCTGGAGGAGGCCGAGGCAGAGGGTGCCTCAGGCGGGCAGAGGAAGGCTGGAGCTCGGGAGTGCCAAGGAACAGGGCCCTTGGGGCTGGAGGAGCAGGAGGCGCCAGGGGCCGTCGCCTCCGGAAGGCGTGCGGAAGTGCAGGGAGTGCCGTCCGCTGGGGACGAGCCGGATGTGGGAACACGGGCGACCGTCCCCAGGCACCAGGACGGGGCAGCAGGGCCCCGAGGGGGAGCTGGGCCAGCGGAGCTGGCACTGAGCCGGGGTGCTGAGGAGGAGGCTCCCGGCACCGTGGTAACGGAGAGAGATCCTGGTGGGAATAAAGGGCCGGTGGAGGGAGAAACAGGAGCGGCGGCGTTGGGAACTGACTGGAAAGCGCCAGGCACCGGTGAAGACGCCCAGGGAGAAGGAGAAGGTGTCACAGAAAGTGCACAGAACGTCTCAGGGGATGGGGAGCAGCTTGAAAGGCAGCAAGGGAAGGAGAGTCCTGGGCCGGGACACACGAGGGCACCGGGAGGCCCCGGCGCGGGAAGGAGCAGCCCAGATCCGTGAGGTCAGTGTCCATGCAAGTGCTAGCATGACTGGCACCTTTGGCACAAGCCCCCAGGCTTCTGGCTGTCGGACACAGGGCTTTTACCATGTCATCCCTGCCCCTTTTCTTACACAGCTGCTCCCAAGTACCCACTGCAGGGAGCCGGGATAAAGGAGGCGAAATCCCACCCAACAGCGCAGCACTGGCGTTCACCCCTGCTCCTGAACCCACGCAATCGCCAAATGAGTCTGAGCTGCTGTTGAGGTTCCGGGGCTGTCGCGTCGCTCCGGCGCGTGGAGGCTCTTGGTTCCTGGCAGTGGCGGCTCTCGCAGCGCTGACTGTCAGGAAATGACCCAAAGGGGCACCACGGGCTCCAGGAGCGCGGTGCTACAGGGAGAAACAGCCTCTGGCTTTTGTGGCGCCCCTAGTACTCCTGATTTTAGGAAATCCATTAGCGTGGTAATTGGGTATGCACAGTAGTGTAGTTACTGCACAGCTGGCATTTGGCTTGTTTTCGCTAGGATGGGCTGAACCGACACTGTGATGGCCTCGCCGCAGCCCCCAGAATGTGGAAGGATCTTTCCACTAAGCCTTTCTCCAGCTCCTCAGTGCTGTTTTTCTGGAATGTTTGTCCAAATCACTGAGATTTGTGCTGATCGGGATGTTCACTCCTCCTTTCTTTTACTCAGTGAGTACTGTAACCATCTGTCTTGTTTTCCTGGAGCAGCGTCCTAACGTGCACCAGACAACTCCAGTGAGCCTGTGTCAGCCCAGGAAGTGTCACTCCTTTATCATTATGGACAGTAAGGATTGTTTCACAGCTGTCATGCCTGTTTTTTCCCAAAACACACCTACTGCCCTGGTTGCATGTCCGGCCTCCTGCAGCCACAGCTTGTTCCTGCCAGCCGGTGGGCTGGTGGAGGCGGATGCAGCGCAGATGTAGGTGTGCACATAGAGACTGCACGTGTTCACTGTCCCCTCCCCGCACCCTTCTCGGTGTCATGGGGCTTTTTAAAGCGTCACGTCCCCGCTGTGCGTCCTCCGGTAGGTGCGGGTGGCCCTCCAGCTGGTTAAGCCGTGATGCTGACGGGAGCGTCACATCCCATGAGGACAGGAGCTGTCCCGGCTGCAGGCGGGGACCCCGCCGGGCCGCGCTCAGCACATGGCTCTGCTCAGGGAGCCTCGGAGCTGGGGCGCGAGTCGGGATGGTCCCAGTGTGACCCCCCCGTTGGACGCGGCCTCCGCGCGGGACGGAGCCACAGCCACAGCCGCGGGGCTGGGGGATGCTCTGCTCCAAAGGCTGCGTGTTCTGTAACTTGTGTTTGCAGAGTGGGAAATCAAACTAGCAGGATTTTAAGTGTATTGTTCCTCTCAATTACTTATGATTATTATAGATGGGATAAGAAATTTAAATATGATCAAGCAATTTGTGTTTGTTTCTTACTGTATTAAAGACAGATGGATTTGTATTTTCAATCTGGATTCTGCAAACTATTATGAAAGAGAAAAGCTGAAAAACTGTATTAGAGAATATGACTCCAGGGGCAGGTCAGAGAGGGGTTTTGCAGTAATCAGCAGCTCACGTGAACACCTGAGGTGATGGCAGGTGCCCCAGCAGAGATGTTTGCTCTCTGCAGGATGGGCAGTACTGGCTTGAAATTCAAGTACTGGAGTTTTAATCATTCAGCAGTGGCCTTTTTATTTAACCAGGGACTATCCTTAAAATTAGTAATGGACTATTTGCTGGACTAAGGCATTTTTCAATGTTGTTCAATATGAAAATTGCTGTAAATGGATAATCTATGTTTATGTATTATGCAGTTGAATAAACCTGGTCTGTGAAATGTTCTGAATTGAAATTAATGTAAATGACCTTCCTCAGAGATCTGTTTTTCTGTATACACATGCACACCTGCACATTTACTTTGGTCTATAAAAAGCTCTGTATTAGTCTCCGACACTCCGTGAGTTTTTACAAGTACCTTCCCTGTAAGAACAACCCACGGCAGCCGCCCGGCCCCGCCGCACTCGGCTGCTCCCAGGGATGGTCTGGCCCGGAATCTCAGCTGCATCCCCCACCCGCCAGCTCCCCCCACCTCTGCCGGCCTCCCCTGAGCACACGGATCTCCTGCACCACTGGTGTGTTAATGTCACCACCCCACAGGTCTTCAGCCGGTAAGAAATACAACAAGGTCCAAGCATCTTCCCCATTTTTATTGCTTCAGGGCTGGGGTAAGAGCAGCAGCAGGAAGAGGGGAGGTGCCAGGACCCTGCTCCACATCTCCCTGCGCAGCGCCCAGCCCAGCACCCCGCAGCGGCGGCCGGCTCGGGAGGGCAGCGCAGGGCAGCACCTGGAACCCGGGACACTTCCAGCCAGCCTCCCGGCCAGCCCCAGGCACACAGGCTGGGAATAACTCTCCAAAAGGAGCTGTCACCAAGGCCACTCCTGCCCCTGAAGCAGGTCAGCAAGAAAAGAAGCTAGAGCCTAAGTCACGATAGGGGTATTTACCACCAATGCATAAACGGATTCGCGCTGGGGATCTTCAGCCGGGCACGCGCTGCCCGCGCGCCAGGAAAGGGCTGGTGCTGCCGGCTGCGGAGCCGCTCCCTCCGCACGGGCCCTGCTGCCGTCAGCTGCTGTCCTCAAAGCTGCCGCTGTTGCTGCAGGAGTGAAACCGCAGGCTGCTCATGGGGTCCGACACGTAACCTGCGAATGCGGGAGCAGGAGGGCAGCGTCAGGACACAGCTCTGATCCACCCCCTCACTGGGGAGCAGGTCAGGATAACACTGCGCGCGTCACTGTGAGACAAACAGGCACAGATCACACTGACGCGTTCCGCTGCCTGCAAACCTCCGTTTGGCACCATCTGCTCAGGGCAAAATGAGCTAACAAGTGAGCAGACCCTTCACTCGTGCAGTGAGTCACAAGTCATGCACATGTCAACTCTGGGGACTGACGTAAAGCAGCTCAGCATTTTAGTAACACTGGAAGTTTGATGTTCAAAAGTACTTTCTAACCTTTCAATTGTATCTTTACAGGGCTCAGAATAAGCACTGCGGTTAGCGCATTGTGCGCCTGTGCAGGGCTCCTGCAGGAGCTCTGGGGGCAGCCGGCACCTCGCGCTGCCTGCGCCCGCCCTGCTCAGGCCTCTGCGGGTGACGCTGCGCAGGGTCCCTCCGACCCACGTGCGGCCGCCGCGGGCAGCGCTGCCCTCTGCGCGCGGCTGGGCCACGCTCTGCTCTCGCGGCAGAGGTGGCAGCGAGGCCCGGCCTGGGGACAGGCGCCCGCGCCCCCACCCTGCCCTGCCCCACGTGTGCCCAGCGCCACAGGGAGGCAGCGCGTCCCCGCTCCCCCGTCACCACGCGGCCCGGCCCCATCCCCACCGCGAGGAGCCTGCGGCGCGGGGAGGCTGCAGCCACTTGGTGCTGCTGCCCCATGTGCCCAGCTCGCAAACGGCTCTTCGCGCTCCCTCCGACGGCGACGCCAGCGTGGCGGCCCCGGACACGGCAGTGAGTGCTCCCTGCTGCGGCAGCCAGGGCCGGGCACCGTTAACTCACCGTTCTGGTCGATCGGTGGGTACTGGAAGGTCCTTCTCATCTCGTCCAGGGAGAGCCCCTGCGACGGCGGCTGCCCGGCGCTGCGTGACAGCAGAGCGGGTCAGCACACAGCGCCGAGCAGGGCGAAACCAACCGACCCGCTCACCCTCGACACGGGGCTGCGGGGAAGGACAGCGGCAGCTGGGTCTGCTCGGAGCCCTGCGCAGCGCTCGCTGCCAGCAAAAGCAACCAGCAGCTGAGCAGCCAGAAGAGGAGCAAGGCCGGGGCCGGGCTCCCTGCTATTGCTGCCCGCGGCGGCTAAGTGGAGCTCACGGGTAAGGCAGGCCCAGGGCCCGCGCGGCTCCAGGCATCCACCCTGTGCGCTCAGCCCGCGCGGCAACACCTGCCTCACGAGCAGGTCTCCAAGGGGGGCACGGGCTGCCTCGGAGCTGCATGAAACGAAGGGCATAGGTGTGGATTTGCCCCCACCAAAAAAAAAAAAAAAAAAAAAAAAGTGTATAATTTATTTTCTTTCTGTGGGAGTGAACTGCAGCCCTGGAGCTCTGCTTCTCATTGTGAAGGTGGCTGCTACTGCAGCAAGTCCCTTGAGGGCAGGGAGCAGTGGGGCCGTGGGGCGTTGGCAAGGGGTGCCCGTGCGCTGCAGGGCGGCGCTCACCTCGGCGCGGCGCCCTCGCCTCAGCGCGGTGCCCACGCACACCCGCACATTCACTGCGTTGCTCACCTCAGCGTGGTGCCCGCGCACACCACCGCGCTCACGGCGCCGCTCACCTCGGCGCGCACCCCACGCATGCCCGCGCGTTCACGGCACCACTGACCTTGGCGCGCAGCCCGCGCACGCCATCGCATTCACGGTGCTGCTCACCTCAGCGCGCAGCCCGCGCACGCCATCGCGCTCATGGCACCGCTCACCTCGGCGCGCACCCTGCGCACGCCCGCGCGTTCACGGCGTACTCCAGCTCGAAGCGGCTGCGCAGCGCTGCCACGTGGCTGCGGCCCGGGCCGCTGCGCACCGCCAGGCAGTCTGATGAGGAGGATGGGGACAGGGAGCCGCTGCTGTTGCTGGATGCTGGGGACATCAGCTGTGTTTGAAGAAAACGGTGCTGTTAGCACACACCGGCAGGGCACAGAGAGGGCTACGGCTGCTGGGCATGGGCTGGCAAGGCTGGCGTTCAGCTGCTCTCCTGGAAACGCTCTGTGGCGGCTGCGCAGTCCACACGGGGACACGGGGCAGGCTCTCCTCAACCCCTCTGAGAAGCTCCCGGCCCCCACAGCGAGGAGGTGCCCATCTCATCACCCGCGAAACGGCTGCTGACCACGTCCTCAGAAACGCGGCACGGGGCGCGCGGGACGGAGCGGCACATCCCAGCGCAGCTCTCCCGCTTGCACCCTCCTCATCTCACACCCAAGTAGAAATAAGGTCTTTACCTCAACGTTGCACAGGCATTCTTCTAGTTTGGTGACTACTTCTGAAAATTCTGGTCTTCCCTGTGAAGAGAACAGAAAAAGCACATGGGTATTAGCAGTGGAAGGGGGCGGCATCTTCTGTGATTAAGCTGCCTCTCGGATAAATGTGGGTCTCGGCTGCCCTGCACAGCCCGGCCTGGCTTCCTGCCTGCTTGGGAACGTCGGGAACCAGGAGAGGCTCCGGCAGGGGACAGGCCAGGGTGGGCACAGACGGCCCGGGCGGCCCCGCAGCCCTCCCATGGGCCGCGAAGGAAACGCGGACCGTGCGCTGGGCACTGCGGCCCGGAGCGCGGGAGCAGCATCCACGCGTGAGCGGCACCGCACGGGGCAAACCCCGACGCACCCTGCGGCTGCGGGGCAGCGGCGAAAGGGAAGGGGTTAAAAGCACCTCAGGAACCTGAAAACTGACCTGAAGTGGCTCCTGTGGGGAGAAGGAACCACCACCGTGAACACCAAGTTCCTCCCGGTGCAGAGCTCCAGACGCCAGCAAGTCACCGGCATCAATATTTATATGCGTTACTGAACCAAACCCCAAGTATTACAGCAAATACACTGAATCTCATTAAAGCTCACAAATTAAAGCAGCTAATGAAAAACAGTGCTTAAGACCCACTGTCTAATTTTCTAGTAATCAGTTTGCATTTGGAAACAAGTACAGTCAATAGTTTGCAGCAGGCAGATGTTCAAGTACCTGATAAATGGGAACAGCAACATGATACATGGGAACTAGTTATCAACTGAGATGAGCTTCGAATAAAATTCAAGGCAAATAAAGGAAGGCATCTTCAAATCTGGAAGCATTTCAGAGGTCTTCAGCGAAATCCACATACATATGTATCATTTTCTTCCTTTTTTTTTTTTTTTTTTTTCCTTCACAGCAAGCAGAATTCTTGGAGATTTCTGGCTTGTGAACACTGAGCCCTAGGATTCACCAGATAGCACCCACCTCCCTTTTAAATAACTACCGAGGCAAATAATACTAAAGTGAAACCCTGTGAAATGGGTGCCAGTAGGGTGACATCCATGCTCGGTTTTAGCTTTGGGGATTCATGTAATTGCTGGTCATCAGGTCCTCCCTCCTGCGTGGCAAGCTCAGTAGATGACACTGTGTCGAGGGCTATCGTACCCACCAGGCAACTAAGGGAAATTCTTTAAAGAATGTTTTTCAATTCCTACACTGAATTTCCAGTGTTTTGAGATCGGCTGCAGAGCAGGACACTTCTATGAGCAAACCTTTCAAACTCCAGCTCCAGAGTGACAACACTGCTCTATTTAGGTCTTTGTCAACCATAATCATTCTCTGATTTTTCTTTTCTCAGGATCACACCCAAAATTCTAAGGCCTTCAGAAGTAATTTAAAAACTTCCAATTAGCTTTCATTTTTACTGACAGCGAAGTCCTTCCATGTAGCAGGAGACCTTACAACAGCCGCTCTCAGTGCGTCCTGCTGCGCTGCGCGTGCCGCTCGTGTCACCGCTGGCGCCTCAGCCCTGCCCCGGCAGGATGGAGCGACGCGGGAGCGACGCCTGTTAGCGACGAGTACATTAGGATGCTGAAAGGAGGTTTCTTATTTATCGGGGCTAAATGAGCTGTGGAAATGCTAACAAGATACAGTGACTATGTCCATTACTTACTGCTTGCTTAAGTCAACAATTTAGTACGACATCTTATTAATAAATTTAAACAGAATGTGACTTACATGCCGATGATTAGTAGCAGCTGCTTTATAGCTACACATGAAAAAATCCTGTCCTAACATCAGCCCATAAAATCAAAAGACAAGAGCATATTCCAGGAGTTAGGAACCCTAATAATCCTATAATAAAATATCTATGAAATAAAGTGGCTGTGGCCCGCACTGCAAACATATTTTAGCACAATTCTCCTGCTGCAGGTCGGAAGGTAACGGGTGGAAGGCAGGGAAGGGGCCAAGCCGCCTGCAGGCAGCGGGGCCGGCGCCAGCAAACCTTGCACGGCCTCGTGCCTGCTAGGGCCACCTCCACCAGCAAGGACGGGACCGCGGCCGGGCTGACGCTAACCTGCCTTCCCCGTCACCCAACTGCCAAGGGGCTCTGCAGAAAAGCCCGTTCCCGGTCTGCAGTCCCAGTACCTGGCTCAGCGATCCCAAAACAAAGCAGAGCCTCTTACACACGGGGGGACCCAGCCAGCCCCACAGGGCTCTCTGAGAGACCCTACTCAGCAGAGGAGCTGGATGGAGGTGTCACGCAGCAGAGGTGCAATCCATCAGACTGGGAATGACTATGGGAAGGATTATCCTGCTTCAGGGAACGTCACAGCCCCGACGTTACGAACACACACGTTATTCTTGGGCTCTCCAGTGCCCAGGGCAACGTTGCCCAACAACGAGACGGCGTCTGTGCCTGCACAGGCGCCCCACACGCCAGAGCTTCTGCACGAGCACCTGCAGATACCCCTGTGAATAATCCACCCGTTAGGAAATAGAGGCAGGACGTGGAGTCGGAGCAGCGCTAGTGTCAACCTGTTTTGGAAGGTCTGATCCTTCACATAAAGGCAGAGCTGCAGACATTGTCTAGGGACATTGTCCCTCGAGCACAGGCCGAGGCACCGCAGGATCGTGAGGTCCTGCCAAGGCCCTAAAAACGGCGCTTGGAGGACGATGGGGTGCGGGTGCCTTGCTTTGCAACAGATTGCAAAGGTCAACATAAAGCAGCCTTTCTTTAACCACTATTTTATAACACTAGGGGGGAACTTTTATGTATTTTTTTTTAATGCCATTGCTATTTAGTTGAGTGGATGATCAGCCACACTCCTCCACTCACTATAACCCAGTTGTAATTGCAGGATGTGAGGAAGGTGCAGTGCCAGCGACATTACTGCAACAACTCATTGTATCAGACTTTCATCCTGCAGAAATTGCTCCTGAAAACAGTAATTATGGCAACTGCCATGAACATTTCTTGAACTCCAGACTAAAGTTACCTTTTATATAGAATAATTTACTAGGTGTAACACATCTGGGGTTTGTGTTTATCAGTATTAATAAGACTTGTGTTGAAGTTCCCAGGGTATCATTTGGGGATTTCTTGTTTCATCATGTTTATTATTACTCAGAAAAGGAAATTCCCTACTGGATAGAGAAAAACTCAAAGAGGAGGAAGGCCTGAAGAGCACAGCTACCTGGGCTGCTCGTTATGGCTTTGGAGAGGCCCGAAGAGTGACGGAGCGGAGGGGAAGGAGCCGCTGGGGAGAGCTCAGCCACGGGCCGGCCCTGCCTGCTTCCGAGCGCTGCTGCCCTGAGCACTGACACCAAGGGCAGCAGTGAGCAGCACACAGCACAGATGGAGCTCAATCTTCCAACAAATATGCCACATCATAGGAAGAAAATCTAATATTTGGATGCACAGGAGAATTGTGCGACACTTCTGACAAATGATCCATGGCTCAGATGAAGGAGGAGGCTGGATCCCGATAATTCAATCCAGGTGAAACACATACTATGGCAGCGTTAAGGATGCAGCTGGACAGACCTTCCTCTCAGCCTGGCCAGGGAGGTTGCAGCTCCTGGCATGGAGACAAACAGACCTCGGGGACTGTCCTAATTGCTGCTCTGCTCAGCCAGGGCCTGGGGCAACAGCCCCTTCCCGCCCCGCGCCCGGCAGCGGACGGGGCCATCTCCCCCGCCACGCGTGAGCCTCGTCACACACCCCCTTCCCTCCTGTCCCTTCGCCAGGCTGCAACTTCCCGGTCCCTCCAACCTAACGCTGCTGAGTCTGGGGAGCAACAGACCTGCAGACACTGAAGATGATGTTTTTGATACACTTAAAGATCTGAGGCTGCTACTGCTAGACCAGAAACCAGGGTCAAGAGAAGATGCAGGCCAAAGAGTATTAGCTTTTATGTGCCTAAGATGGCAAAGAGGATGGGATTGACATCCCATGTCTCCATATGAGACAGCAGCACAAGAAAAGCAACTGCAAAAAAATAGCTACAGAAAGGAAATGATGACTTGCCATGAACTGAACTGCCATGTCTTCTAGTATGAGAAGTGGAGAAGGTAAACTGTCCTCCGTTCACGATCTTCCTGGAAATCCAACTGGGTGAGGGAAGATGAACCCAAATGGAAAAGTAAAATGAAAATAAAAGGATATGACTTGTGAAGCGTACAATTTAATTTGCATCCTTTCAGAAAAACTAGACTCCAATCAGGTGGATGACCTCGTCGTGAAAACCTGGAGCGGAAAACGAGACATTCGCTCAAGCAATTGCCAAATGAAATCCAGAGAAAGCTGTCAGCTTCTTTGAAAAGAAAATCTATGAAAAAGAAAGGAAAAAAAGGAGAAGTATTGTGTAATCACCAACGAGCACGTGAGTGCTCACAGAGAGATAGAGATTTACTCCAAAAAACAGTTCTGCGCATTCCACAAATGCTTCCCTGGAACAAACCTGCAGGAAGTACAGTCATTATAGCAGGTAAAGTTGCTGCAGGATTGTGAGGACAAGTCTGACAATACAGAGTAAAATCTAGAATGAAAGTCTAATTATACGAGAAACATTCAATAGTTTGGGAAGAACAGGGATACAGATGCCATTACTAGCAGGTCTTCTGCCTTCTTACAATTCAGCTCTTGTGGCCCAGGTCTCTATGGAGTGATATCATTTCAAGATGAATTAACCCCGTCCCCAGTCTCCAAGCTCGTTCTCAAGTACCCTGGTTACCTGGCACTTAACCAGGCGTTGGAAAGGAGAAACTGATAGTGCAGACAATCTGAAGAGGACTGAAAACATTGGAAAGGAGGGAATAAAAATAATAAAACAAGGGGAAATAAAATACCACTTAATAAAAATGAATCAAATTTGGAAACAATATTTTCAGGCACAAAAACGATTTCAGATACCACAACAGAAAATATATCACAGATTTTGGATAATGAAGAGCAAAGCATTGCATCACTATATGAAAAAAGTAATTTTTACACGACTGAGTTACACCAAGTATGAGATCGGTTCTGCAGAAAAAGGGAATTCCCTACTGGCCATAATTCCAGTCTTCAGATCAACAGTACCGTGCGCATGGAAGATGGGCAGGACTTGCGAGACTTTCAAAACAACCAACCTTATCAAAATAACAAGGTGCTCGAAGAAGCTCAGATGCCACTGGAAGAGCACAAAGAGATGTCTCTGTTACCAGAGCTAAAAGACAGTAGTTCTGAGGCAGAAAATGAGGTGCCTTGACCTCCTTGCAGAAGGAGGGAAGCTGAAAGCGCCACTACAGAAGCTGCGCTGAACCCACCATCTGCCAAATACGCCAGTGTGTCACCTCCGGGGCAAAGCAACGGGAGGAGGGGACACACAGTGACCGTCCCCCTGCTTTCCCAACGCCCCGGACAGCCTGCCTCAGCTCCTCTGAAAACTGCTAGTGCTGCTGCGATGGGAAATTTCAACAGGTCGGAAGACATCAACTACTACTTGACTAAAGCGTCTGAAAAAATAAAGGTAAATCAGTGCAAGCCATTTAGTGTAATACCTCGCTTTGGGTATTACAGTGGCTTTGGGGACGGGTGGAATCATGCAAACATATCCTGTCGCTTGGATAGACCAAATAACAGTCTGTAAGTGAAAGGAAGTGGAAAGTGCTGACTGATCAGAGTGGCAGCTTCACCTTACACCTGGAATATACTGCATCAAAAACTTATATTTCTAATCCTCATAAACATTGCTGCTCTCTACAAGGTACAAACTGCATTTCTTAAAATATTTATGGACTCCATTTATTACTGTGTTTGCTTAATAGATAATAGAAACCCTTTCTTTCATCTGCAGCTATTGAATTCTATCTTAAATTCACACAGCCTGCTAAGATGCTTGGTCTCCTGTTGGTGCCAAGAGCACCCATCTCCGTTCGGTTCCTGGAGGCAGGGGCTGCTTTTCAGCCCACGCCGCAGAGGCTCTGCCCTCCACTCCAAACCCACGGGGGGTTTTGGGCTGGCTGAGCCCCTGCCCGCTCGCCAAAGCGCGTGCACAAACTCTGCGTCCAGGGGGCATCTTTGGAGCAGCTTGGGAAAAGCAGAGGAAAACTGCAACAAGCCGTAGATATTAGGAGCTCAGGATGACTGCCATGAACAAAGACACGTCCCAGACCGATGACTGTTTCTTTCACAAACAAGAATTTGCACGACTTCTTGTTGCTTCTCCTGTCCCAAACCATTCTTGAAACAAGTCATGATTGGAGTTTCACACCGTGAGCACTGAAGTTTCCTTGAATGGCTAAATAGTTATTTACATTTCTACAATTTATCAACTCTTCTGTTTCTTTTTCTCAGATTTGTCAACTCTCTTTGTTGATGTCTGTTTGGCCACCTAATTCTCTCTCATTTCTGTTCACTTCTTCCTTCCTATGTGCTTTTAACCACCCCTTTTCTGTCTTTCTTGTTCTTCCCCTATTCAGCTTCCTGTATTCGATTAGCTTGCAAGGCAGAACACTTCCAATACAGCAGAAACACAAAAAAATGCAATTAAGACTTAACAAAAACCGAAGTCCAGCCATCAAGAAAACACAATATGAAAGAACATTACTAGTATCACATCCAAGTAGTAAGGATATAGACATATGTTCATGTCCTGTGCCACTGTGAGTATCTTTTCTATCGGAAATGTAAGTTTTAAGCAGGTTGCAGCTGTGATTTTAGACACGAGCCCTAAGCAGGTCTCCAAGGAAGAGGTCGAGCGGGGCGGCCGGCGGCGCGAGCACTCACCTCGGGACAGGCGTTCCAGCCCCTCATGAGCAGCGAGGAGATGGGCTTGGGGATGGAGTACCCGATGGGCGGCCGGATGTGGTGGTAGGCCATGTCGGCGGCTGCGGCGGCTGCAAGCGAGCGCGCAACGGCGCTGCGTTAGTGTCGGGCGTCGCAACCCGTCCCGCGAAACACACCTCGCCTGTGCTTACACACACCCGACGCGCGGAAATGCTGAACTAGCAAGACTAACTTTCAAAGACAAAAATTCTGCTCTTCTGTCTCATTTGTATTGTTGCCTAATTTTTTTTTATATATATATATATATATAAACATATTATCTTTCTTATAATTTAGGCTTCCAAAATACTACGCAAGTCTCTCTCAAATTAATCAAAGCTTTGAGTCTAAAGTAGCTTTGGTCCAGTCTGTTACTGAAATGCTTGGCAGCTAAAACATTCACTTATCACAAATGGGCCTACAGGCATTTTGTTTTTTGGGATAACATTCTAGCTCAGTTAAATCAATAGAAAAAGATATTGCCTGTAAAAGACATTTGAAGTTCTTCCTCAAGAGTCCTCAACTGCTGTTGAGAGAAAGAACAAGGTACCAGCATAGCTAGTGCTAAACACATAGCAAAACAAACAAACAAACAAACAAACATACAAAAAACCCCACACAAACAACTTGAGGTAGATGGGCTGAAAATACTGCACCCCTTGGTCCTGCCAGGAGAACCCATTTACCCCAGCACAGCGGTCAAGGTTTCAAAGGAAGCTCTTCTAATGCTCTCAACTGTTTTATCCATTCATTAAATGCAATTCATCTTCCTAGCAGACATTTTAACTACCCTGCAAGGAATTTATCTTCTTGATCAACATTACTCCATGGTTTATTGGTTAGCAGTTAGTGCTTAAAACATAGGCTGTTACTTTTTCGTTTCAATTATGTCTTTGGTATAAAACCCAAATCTCTTCCCATCAAAACTTTCTATTTACTATGCTTTTCTTTTTAATAGGGTAATTTTCCTCCTTCCCATCTCTTTCTATATTTTGGAAAAATCCTGAAATTTCTTCACGCAAAATGATCTCCTACTTCTTTCTACTAGTGACTTATGATCTATTATTGATTCCTGTATTTTACTCTATTCTCCTGGTGGTGGGAGGAAACGGTGCAAACGCCCCATGCCCTGAGGCCCCGCAGGCCCGAGCAAGGCAGCCGTCCCAGCGGCCGTCGCGCAGCGCCCGGCGAGTGAGCGCGCAGGACTTGGGACCGGAGCCCGGCCGCGCGCCACGGCCGCTCCTCGCGGCCTGCACCTCAGCAACGTCACGAGCTGCTGCAGGAGCCGCGGGCTGCAGAGCCCTGCGCTGGGGAAGGCCTCGTCTCCCTGCGCCATGGAGTAACTAGTGATTGATAAAGTAACTAGCGACTTCAATAACTATAAAACTGCTCATACAATTTGATGAACGACGTCCTAATTCTGACTACCGCACACACTAACAAAGCTGGATTCTGCACCAGATTCAGCAGGGGACACAGAATCACTTTTCGTGAGCCAGCTGTATCCATTTCAGTAGGTGACATCTAGTTTTCTTCAGTATCACATATTATTTCAACACTTAGCTTGACCAGAATGACTTCCCAGACGGCCCAGCATGCACAAAAATAACTATAAAATATAAATACGATCAAGAATACATAATTACAGTGTTCTGCAGATGGCATACAAAAATTTCTAAAGAAAAATTTGTCATTCCTCACTTTGTTATACATACTTTGTGAAAAATATGGGATTTGTTTTTAACTGAATAGTCATCTGAACATATATCATAAATGTAGAAGTTTTACACACACTATAAAACATACAGCATCCTCAAATCTGCTCTTTGCAAAATATACATCTAAATCTTATGTGCAGTAATTCCAGTATCTTTTTTATGAGTACATACATCATATCTTTCATAAGCATTGCAGTGTGAGGGACCACAGGAACTAGTCAGAAAACAGCAACTGCAACATCTGAGAATCACCTGCTTTGTGGCTTTGCATCAAGTCTCAATTTCATATCCATGAAAAAGGGGAAAATTACTCAACTGAACATCTGACAGGACCAAATTTCAACTGCTATGTGGGCTGGTGCACATCCAAAAATCTACAGTCTTGATTTCCAGTTAAACAATCATGAACAAAGATACTATAACCAGTAGAAAAAGAATGCAAAAAAAAAAAATCAGGACTGAAATTCAGATTGACAGCTAAATGTGTTTTATTTCTAGATACTGGAGTGGAATTGATTCAGATGCCTGGTTCTTGCATTTAGTACGTGAGCAGTTAGAAATAAAGAGCCGTGAAAACCTGCTAATACAATTTAGAAGGTCATATACAGATCCGGCATACTAATTACTAACGATGTTAATGATAGCTGTGCACTTTGCATGCAAAAGGCTGAACTTCCAAAGGAGTTTAATGGAGGTAAAAATCTCAGAAAAAATGAGAGAGGCATGAATCTTCATTTTAAATTCTTTGAACAGACAAAAAAAAAAAAAAAAAAAAAAAAAAAAAAAAAAAACCAGACCATGGGATAAGGAAAACTTTACATGCATCTGAAGCTATGCCTTTGAAAAGATAACAGCAATGCACTGAGAAAAATACCTCAGATCTCACTTAATATTTGTGTATTTAATTTATAAAGTGATTGACAGGATCGGGGGAATAGCATAGTGATGGGCAGTTAAGAAACAGATGCATGAGTAGAAAAGCACTATACGGTGCTACTCCACATTCTGTATTCTCCTTGGCCGGTTTGTACAAAATAGAGAAACTCACCATTCTCAACACAAAATGCTGCCACAGACCAGGCTTTCTCCAAACACCATAAAATCTATCTGAAGGCCACGCGAGGAGCCTGGCCCATGTCCTGCGCCAGGACTGTCCTCTCCTCGGAGCCGCTGGAAGGAGCCGGCGCTTCCGCCTCTGCAGGGAGGCGACGCAGCGCCCGGAGCGGCAGCGTCGCGCGGACGCGTCGGAGCGCCCGGAGCCGCGCGGCTCCACGCAACGGCACGAGGTTCCAGCACCCCCGGCTGCACCCCCGGGGCGCTCGCGACGCCCGGGGCTCCTGGGGCCCGTCCACAGCTCCAACTCCCAGTGAGCGCACGTGTGGCTCTGCACCTGGACAGCCCACCTGCTGCTGCCAGCTCCTGCCAGGGCAGGGCCCGCTGGAAGCCACCCAAGAAGAATTATATTGAGCAAGCACCTTACACTTCCAGGGACAATGCAGAAGACAAGGGCGTGTAGTCAGGGTGCTTTGGTCACGATCCCTGGACTAGATGTAATTACTGACCTCAAAACAAATTTACTCTAGCAAATAATAACGCGACTGTAGTGGGCTAGTTCTATGCTTTTCACCAAATGTATCATCTATGCACTTAATAACAAACATTAATAAAATATTGGTTATTATTCTGCAATGCAGCTATTCCTGTAGCTTGATGTCTAAAAATTAATTCACCAAGTATCTTACCTGGTTTTAGGTGAGCAAACGGAATTTCACCTGTCAACAGCTCCCAGAGACACAAAGCATAGCTGAAAACATCAGCTTTTATAGTGTACCTTGTACACTGGGTGAAGACCTCGGGGGCCATCCAGCGCAGGTTCTGCACACCAGGAAACATGGGCAGGGCGTTAGCAGGGATCTGCACCCGGGCAGCAGATCGTCTCCCATATTTACACGCTTGCTTTACCCTCTGCTACTTTGCCTCCCTTCTCCCATAAGTTAAGAGGCAGGTTCATTAGGGGGGAAAAATGGCATGCAAAACTCAGGCAGCAAATTACTGTGCTCTGTACATGACAACACTAGGATAGTGTCCACATCAGCTCCTGAAAGCCACCATAACCAGGCCTTAAACAAGAGAGCACTGCTGGCCTGAACCCAAAACACCCGCCTTAAGTTGCGTGGAGCCCAGGTATCAGCTGGGTTAGTCAATCACAGTGATTAACCCCTGCTCCAGCTGGGGGAGCAGGGATGGCAGCTGGGCCGGGTGCTGCCTCCCATCTGCAGAGCTGCGTTTTGAGCTGCTTCACGAGCAGCTGCCTCCGTGCAGTGACGAATTCAGGGTCTCTTCATAGGTTCTGTGCACTCAGCTATTTAATGCCCATTCTTTGCAAGACAGCCCTTCTTGTGAGCTACGGCCAGGCCCGCAGAGGACCTGGCCTGCAGCAGCCGTACTCGCTCCTCGCTCCGTGCGGGTGTGATGAAAGACTGACCACTAAATCCTGACTGACTCCGATGATGTGACGTTTCATCACCACTGTGTGACACCCCAAATGCATCTGGACTAAATCTTGGGAAGCCAAGCTGTCTTGTAAAAGATGACCCTCTGAGATCAGTGAGTTTGAAACACCGAGAAGAATTCAAAAACAAACAAAAACACCCCCCAAAAAATCAGTGCTGAATAACTAATCCCTAGTAGAAATAGGGACCACCTGTTAGCAATATGTGTGTGTAAATGCAGCTGGGTGGATACAAAAAGTGGATATTTTACTAAGGATTTTTCAGGCAATAGAATCCAGATAAGAACCTCAAAAAATATTATTTTCTATTGCACAGTAAAAAACTTCTTTCTGAGTGCAAAGCCGAAAATATACTTTGCGTTCAGTGATATCTGCTACTGAAAAGGTTGAACTCCAATACTTAAAGGAGATGGAAAAAAAAAAAAAGAGAGCACAAAGGAGATACAAAGCTGCACCACAGCATCTTTCCCAACCAAATATTTCTACTATAATTCTCCTGAACTGAGTTCGCCTACATATTTTATATTGGTTATCTGGAACAGAACAAGAAACAAACCCCAGGTTGTTTTGTCATGTTGTCTTCATCCAGAGATTGCAAAAATCTCGATTCTGAAACACACAAAATACACAAGAAAGGTTTTACTGTGATCCCACCACAGATACTCACATAATTGTACAAAATTCTTGGTTAAAACCAAACCAAAACAAAAAACACTTATGACCCTGGGGAATGGGGATAGCTCATTTTTTAACACAGATGCGTGCAGCCGGCAAGGCTTCTCACCCATACGCTGGATTCAGCACCGGTGTAAACCTGCAAAGCCCCAGCGACATGAACAGCAGTTTGCAACAGCTGAAGACCCACCTCAGAATTTGTGTGATTATTTGTACTGGTCAGTATAACTTGATCCAGATTTACAACAAACAGTAACCAAGCCCTGCATTAAAAACCAACCCCACAGGAGCCTGCCAGTCTTATTTAATGTCAGAAAAACAGTTCTGCTAAAATTAACAAGATCTTGCATGAATACAGTGTGGGAAGTGTGTGATGACCTTTACGATATATAAGTAAGCCCCCAGCCAGGACTCTGCCATACACAAAAGCAGCACTGGCACCAGCTCTGCGCACGCGTGTCCCAGCGCACGCCCGGCGAGCGGGAGGGCACAGGAGACGCTATTCCCTGGGCCGCCTCCCCGCGCTGGCGCCCATGGCTCCGTGCTGCACGGCCGGGCCCGGGACGCGGCCCAGTGACACAGGCCCTGCTCGTGCTGGCCGAGGTTCCCGCTCGCCATGTCCCGGGACGCGGCCCAGTGACACAGGCCCTGCTCGCGCCGGCCGAGGTTCCCGCTCGCCACAGCCCGGGACGCGGCCCAGTGACACAGGCCCTGCTCGCGCCGGCTGAGGTTCCCGCTCGCCATGTCCCGGGACACGGCCCAGTGACACAGGCCCTGCTCGCGCCGGCCGAGGTTCCTGCTCGCCACAGCCCGGGACGCAGCCCAGTGACACAGGCCCTGCTCGCGCCGGCCGAGGTTCCTGCTCGCCACAGCCCGGGACGCGGCCCAGTGACACAGGCCCTGCTCGCGCCGGCCGAGGTTCCTGCTCGCCACAGCCCGGGACGCAGCCCAGTGACACAGGCCCTGCTCGCGCCGGCCGAGGTTCCTGCTCGCCACAGCCCGGGACGCGGCCCAGTGACACAGGCCCTGCTCGCGCCGGCCGAGGTTCCTGCTCGCCATGTCCCGGGATGCGGCCCAGTGACACAGGCCCTGCTCGCGCCGGCCGAGGTTCCTGCTCGCCACAGCCCGGGACGCAGCCCAGTGACACAGGCCCTGCTCGCGCCGGCCGAGGTTCCTGCTCGCCATGTCCCGGGATGCGGCCCAGTGACACAGGCCCTGCTCGCGCCGGCCGAGGTTCCTGCTCGCCACAGCCCGGGGCTGCGGCGCAGCAGCGGGGCCGAGTCTGAGGGAGCCATTCCGGCCGTTCGGCCCAAGGGCTGCCCCTGCTCAGGGGAACACGCTCCCGCGGGACACACCAGGCCGGTGCACGAGACACAGCTCCATGAGGTGCAACCGGGTCTAATGCCACCCAGAGGCAGTTCCTGCGGCCCACAACTCCACAATGAAGGCCGGCAGAACTATACTGTGTCCTTTCAGCTGAATGAAACCTGTCCTATTGGCTCGGGGTTTGGCTGCTCACAAGCACAGACTTGCATGGTAATGCTGTCCTCAGACCCTGACTGCGTCTCTGACGTTCTCCATTAGAGGGGTCTTTCACTGCTCTTCCTCTAACCCACCGTTAAAACCCAACCAGACTGGGTGCATCGCTCTCATGGTCATGGCTTCATCCTCAGATAGACTGTGAGGTCCTTCACAGAACCTGCTAACCGACATGAGGAAAAAAACCAGGGATATCCTCGTCCCTAAAAACCTCTGCTGTCATCCATCATGAAATGAAGAGCAACCTTATCAACTTTCTGATTATTCTTAGTCAGCACATACTTATTTTTAGGGCATATGAAGTTAATGATACATCTTTCATAAGAACTCCTCACCTCCAAAATCAGCAACAACAGCATGGCCATCCTCATACAGAAGAATATTGTGACTGGAAAAAAAAAAGACCATTATTAAAATAGACAGTTATTTGATGGTGCCATAGAAGTAGTGAAAAGTTTAATATTTTTGACTTATAGCTTGAATAGTTGTGGTCTTTCTACTCATTTGCTTGAAAGATAAATGTCTTCAGGTAAACCTCCTTTAGATACATCTCACACCTGTTATCATAAAGTACACACATTAATGCTGAGAATATATGAGAATGTCAGTTTCTAATCACCATTGAATAAAATAATTTCTGTAGTTAGTCATAGATCAATTACAACAGCTTTATTAATTATATGCACTGGATCTCTAGGATGAAGTGAGGAAGGCATTTGAAGATAAACACAGATATAGCCTTTAAATATAATTACACAGTCTGATTCTTTTCTCTTTTAAGGCTTACATGTAGTCAGCATAGCTCAAACTACTAATTCTAAGTCAGGTAGATGCATAGAAGTGCTGGAACTGATCTTAAGAATACATATATACAGGATACGGCTTCTAGGATGTGTCACTAAAAGCCATGAGAAATCATTAAGTTGGGGGAAAAACAGCACTGCAATATTTTACAGTGACTGAGAGAGATCCTTGTCTTCCCCTCCAGAGCACCCAGCACCGTCACAGTTCCCATTCTCAGCACCATTGAGGCATCGCCTGCCTCACGCGCCCGCGCTTGTGGGGATACTTCGGGGGGTGCCCAGGAAGCCCCCTGCGTGCCCGCCCTGCTTCCCACGGGCACCGTGGGCTGCCTCCACCCTCGGGCACTAGAACCACAGGCTGGTCCCGGCGGGAAGGGCCCTCGGGGCCAGCCCCTCCCAGAATGGTGCCAACAGCAAGTCTGGTCACCCAGGGCCTTGTCCAAGGGAATTTGATCATCTCCAAGTACAGAGATCCCACAACACTGCGGGCACCTGCTCCGGGGTCTGATGGCTGTTGTGAAGGTTTTTCCCCCGTTTTCCCACGCTGCGAGCTCCCCTGCTGCAAGAGCTGCCCGCTGCCTCTGGGCCTGTTGCTGGTGCTTCTGAGCAGCTGCCACCTACAACTAGTGACGACTCCTGTCTCCCCCGCTCCCTCCAGGCTGTGCAGCCAGCTCTCCTAGCCCTGTGCTCCAGCCCGACACCCTGCTCGCCTCCGCTGGGTGTATCTAGTAAATTTTTAATATTTTATTTTATTATCAGTGAAATGAGTATCATTGCTTGATGGGAATAATTGCAAGCCCAACATACTGTTTATTACTGTAAACCCTATTACCAAAAATTTAGCGAAGGTGTTGTATACAAAATGTAGTCCATTGCCCAAAATGCAAGCAGATTTCTTCAGAGTGAAGATGGCGGAATCCCAGAAGAGCCGAGGCTGGCGGGGGCCGTGGGGCTCCCCGAGCGCAGCCCTGGGGCAGGGCCAGCGGCACCCCCAGCTCCCCTCCCGACACCTGCGATTCAGAGCTCTCCTCCTAGAGCCCTGCTTTGCTGGCAGGGATCGGAGCACCGGGATTCCGTCTCCAGCGGGATGCCGCCGTGCGCTGCGGCCCTGCCCGGTGCGCGGCACTGACAGCGCCTGCACATGGACACAGGGCTGCTTCAGTCTCTAGATGTGCCTTGAGGCTTCCCGATAAATCACTATATTCAAATACAAATGTAGGCTCATATACTAGGCCAAATACCAGGACATCTGATTTCTGTGACTAGAAAGCAACTGCAAAATGGTTCAGAAGCTGGCTTAAAAACTAGTCTTATGAAAGCTACTTTAACTGAAAGATAGAGAGTGGTAGCATAGAATTAAATACCAAAAGGAAAGAGGAGTTAGTGATGGAAGAGAAATTTTCCCGAAACTTCCAATAACTAGGATTAATATGAAAATTAAGAGTTGGAAACAGTATCAGGTATGTTGGCCTTGCAAGAAAGACGTCTGACCTCGACCTGCTCACCACAGAGATACCAGCAAAATTCCCCTGACCTTCAGCGAGAGCAGATCAGTATCAGCAGGATTGAGCAATTACATTAAGGTCTTGAAGTCTCTTCTTAATAACATTAGTTGTATCAACAAAAAGGGTACATCAAAGTAAGGAAGAAAAATTACTTTTCTATTACTTTACGGACAAAAAGTCAAACTTTTGCATTTCACCTGCCACACAAACCTTCTCTCACTGTTGTACCAAAACGCACCAGCATAACCTGATTTTTCGGCCGACCGTGTGCCAGGAGGCCTCACTCACCAATGTCTCTGCGGCATGGACTGCACCTCGGGACGAGACGCGGGTGAGGACGCGGCGCCCGTCCTGCCCCGCCGCAGGGACGCGCGCGCTTGCGCTGCCCGTGTGCCGCAGCGGCAGCTTGCACAGACAGGACCGCTGGCGTGACTGCTGCCAGCTCTCCTTTTACTGTAGTGCCAACTGCATTAAGGTAAGCACAGAGCACTGGCAAAAAGGCTCAAATCTGCTTTGTTTCCTTTTCCTGAGGAAAACGAGGACCTAGTGATGAGGGTCTTCAGGATCAAAGGAGAATATTCCCTACGTAACATTCTCTGCTGTTGCCCTGTGTGTTCACAACACACTGTCCCTGCAGCTCCTCGTGCTCTCCCCTCGCTCCCAGACTCACCACGTCCACAGGCCCTTAGCTGGAGAAGAGCTCTCGGACACAGGATGTGTGCGAGCTCTGTGCAGGGCGCCACCGAACGCAGCCAACCGGCACGGCCGTGGGCACGTCTGGAAGCGTTATTCCCGGGTTAAGTAAGCTGAGGTAATTAGGCTTCATTTTCAATCCCATCCTGTCACTACAGCCATTTGTTTGCAGACACATGTGCTTGAAACGGAATCGCTCGAGTGACTGCGAGCTGGCCCAACACAAACACCTCACAGGCTGGCATAAAAACCAGCCCTAGCAAATCTGCGGGGGCAGGAGGAGGAGCCCCTGCTCCGTGGCGTCCCCTTCCTAAGGCCCGGCGAGGCTGCCCATGGCCCGGGCGCGCACCGCGGAGGCGGGAGCGCGAGGAGCCCCAGGAGCCGCAGCAGGGAGCGCGGCCGGCCCGCGCGAGGGCCCTGCGACCCACACGGCTCCCCTCGCAGAAACTCATGTCTGCTTCCAACCAGCCCACACACCTCAGGTAAATACAATATTTATATGCTAGAAAAATCAGTGAGACCTTTAGCTGACCCATTTATCTCTAAACACAGTCTCCTGATACGCGATTCCGGACGTGGGGAGGAGGCAGGAAGAGGTTGGCGGGGATAGGGGCAACCTCTGCCTGGACCCTGGAACGCCGAGGTACCATTTACCACCAGTAATTACCTGTGCCGACACACACAGAAGTGCTTTAATTGCAGGGAAATGTTTGCAGCCATAGCAACTGCGAACCGCGGGCAGCTTTGCAAAGGGCTGCCGGGGCGGAACGTCACCGCGGGGCCTTGGCAGAGCGGTGTTGGGAGGCTTACCGCTAAGTCTATGGATTTGTCCTGTAACTACCAGGATTGACAAGGTGAACTATGAGATTTGTGCGGTAGCTCGTATACATTTATGAGGGTGATGTGAAGGAAATGCAGCCTTCTTTACATATTATCTACTCAAAGTCAGAAATGCAGTGGATTTTGATAATATCTGTGAAGAAATCTAATGCTACACATACACCCACCCTATAAATAACAGGATTTCCACAATAAGTTTACAAATGTGAACAAAACAGCTACAAAAATATTTCTACATAAAACTACCAATATTTCTTATCCATTTCATCTTGTGATCCGTTAGGCAGGAGAATTGCAAACCAAACCAAAGCAAAACAAGAGTAATTCAGGCCCTGAAGCTCTGAAAATACTCAGAACGAAATGGACATTTATTATACATTTTCATCTCGACAGATTCAAATTAGAAAAGCAAAAATGGAATACTAACCTTAGAAAAGAATTAATTCTAATTTGGGAGCAAATCACTGTTGACCTTGCACTGAATAGATAACTCCTGAACTCTGGGGATTCAGACCAGACTCAAACATAAGAAGCCCCTTTTTTGCTGAATGGCTGATACTGTCCATGTTACCTGACCCATGGGGAAATACATTAATCCCTACTGTAGTGTTCGCCAAGGGCACTTTTCATTAGTTAAAGCTCGTTGTCAAGGAGTCATGAATAAGTTGCAGATGAGGAAAATATGAAGGATCAGGAGTTGAACTTCCCATCCCAAATCTTCGGGAACATGATTCTGTATTTAGATTTATTTGGTGTTCTGCTTGTGCCTCTTTCATGGAGCTCCCTACTTCCTCATGGACAAGTGCATATTCAAGTACACAATAAAAATGGCTCTTTTTTTCAGCTTGACAATTTTGTCTGGAAATAGCAGGTCTGGGGCTAGGCAGGTTAGAGCTGGGAGCAGGCTCCTGTGTGCAGCTTCGCACGGCTGTTCGTCAGGTACTGACGTTCCCGATACCTCAGCTGAGCAAATGACACTGCCATGAGCACCAGTCTTAGGTTAAAAATGTCAAAGAATAAAATAAAATCAGGGCAATTTGAGCATGTTCTCACCTCCCTCATCTGTGAAGTTAGAATTAAAATCCAAGGTCAGCACTGCAAATGTTGGAAAAAGGAGATCACTCAAAGCAAACACGGCCACTGCACGGAGGGAGTTCAGTAAGGAAGTGGGAGGGAAGGGAGGCCTGTGCGCAGCCATGTCCCTACCCAGGGACACCAGGACATTCGCCCTCTTTAGGGCAGAACGTGGAAGATCTCTGAGGCGCGGGGCAGCCTAGAAGGGAGCTAGGACTCAGCGAGCGCGTGCGGAGCGCGCCACAGCCGATCCCAGATCCCAGCCGTCAGCGCTGACCACCGCGCACCTCCGCCCTGCGGGACTGCCTGCTGAGGGCCGCACGTCCCATTCCCCACGCAGGGGAAAAGGCGGCACGGGAAAGGAGCGTCCAGGCGTGCGAGCACAACCCCTGCCCTGGAGACGCTCTGCCCGAACGGCCCGGCCCTGCGAAGGGGCAGCCTGCCACGGTAACACGTACACCTGCCCTGCGCCCAGAACCGGCTGCCACGGTAACACGTACACCCGCCCTGTGCCCAGAACCGGCTGCCACGGTAACGCGTACACCCGCCCTGTGCCCAGAACCGGCTGCCACGGTACCACGTACACCTGCTCTGCGCCCAGAACCGGCTGCCACGGTAACGCGTACACCCGCTCTGTGCCCAGAACCGGCTGCCACGGTACCACGTACACCTGCCCTGTGCCCAGAACCGGCTGCCACGGTAACATGTACACCTGCCTTGCGCCCAGAACCGGCTGCCACGGTAACGCGTACACCTGCCCTGCGCCCAGAACCGGCTGCCACGGTAACGCGTACACCCGCCCTGTGCCCAGAACCGCCCTCTCACGCTGCGGGAGGGCAGATACCCGCCTGAACGCCTGCTCCCGCTCACATGTCCTTACTGGGGCTGGGGACCTGCCACATGCTTCCAAAATCCACACTGAATAAAACCTTCTGTTAAATTGGCAATTCACATCTGAAGAAAACGTGGGTTTATAGGAAATAAAATATTGAGGATGAATTTTCAGAAACTGTGCTGCTTGTGCAGAATGGAAAAAAGGAAGAAATTCTCACCATGTAGCCACTTACAGTGGGCAATCCCTTCCCTGTGCATTTGGTAATTCCACTGCAACTTCCACTCAGGTAATGTGGGGGGCAGAATTGGAAGCGGGCCCAGGATCAGTGGGTCTCTGCTGACACGTTCCTCAGCCCCTGGAGAGTATCCACACCCGGAGCTGGGCACCAGCCCAGCCCACGGGATGGGGAAGCTGTGCACCCAGGTGGGTGCTGTTTACAGCGCACGTTCCTGCTGAGGAGGGGAGATTTCCTCAGAGTGTGTCAAAGCAGGGCTGCTGTGGGTGAGCGCACGCTCACGGGTTCCAGCGCGGAACCCCAGCCAGTGCTCCTGCACGTGGGCTGCAGGGCGCCTCCGGGAAGGCCCGGCACTGCCGGGGAAGTGTGAGCCCGGGCGGCAGCTCCGTATCGCACTGGGAAGGCCTGGCACTGCCGGGGAAGCGCGAGCCCAGGCAGGCAGCGCCGCGGCAGCTCCGTATCCCGCCGGGAAGGCCCGGCACTGCCGGGGAAGCGCGAGCCCAGGCAGGCAGCGCCGCGGCAGCTCCGTATCCCGCCGGGAAGGCCTGGCACTGCCGGGGAAGCGCGAGCCCAGGCAGGCAGCGCCGCGGCAGCTCCGTATCCCGCCGGGAAGGCCCGGCACTGCCGGGGAAGCGCGAGCCCAGGCAGGCAGCGCCGCGGCAGCTCCGTATCCCGCCGGGAAGGCCTGGCACTGCCGGGGAAGCGCGAGCCCAGGCAGGCAGCGCCGCGGCAGCTCCGTATCCCGCCGGGAAGGCCCGGCACTGCCGGGGAAGCGCGAGCCCGGGCGGCAGCGCCGCGGCAGCTCCGTATCCCGCCGGGAAGGCCCGGCACTGCCGGGGAAGCGCGAGCCCGGGCGGCAGCGCCGCGGCAGCTCCGTATCCCGCCGGGAAGGCCTGGCACTGCCGGGGAAGCGCGAGCCCAGGCAGGCAGCGCCGCGGCAGCTCCGTATCCCGCCGGGAAGGCCCGGCACTGCCGGGGAAGCGCGAGCCCGGGCGGCAGCGCCGCGGCAGCTCCGTATCCCGCCGGGAAGGCCTGGCACTGCCGGGGAAGCGCGAGCCCGGGCGGCAGCGCCGCGGCAGCTCCGTATCCCGCCGGGAAGGCCCGGCACTGCCGGGGAAGCGCGAGCCCAGGTGGCAGCGCCGCGGCAGCTCCGTATCCCGCTCCCCGGCAGAGCCGCGGCCCTGCCGCTCCGAGCGCTTGGTATTCTAGGGCTCTCCACCAGCACGGCCCACGCTGTGCTTCGGGGCTGCTTGGTATTCCAAGCCTGTGCAGGCACTGCAGAAATCCTTGTTCTCCCAGAATTTCATATTTTTTCATTTGATAATGATGGCGTTTAAAACAAAAAGACACTACAGTCTTCCTGAAGCAATCAACACTACAGATACTTCACGAAATGACTTCCAAGCTCTTAGTTCTGTCTCCCTGATGAAGGTTTCACAGGGACTAAAACTAAAGAACTAAAAACCATAGGACAGCTTGAACTTATCTCCCTCCAAAAGGGATAGGGTAAAAGTGATATTGAAAGATAATTCACTTTTTAATGGTTACTAAAAGGATATTGCAAAAAGAAACCCGAATAGCTGTAATCTCTTTTCCCTGCCATATCCTCACAGTTTAGGAATGAACACAGAGCCATCAAATTACACACAAAACATCAATTTACAATAAATTAAATGTAATCTTTTCAGCTCTGCCTCAGCTCTTAGTTATTTTTTCATTTCATTAGCAAAACTACAAGAGGAAAAAATAGAAACAAGATTTATTTTCTAATATAACCACCAACTAATAGCTGGAATTTACGGACGTTCGAAGTGTGACTGTCCAATTGCAGTCAGTTTTTATAACATAGGTCTCTACAGTACCGCTTACCACTCCTTGCTGGTTCCCAAATGGACATGTGAGAATTGCCCGGCTGGTTTCACGCGGTCCTGGCTCTCCATGAGCGGGGGCAGGACGGAGCGAGCCCTGCAGCACCCGCGCTCAGAGGAGAGGCAGGTCCCGACGGGCGCCCCGACCCGCTCGGCCTCCCTGCCTGCCGGGGTCCAGGCGACCGGGCGCCATTCTGCCCCTCGGGGTCCTTCAGCCCCTGGAAACAGGGAATAAATATATCAGGGTGTCTGAAGGAGACATTTTTTGGAGGAGCAACTTAAGAATGGTTAGTTTTGGTGAAAATTTTCTGTTTTTTCTTATCTATTTATTTATTTTGTATTAGTTAAGTGGCTCACAGGTATTTGGCTGAGAAGCTAGCCTTTTTTCCAAACTTCTGCAAGGTCCTGATGTTGCAAAAATGTTAAACATACCTAAAAACACCAGGAGGCTGGGGGACCTTCCACGCAGGGGCTGCACATGCAGTAAAGGCAGAGCCCCGTCCCGTGCTGGGCCCTGGCACAGGAAGAGCTGCCGGGACCCCGCGGCTCCGCCGAGCGCGGGGCTCTGCGCGGGGCCGCCCCCGCAGCGCGGCTGCATGCGCCGCCGTCGCCTTCCTGCCGGGACGCAGCCAACGCTGCGGGACAGGGCGGGACGAAGGAGCGCTTCCTGCTGCCTTCCTGGCACCCGCTTGGATTGTCCGCACGATGCACAAGTGTATGTATAGAACCATTAACAAAAAGGGCGCAGCCTATCTGGAATATTCAGTAGGGCCAGTTGGGAAATAAATCGATGTATTTTATCATTGGGGAAATTTTCAGATTTCAACTTTTATTTTTCCTATCCTCATCTCCAGTGGAGCACAATGTGCTTTGCAAGGCAAATTATAAAATATTTTATCTCATATTACCTAAACTGCCTAACGGAAATGTTCCATTCTGAAGTTATCTTCCCATGCTGCAAGGAAACCTGAAGTCCACCTGCTTCAGCCACGGAATAACCACCCCCCAGTGCGGAGATTCTGGTAATTCCCAGGAGGAATTTCAGTCAGGGCCGTGCACTGCTCACAGAGTCCCCCTGGCTGCAGGGGGAGGCCAGGAACAGTCTCCGAGCACATCCCATGACTTGACTTTCCCTTCATTGTGGGTCTCTGCGATACGAATCAGTCCTACCCTTCACCCACAGGTATTTTGGTTTGATTGTACATGCTCATTCTGGAAAGATAATTCAAAGTACATTTTCTTTGCCAAAATTAAGAAACGCTGTGTAAAGAAAAAAAGCAAACAGCTACAAAGCTTGGGAAATGCTGGAGTAGGAAAAGCTTTCTTTCTGCCAAGTCTGCCTTGTGTATAGCACTGTAAGTGAAGATAAGTTTGCACGTTGCTGATGCTTGCCAGTGCTTTGTGGAATGCCAACACGCTCTGAGCAGTGGGCTTTGCCAGCCCAGCCCCAGACTAATTTAATATTATCTTGTCTTCTTGCATTTTTCTGTACCGTAGCATATTCTGTGATTTTATTTTTTGTTATGTGTCCAATCCTTAATGGTCCAAAAAGGGAAATAAGACAAAAACAGCGAGATCCCTTTTCCCTCTCACAATCTCCTAGTCCCCTCTGAGTGGCAGTGGGCATTAAATCAAATCAACCTCTTTGACATCCTTGCTCACATCTCCCACAGACGTATTTCCCGATTACTTACAAGATGCTACTGGTTTTAAGAGCGCTGTGACACAGTAAATATGATTAACTGAATCTTCCAAAAGGATAACCTTACCTGAAAATCTTTTTCTATCCTAACATCAGCCCTTATCTCATGGCTTTTGATATAGCTGGGCAACTTAAAGCTGTTGGCACTCCTTCCTTTCCCATGATACTTTTTCACTGAGGGATGTAAAAGGAAACAGGTGATGCCCTAACAATCAACTGTCACACTGAACCTAGTCAAAATGTCATCTTCTGCGCGTTGTAGGGGGCTCCATCAAGTCTCCTGATGGCTTTTGCCAAATGAGTGGAAGCTGTCTAGGGAAGGCGAGGTTCGAAGCTAGTGCTGTGCATGTGTTCCTGGTTTTCAGGCAGACACTTCGCTCTGAAGCCGGTCTGGCTTTGGGAAGATGTGCGGAGTGCCCTTCCAACCAGAGGTGCTTCCCGGTGCCACCACCTGCGGCTTTCCGGGGGTGCCCTTATCTCTCGGCACACCCCATGCCACAACCTGTTCGTGCAAGATGCTGCCGGGGGTTTTTCGGGAAACGCATCCATTCCCCAAGATGTGGTAACACCTCATACATGGATATACACATACGGACCTTTGCTGGTGTGGCTCTGCAAATGCCTTTCCAATGCACGGATCTCCTGCCCCCCTGCCCCTCTGCAGTCACCGAGCATGCAGAATGCCGTGCTGCTCGCTCCCGCATTGACCAAAGCGTTCCCTTCCCCTACGCAAATGCTCGGGACTGGCCACAGAAAGGCTCCTCCTGTCACACCAGGGCAGTGACTACGAGTGCTCGTGCGGAAGGCAGCCGGCCAGCGCCAGGGACAGGTATTTATCGGTTCCTCGGCTAGAAACGCAGGCCAGGTCTTTCTCAACGCTCCGGACACGCAGCTGTTTGCAGACAGGTAGCAGAACCCTGGGGGGAGCACTGCTCTTGGAGTTAAGGTGCATATGAAAACTATGGCCAGGGAATAAAAAAAGCTACAGTCTTAGAAATGTGGTATTTTCACATTTTCATCCTCCTCAACTACAGCAACTTTGCTTGGAGAATCTCTTGTGAGTCGTATTCAACATGTTTGATTAATTGTTCATGACTCAGAAGGGCAAACACGAGCACCCAGCACCTCTTCAACAGCAAAACCGAGGTAACGAGGGAGCTGCAGCTGCGGCTGTCCTCACAGCAGTAGGTGACTCCGAACTGGAATGGTGGTTTCCAGGCCAAGAGGAGAAGCTCCAGGCGAGCCCCCGCACTGCCTCTCGGGAGGCGCCTGCTCCACACCAGAGACCATGGGGTCCTCTGAACAGCCCGCGCCAAGGGGCCACCTGGCACACGCTGAGAGACCTAGGGCACCTGGGACCTTCTCTAGAAAAAGCAACGAATCAGAAGATTGCTGCATTATCTGTCAACACCTCCTGAACCCACAGCAGCGGTGCCTCTGAAAATACCTGTTTGTCAACAAACTTACTGCTTACATTACACTAGAAATCGGTCTCTGAAACGGTCGTTTCCGAAAGCAGAGGCCTGGAATTGTCTCACATTATATCTCATAGTCCTAAATTGACAGATGACTAAAATGATTCCTTTTGGCCTTATTATCTGCAGAGCATAATGAACAAATACTATTAGCCTCTGGAATACTCTCCAACTGAGAAAAATGTACTTCCATCTCTAGCTGTTTAAAATAGGCTATTTCAAAGCTAAGTTTGTTTTCCAGGCTTCAGGATTATTTCAGGTTCATGTCTTGTTCAACAGGATATTCTCAATGGAGGCTTTTTTTAGAAAATCAGCTGAACTGTAAGATATGAAGGTTTGCAAAGCCCGGGTTAATAAATTGTTGAAAATAAGAGGTAATAGTTTTCATGAAAACTCTGCTACTAGTTAGACCAAAAGGTGATCTGATTCATTTCTTTCTATTTACAGTTTCTGAGATCCTTTGTTCTTAACCTTGCAGTGGATCATTGCAATTTCAATGCAAGATTATAAACGGCTGTGCCCTGCAAGGGGCTTTGATTTAAGAGGATATTACTCTATACAAACTTCTGATGGGAGCCATAGTACATATTGATTTCACCAATGTTCAAATTACTTTTCTTGTAATATTGACTTTTTTGTGCAAACCCATATACGTGTGGGCAGAACAGTCATTAAATTAAAGAGTCTGGCTTTCAAAACAGTTAAAACATTTCTGTACTGCCCTTCTAAGCCCTGCGCAACGTTTCTGAATTACATGCTGCAGACTGTTAATAAATCATACGAGCCAGTAGCTTTCACTTGCCTCGTGTGCAGCAGAGCCATTGCATGAACTGAGGTTTTCAACCCCCTCATGAGCCTTGTGCTTGTTCAGGTGTAGAAATACAGATTTAATTGTTTAACACAGACATCCTGGCTTAAACCCTTTGCTATGATTGTAAAGAAATGTTAAAAAAAAAGAAGAAAAGAAAAGAAAATGGTGCATCATGAAGAGACGCAATTTCTCAAAATGCTGAAATAAGGTTTGAGCTTGACCATGTTTTCTAACTTGTTTCTGGGGCTCAAGGCCGCGGGTGTTACTGCACTAGCAGACGCGGCGCTGCCTGCTGTCATCTGCAGGCGTTCCCAGCTCTGCAGGGTTCCCAAGGCCCTGTTCCCTGTCCTAGGATTCATCATCAAGAAGACACGGGGCCATCTCCTGCACTGCAATAAAGACACTCAGTAGAATCCATTTGTTCCGACAGTTTGAACGGTAACAATGAGCCCAAATTCATTGTTATGCTGGAGGGATGTCTGGAGACGCGCTATTCTTTCAGCACACTTTGAAAAAGCTTTAGGGATTCTAATTTCCAAGGAGAGACTTTGTAGCGCTCACATGAAATAGTAAATGGATGGCAAACTTGTGAAGAACAGATACCAGGAATTAATAAAACGGAAGCTTCATTTTTATTTGTTTGGTTTTGGTTCAAGGTTTGATCAAGACAAATCCCTACCAGCAGCCAAATGGAAAGGAAATGCATGTTCAAAACAAAAGGTTGCCTTTATGCCAATTTGTAAAGACCAACTCAAACATGTCAAAAATGCTGTGAAGTTCTGAGGTAGCCATTCTACCTGCAGCACAAAGTAGGACTGTGCAAAGGGTGTTTGTGACGTTCTAACCGGCAGGGAAGGATCTGCACGCCGGAGAGGAGCCGAAATATCTCCGAATGTGGGGACAGAGGAGAGAGATCCGCACAGCAACAAAGCTGAGAGCTTCACAGCTCCCTGCTGCTCGCAGCGGCTGCGAACAACGTGCACTCAACCCGGAACATTTAAAGAACAACTTCATTCAAAAACACCTTGTATGAACACAGTTCTTTTAGATGTCTAGAAAATTTGGAGAGAATTAAACTCAGGGAGGCAGACAAAACACTCCTGCTAATTGAAGGCGCATATGTATCCAAATGCAGCAGAGGTAGACAGGCAAAACGTCTTATACCTTTGCAAAATGTCATTCTGCAATGCAGAATGAAAACTGTATATAGAATTTATTGAAAACTGATATAGTGATTCAAGAAAGTTATTACAGTTGTTTTAATTTGCAGTACTGAACGCACAAGAGGAAGCCCAAAAACCCCCAGCTGCATGCAGCAAGGACACAGAAAGTCCTGAAAAACGTAACACCACAGGAATAATTTGCAAGTGTACTGGAAAAGCGGTGAAAAATTTACAAACTGCATTGACTAGGTCAAAGGCCTTGACTCTGAAGGTCAAAGCTTTCATATACTATATGAAATACACCATATGTTAATATACATACACTATACTATACATATACTATGCACATACACTGTATGTTACTATATGGCATCTTCACAGCACATGGCTTCTGAAAGGCAGAGCAAATTTATGTAGCATAAAAGCCTATGAATGTGGACACAGGAATGCTTACATGATATTTATCAAAATGTTTACTGGTCCAAGCAGATTTAGGAGAGTGAAAAGTACACGAAAAGAAGAAATGAAGAAAGTTGGCAATGGTGCACATGATGAAAGGAAAATGAAAGTAATATTGATGGTCTCAAGAAAAGGCACAACTTGCCTATATTAGAGCTGTAGATATGAGCAAGAACAACCAAGTGAGGAATACAAATCTCACCAGATAATAGTTTTTCAGGACAGATAAAATTTAAACTCTCCCAACCAGGACTCTCACAAATCACTGTCTTTAAGACTTCTAGCTTCACATAAAACAAAACCTCAGGATGATAAATTTAATCATAAAAATGTAATGGGTTCATACAATGTAGCCGTGATTCTTTTAGTTTATATTGAATCTGATTTTGGCTCCCATATATACTTTCCATCAAAATATTTAAGTGATTTGAGTATGACAAGTGGAATTGTTTTGAGACCCCCATCAGATGTCGAATGAAAATATTAATCAAGTGTAAGGCCAAGCCTGATAGACTCTAGAAAGCTCTACCCTAAGTTGAATGTAGAAAAACAATTCACACAAAACTGATACAGATTTTTCTGTGGTCTTGATTCAAATATCGCCTCTGTCAGTAGTGACTAAAATTATCACCATTTCTTAATATGAAGAAAATGTAATGATAACCTTAGCTTCAATCTGTTCACGGGATGCAAAGGTCTAGAATAGGCCCATGGTGACAAGTACAGGCAAGAAATGATTTGGCAGCTTTTGTAGAGAAGCCAAGAAATCAATAAACAACCTTTCTCACTCTTTTTGTATATAGAATCCGTAAGTCCTTTGGAAAAGCCTATTTTGGTACTGAGTATATGAACGTAACTGAAATGCAGAGAAGAGTCTCTGGAAGTGTTGTTGTCACTCTGGTACTTTTGGTGAACACTATAGTTTCTAATTTTTCTTTTCTAAAGTAAGAAAATACAATCCATAGAAATAAGGCTTGGAAGACAGCTCACAAATGCTATTTTTGCCTCAATGGCATTTGGAAATTTGAAAACCACAGATGAAGAGAAAGGAACTATGGAGCCCCTGATTTGAGAAATAACAGCAAGAGAAACTTCATCTGAGCTGACAGAAGGTTAATAAAGAGCGCAGCAGAATCAGAACTAAATTGTCTTCTGCAAAGACCGCACCAAGTCTGAAATGGTGACACCAAGATCCCTTTTCATTCTCTTCATGAAACCGTAGAAGGAAAAAAAATTAGGGAGGAATCAGGCGTGTGTAATCATCCCGGCTTTACAAAGCAGGTAGTTCTGTGGGCCCGCCAGATGCAAGGGCTTCTCTTGGGGCAAGAGACAGACACAGGGGATTCAGAATGCGTTTCTCTTCGAAGAATAGGGGCCATGAAAAGAACCTTCTGCCTTTAATGCACTGCAGATTTAATGAAAGGCAACTGCTATTTTAAGATTTTATAAGGGGATTTGATAACAAAGAGGAGTTGCAGACACCGTCCCCATTACCACCAGGCTTCCATCCTTCCTTTCATCCGTAGCACTAGGCTGGCTCTCAGAAACTTTTACAGATAGTTAGAGCCATCAAATGAAGGTTACTCGCTCAAAGGCTCAGTCCAGTCATGTTCAGCTGTTTTGGCTTGAATTAAATTGATACCAAAATGGTCTCTTTTTTATTAAAGTACTATAATCATTGTGGCTGCAATCTCTCACTAATGTAAGATTTGATATAAGTAGTGATAATGGTATATGTCACCAATGCCGATAGCTGTCAGAACTTATTTTTTTACAGAACTAAAAAGCAAAATAAAACTCCCAATTATTGTTAAAATGGACAAAAGATAACCCTTTGTCCAGAGTAGAGACATTTCATTTATTTCATTTTCTTCTCAGCTCTGTCAAGCAATGTTGCAGATTCACTTGATGCTTTATGTGTACTGCATTAGATCTCAGAACTCCCAAGGAGGATTACAAGACAGGGGGAAATTTAAGGTAGAAAATTTCAGGCTCCCATGAAGCCAATGGCAAAACTTAACACAAGAGGGTCAGACTTTCACTCCTGGGCTTTCTCCTCAGTTATTGCACGGATTTTCATCTTTTAATTGTGCCCGTGGGCTGGCTGGGACTCACGCTGAAAACATGACTTCTACTGCCACGCCAAAGGTGTCACGAGTCGCGCTTCTCTCGGCACCACACACCAGCCACACGGGTGTCACTGTCACAGATGGCCTTGGCCACAGACAAGCGCGGGTGACACGGCTCTGGGAGGCAGGGATACACTCCTGGGCTTTCTGGTGAGTGCTGATTTTGTGGAAAACATTATTTAAAATCATCCAATGCAGAATTACCTTTCTGACAGCCGGTCGTGACAAGATGTCAAGCTGAGCCACGAGGTCTGGATGTTGGCTGTCCTGAACAGGGACTTGGATCGTGACATTCGGACACGGGGCAGGGACGGGAACTCTCAGCTTTGCTCGAAAGACGGTGTCTCCCTTTCAGCTCTAAAATCTGGCAGCCTTCGGGAAAGCGGTGAAAGGAAGACGGAGACGGGTGTGCGGGGAAGACTACCAAGAGAGGGAGAAAGCCGAGGGCTTGTCAGAGCCAGCGAGTGAGGACGGGAACCTCAGGCATAAGATGGAAGAGAAAAGCTGGTGGAACAAACAGGGAACTGGGGCTCAAGAGGCCATTCTTCCGTGATTTTTCACACCGTGATTGCCAGGTTGCTTTTTGGAAAGCAAATTCTAGTGAATCTCCTGTACTTTGAAACGTGGACAGTCACTAAAGTCTGCTCTATCCCCGCTCTTCAATGTTTCCAACAAAATCTAGCACTGGGGGAGCTATGGTGCTCTTACTGACAGCAACAACTTTTTCTTGGGGGGGGAAAGAAAGGTTAATGTGGAAACTCTCTTTCCAGTGTCAAGATTTGCCTTATGGAGTTAATGAGGTGGGAATTAATAATACTGGGAGTTCCTCTTTGGTCTTAATGCAGACCTTGCAGCAAGAGATGGGCTAAGACCTGCTTGCCAAAGCAGTAAAAGTGCCCCTGACTTGGGCCCAAGTTCAGGAACGGAATGTTGGTCCTAATAAGGATGCCTAGTAAAAGGCAAACCAGTGCACAGCTGGAATGATATGCACTTTGTACTCAAACACTAGCAGAACTTAGAAGGATGTTTTGTCTTTAGCAGAAAAAGGCATTTTCACGTAAAACCTCACATAAGGATGCAGCGAGGTGTTCCACCATGTTTCATTGAAATATGTGCATTGCATTATGAGATTTCTTCGCATAGTAAGAGCATATTTTCTTTGTATATACAGAGAACTCCGGGAGCACCCGAACCTCGGCCGGCAGCAGGAGCAGAGCCCGGAGCACCCGAACCTCGGCCGGCAGCGGGAGCAGAGCCCGGGGGCACCCGAACCTCGGCCGGCAGCGAGAGCAGAGCCCGGGGCACCTGAACCTCGGCCGGCAGCGGGAGCAGAGCCCGGGGGCACCTGAACCTCGGCCGGCAGCGGGAGCAGAGCCCGGGGGCACCCGAACCTCGGCCGGCAGCGGGAGCAGAGCCCGGGGGCACCCGAACCTCGGCCGGCAGCGGGAGCAGAGCCCGGGGGCACCCGAACCTCGGCCGGCAGCGGGAGCAGAGCCCGGGGACACCTGAACCTCGGCCGGCAGCGGGAGCAGAGCCCGGGGGCACCCGAACCTCGGCCGGCAGCGGGAGCAGAGCCCGGGGCACCTGAACCTCGGCCGGCAGCGGGAGCAGAGCCCGGGGGCACCCGAACCTCGGCCGGCAGCGGGAGCAGAGCCCGGGGGCACCCGAACCTCGGCCGGCAGCGGGAGCAGAGCCCGGGGACACCTGAACCTCGGCCGGCAGCGGGAGCAGAGCCCGGGGGCACCCGAACCTCGGCCGGCAGCGGGAGCAGAGCCCGGGGGCACCCGAACCTCGGCCGGCAGCGGGAGCAGAGCCCGGGGCACCTGAACCTCGGCCGGCAGCGGGAGCAGAGCCCGGGGGCACCCGAACCTCGGCCGGCAGCGGGAGCAGAGCCCGGGACCACCTGAACCTCGGCCGGCAGCGGGAGCAGAGCCCGGGGGCACCTGAACCTCGGCCGGCAGCGGGAGCAGAGCCCGGGGCACCCGAACCTCGGCCGGCAGCGGGAGCAGAGCCCGGGGGCACCCGAACCTCGGCCGGCAGCGGGAGCAGAGCCCGGGACCACCCGAACCTCGGCCGGCAGCGGGAGCAGAGCCCGGGACCACCTGAACCTCGGCCGGCAGCGGGAGCAGAGCCCGGGGGCACCCGAACCTCGGCCGGCAGCGGGAGCAGAGCCCGGGGCACCTGAACCTCGGCCGGCAGCGGGAGCAGAGCCCGGGGGCACCCGAACCTCGGCCGGCAGCGGGAGCAGAGCCCGGGACCACCTGAACCTCGGCCGGCAGCGGGAGCAGAGCCCGGGGGCACCTGAACCTCGGCCGGCAGCGGGAGCAGAGCCCGGGGCACCCGAACCTCGGCCGGCAGCGGGAGCAGAGCCCGGGGGCACCCGAACCTCGGCCGGCAGCGGGAGCAGAGCCCGGGACCACCTGAACCTCGGCCGGCAGCGGGAGCAGAGCCCGGGGACACCTGAACCTCGGCCGGCAGCGGGAGCAGAGCCCGGGGCACCCGAACCTCGGCCGGCAGCGGGAGCAGAGCCCGGGGGCACCCGAACCTCGGCCGGCAGCGGGAGCAGAGCCCGGGGACACCTGAACCTCGGCCGGCAGCGGGAGCAGAGCCCGGGGGCACCCGAACCTCGGCCGGCAGCGGGAGCAGAGCCCGGGACCACCTGAACCTCGGCCGGCAGCGGGAGCAGAGCCCGGGGACACCTGAACCTCGGCCGGCAGCGGGAGCAGAGCCCGGGGGCACCCGAACCTCGGCCGGCAGCGGGAGCAGAGCCCGGGGCACCTGAACCTCGGCCGGCAGCGGGAGCAGAGCCCGGGGCACCTGAACCTCGGCCGGCAGCGGGAGCAGAGCCCGGGACACCTGAACCTCGGCCGGCAGCGGGAGCAGAGCCCGGGACACCCGAACCTCGGCCGGCAGCGGGAGCAGAGCCCGGGACCACCTGAACCTCGGCCGGCAGCGGGAGCAGAGCCCGGGGCACCCGAACCTCGGCCGGCAGCGGGAGCAGAGCCCGGGGGCACCTGAACCTCGGCCGCAGCGGGAGCAGAGCCCGGGACCACCTGAACCTCGGCCGGCAGCGGGTGCAGAGCCCGGGGGCACCCGAACCTCGGCCGCAGCGGGAGCAGAGCCCGGGACCACCTGAACCTCGGCCGGCAGCGGGAGCAGAGCCCGGGGCACCTGAACCTCGGCCGGCAGCGGGTGCCCGTTCCAGGGGTCTGCACATGCTCCCACGGAGGCGCTGGCACGCGCGGGACGCGGGCAGAGCAGGGCGAGATAAAATCTGGGCACCCGGTATAGAGCAGAATTGGGGCCTGTTTCGCTAACGTGCAGCACATCACTCCCAGAAGATGGATCTGTATGACTGTTTTCCAAACTAAAATAAAAAACAACAGCCTCTAGGCATTAATGGCCTGATTTTCTTTTCAGTCTGCAGGGATGTTTTTCCTTTCTTAAGCACAACTAGGATCATTCTTTAGTTAAACAAAACATTTGACTTTAGCATCATAACTTGACTTCAAGAGCAGGTATTTGTTTTTAAAAAATGCCTGTTTGAGTGAAGTATCTATCTCACAAGGAAAGGCTGCTATTTCCAGAGGAAAGGAGGCTTTTCCTGGAAACCAGTGGGTAGCATTTATGCCAGTCTTGCAAGGGAGCTGCTGAACCAAAAGCTGTTGGGGCTGGGGAAAGAATCCAAGAATTCATCATTATACCCATGCTTGGCTCTCAGATTTGCCCCTGTGGGCCACTGCCAGAGACAGGACACCACCTTTGGGGGTCCTGCTTTGACACCCTATGACTGTTCTCACATTTTCATCTTGTTCATGCTGTACTTTTGAATCCCAGGAAAACTCCCATTTTTAAAGTGAAATATCCTGTTTGGAAACCCTTGCTTTATTGGGGTCCCTTGTACAGTGCTGTCAGCTCAGGTACACTTGAAACAAGTAAGCAGAACAGAACTCTTCACGTGTGAAAACCACATTGTTCATGGAAAGTCCCAATGACCATTTTCAGAAAATGCCTCTGCCCTATTTTTTTTCTCAGAATTTGCTACCAGTGCTCTGCACTGTGCACTGCATCATAACCAGTTTACTCCTTCAACTAGCGAAGGGAAAAACCTACATACCCAAAAAGAAAGAATAACTTTCACCAGGAATCTCCCAATGCAGCTAACAGCACCACCAAGAAATGAAACCTTAGGGCAAGATGCAGGAGAAAATTTCTTATTATAGTATCGGAACTCTGTACTACAGTCACTGGAGAGACACACAGAAAGGAGAATTTCTGAAATTTTAATTAAAATAAGTAACGGAATTATTGATTAAAATGGAAAAAATGTGGGAAAAAAAAAGATATGTATGTCTGACTCTGAAGAACACCCATTCTGTAACTCTCTTCCTAATTTTTTTAACTTTTTTTCTGTATAAGGTTTCATATCATGCCGCTTGTATGCATGAGGAACTATTTCCAAGGAAACTAATGTGACAAGAGAGTGCAACAGGTATTCAGCACTAATTCCCCTTGTTTAGTTGCTCCTGTTTAGTATGTCTATATGTAATTTTGGTCAATCCACTTTCAAAGCAGAAAGTATCGCAGAATGGTGAGTCTAAGTGATTTCTGATGTAGACATGGCACAACAACATTCCAGTCAGTAGATAATTTGTTTCCTTTTTCGAGCAACAGTTCAACACTGGAGGGCCAGATGTGAGGAGATCTTGTCGTTTTTAGCAGCAAGTTCAGCGAAGGGGATTTCTCGCAGTGTGTAACTAGGAGAAGTGACGTTAGCGGCTCCCAGACCAGAGAGGGGACCTGGGAACCGGCTCTGGCGCAGACTCTCCCACCGCTTTGCCCGTGCAGGACTGGGATTTATCCAGCAGGACTGGGATTTATCCAGCCCCACTGCACCGGTCTGACAGGCAGCTAATGTGAGCGAGCAGCACACACACCTCATCCAACGTTCAACGCCCCCACATTCCAGAAGAGAGGGACTTACCTGTTCAAATCACGGTGTATGATTGGTTGTGTGAGGTTGTGAAGATACTCCATGCCTTTGGCAACATCTACAGCAATGATTAATTTAGACTGAAGATCAAGAGTCCTAGAATTTGAAACAATTATAACATTACTCAAAATTTACAGACAAACTGAAAATTATCTGTAAATCACGGTCCCTTTAAAAATCTTGAATACAAAAGAATGTTTTATAATATATGTAATATAAAAATATTTACTGTAAAATAATGACAACCAAATAATTACTGTCATTAGTTACTATTTTCCCTTGTATACCAAATAATGTGAATTAAAGAAATAAATTTTATTGAGTGTTCCTTTCACTCTTCATTGATAAGGAACAAATCTGCATTGACACAGATTTACCAATCTTCAGAATTCTGTACATGCAAAGAATGGCTAAGATACCTTTTCTGTTCATGGAGCAGGGAAAAGAGTGATCCTCCAGAAATATACTGCGTGACTATGGCAAACTGGCTCGGGTCGTCCAAGCAGGCTCCAACAAACTGTATGACACAGGGATGGTTCAGTCGGCAGAGGATGGAGACCTCACGGCAAAACATGTCCACGTCCGACTTGGAGCAGTAGGTGTTGGCGCGGTAGCTTCGCAGTTACGGGAGGAGAAAACAGCAGGGCAAAAACGTCATCTTTCAAATACCTCAAACTACAGCATTAAGAAAATGAAATGGAGAACGGTTTGAGAAACCTACCGTTTGATTGCTACAATTTTATTTCTGCATCGTCCTTTGTATACTTTTCCAAAAGAACCTAAAATGATTTAAAATAAATAAGTATAAAGATATTTCTTGTGAGTATCAGATATGTAAAAATGGATGCATTCTTATTTCTAGTACCTGAGCCAATAATCTCATGGAACTCTATTTCAGAGAGCTGAAGATGGAAATGCGATGGCAGAGCAGCACGCAGGAGAAGAACATCTGCCTTTTCTGCAAAAGAAAATTGTTACCCTACCTGTAAAATGCAGGGTCACGGGAAGGGCAAAACAAAAACACTTAGCTTCACAAGAATATTGCACAGTAAAAGCTGATTTTCTCTGCTTTTTCTATCCTTCCTTCTTTCAGAACCCACAGTAAATCCCAATAATAAACAAAGTTTTGCAATCTTACAGTTGCTTCAGGTTTTCTTGGTTTTAAAGTCTTATCACTGATCAAAACTGACCATGGTCATATTGTGCCTGGATCATGTGATGGCTGCATAAAAGCCTTTGTATACAGAACGAATTCCCTTTTCCTGAATGGTCAGTGCTCACTACCAACGCTATCAGTGCTATTCCAGATCTGACCTACTCACCAGTGACACATGGAATCTGAATTCTGATGTGTAACCATCACTACCTTGTTATCTGTATGGTTCAATTGCAGAAGTTTATCAAAATATTGCTATGTGGAACAATTTAATTTTTAATATAAAAACATAAAAGCATTTGAGTACATCCAGAGTGAACATTTGCAGAGGAAAATTGAAAGGACACACACAAAAACAGTGTAAATATGCATCTGAATGCTTTGTCTATACCCATTTCAAAATAACACCATTTATTTTTGGAGATAATTTTTCTTTTGAAAGTAACCCAGCAGAGTCCAATTAGTTATTTGTTTCCATTAAGGGATTCCTACGCATTTCATTAGTGCTAATTCACACACATAGCCTTTTTCTTTCAAAACAGAGAGACAAAAAAAGGGTTATTTTTTAAAAAGCAAATGAAAACTAGACAAACAGAGGACTTATAGGCACAAGGTACTCAGCAGCTCTGCAAAAACTCAAAAGGAAAATAATCAAGCTAAATAAAGCTTTCTATGATTTTCTTAGAGAAATAGAGCTGCTGCTTATACACATCATTGCATTTCTGAACAAAACATATCCAGGAATAATGAATCTTATATAGTATGTTCAGGCTAACAAACACCTTGAGTAAATGACCATAAAACTTGCATTTCCCCTTGTCATTGAAAATACCTTTAGTCATGCTTTTAATCTTTCCTAGAGGGGATGGAACTGACACATAGGAACCATCTGAAATAAAAGAACAGAGGGAATTTCATGCTCTTTGAAGACACTATAAGCAGCTATATTGATAAATTAGCAAGCAATGGTTGCTTAAAGAACGAAAAAATAAGGGAATGAAAATACATATAAGCACACACACACACATATGTCTGTGACGTGATATTGCTAAAATGGTGACAGTAAGTTGGACAGTTTCACTAACTGTATGGAACAGTATTTTGTTTCATCAGGTCTATGTAGCTACAGGTAGTTAGGGATTTAAAGGAACTTGGATCAGATTAAGAATTCCGTACACGTGGGCTGCAAATGGATTTTGTTGTGGAATTCACTGACTAAATTTTCAGAATACCTCAGTTTTCACAGTGTACCAAAGATCTGGTCTCTTCTTTTGTCTACTTAAGTGGGACCTGTGTTCTTAAAACAACTAGCATTAGAAACCCCACCTGGATGTGTTGACCACTTGCCAAAACAGATTGTGATCTATGCATCAACTTGGTCCCCTATGGATTTGCACAGGCCTGAGCCTTCCCGACTCGGACACCCGGAGCACGTAAACTTCTCCGTGGAGCTGAGCCTGCAGGAACCAGGTTGATCCTGCTAGTGACTACAAAATTCTGCTGATTCTGTGGCGGGAAGAGCAATGACCTGGACAGGCTGCAATACATAATGTAAACTTTTATCTTCCCTGCAGACAGTATTCTCATATATTGCAACAAGCATTATCACTGCTTATCTCACTGCTTGCATTAATAACAAGCATTCTTCTTGCCATCTGTGATTTAATTACCAATAGCAATGAGTATTTTTGTAACAAAAAGAGTAATTAATTCTTTCCAAGGGGGAATTAGATATCTAAAGATACTAAGAAATATGAAGGGCACTGAATATAGAAATGTACTGAATAGCAGCCATCAAAGAAACACAGAGACAACACAAAGAGAATGGCTAAAGAAGGTATTAAGTATGTGGAAACTACAAGGAATGATTCCTAAGGAACGACCTTCATTTCATAGCTTCTAGCTTTTCTTTCTAGCTAGTAACACAAAGTGACAACTGTTTTAAGATAAAGCAAGAATCTTGATGTAAATGAGGGACATATGGTACCTAGAAAATGAGCACTCTCACATCACTAATTTTCTTTGTGCCAAACAGAACTGATCCAAAGCTTATGGACATGAGGGGAACATTCCCTGAGAAAAAGTGATTTCTCAGGCCATACCTCCTCCAGGCTGTGAGTACTCATTGCAGGGCGACTCATCCTGGGGCCTTTTATAATGCTTCAGAAGGGTCACAATAGCATCATGACCTAAGAAAAAAAGGAAATATATGAATTTGCAGATAAGCGAAGCTGTCTTGACCTAATATTCATATACTGATTTATAAAAAAAACAGGCAATTTTTAAAAAAATGAATAGTAAGTCTGTTTATAAAACACATAAATAAAGGTTCAGTAGCACTAATCAGAACAATAATATGATTGCTAATTACAGAAATACAGAAAAATACTTGCTAATAAAAACAAACATGCTATTTTTAAATGAGTCTACATAAAACCAAGATATGGTACATGGCAACAGACAAAACGGTTTTATAGAAATCCTAAAATGAAGGTTGAGAATAGTTTTCAGGAAGTCCTACACAAGAAGGCAGTGACTGAAAATACTGAAATTCTGAAGCCCTGAACAGGACAATCTGCACAGAATATTGCAGCAGACAACTGCGTTATTCATTATTCCTGACTGCAAAGAAGCAGAGAAAAGTGGTACACGCATAAACCTGCTCAAGCTCTCAGATTTTTGATGCACAATGTTTGAGCATTTGGTAATGCTCAAAATTCTGTTGAAAACTTTACAAAGCTCAGTTCTTCCTCAGGATTTTTGTACATTTTGCCAATATCATGTCTTCCTTTAGATCTATGCTGTTACTATATTACAGTGTTTTACATAATAAACAGCAATGTCATAGTTTTGGAGAAGGGAAGAATGCCCCATAATCCTCCAACTTTAACTTGCATTTTGCCCCATCCCCTAGAAAACATGGGAAAAAAAAGCAGCATCTTCAGTTTCTTGCTTTGTGCAACGCACTGCTTATTCATATACTCATGCCAATATAAAATGTTCCTGTTGGCTGCTTGCAAAGATGAGAACAGGCAAGAAAAGAAGAAACAGAGATGCATTTGGAATGAGGTCCTGATGCTTTGATCACATTCCAAACGCTACCTATCATTTCAACAGCTCTCTTGGCTCCGTTTACTTGGAGCAGTTCTGATTTTCTGCCAGTTCGGTGGCACAATTTGTTGGCATTTCTTTGAGGATCCTCTTCATCAAGACCCTGATGAATGCAAAGTTTTTGGCTTGTGATGAGCACAGAGCAGCCCGGGAGAGGCCGTGAGCTCAGGAGCTGCAGCAATGAGGCTGGCCAGGGCTCCTGGACGGGGTCCTGCGAAACTCCCACGGCAGCCGCGCAGGATCCCCTTGGTCATCTCACCGAGATGATTTGTGTGATTTAATTAGGGAAAAGGAATAAAGTGGCACTAGTATAGAAGTGGCTGATAATTTAGTGCAGTATTTGAAAGTGAACTATTTCTGTCTGTAACAAATATTCCCAAAGAAAGGATAATGGTAAGTGATTAATCAAGATAATTTGCAGTTTACTATAGGGTCTAACCATGACTTCAAATAGGCTGTCTATAAAATTTTCTCCAAAACCTGCATTGCTCTGATATTGAAAAGTCTTAATAGATCACTATTTACCTAACTATACAGAAAGAGCAACCAAGCATTTTTTCATGTATTTTATGACAATTCTTATTATTACATAGCAGATCAATAATAAACCAAGAAAACAGTCATAATGAAAACATATCAGAAAATAGTAACTGTGAACAATATCAATGAATCACAGCCAGCTCATCCTCCTCTACACTAATTCATCCAGAACCACTTAAAATGCTCTACACTGAGTCATTTGCAGGATACTAAGCACTGCTGAATTCAAAAGCATTATTTCTTGCAACGATTCTTCAGTTAATAGCACCTAAATCAGTCATGAAGGCACCATCAGTAGAAAGTACCTGTTCTGGATACTGTCTTACGCATTTATAACCCAAACCAAAACGCTCTCGGGCCTCTCAGGAAGATAAACAAACAAACATACAAGCAAACAAACAGCACTCCCCACTACTAAGGGTATGAGGGGAAGGAGAAAATGCAGCTAAGCTTTGTGTGCTGCCCCTCGTACTGTAATCAGAATGTAGGGCCTGGCGAGAGAAGCTCTGCTGGCTTCCGAAGCTGTGAGGAACACGAGCTTACCCCTGAGAGTGTATATATATATTTGAATGCTTCTCTAAAACAAAGGAATTTAGGTCAAGGACAGCTTTCAACAGGCAGCAGCCTTCTGGATGCCCAAACTCCAGGATGCTGGAGCCAAGCACTTTAAAAGTGTTATAACTTACACTAACATAAAGGCAAATGAAAAGAAGAGGGCCACTTCCTCCCAAACCCATACAAAGACTCCAATCACCTCCCATGGCCCAGAGGCAGGAATGGCACGACCAGGAAGAGTAAGGGAAGGAAGGGGAGCTCAAATAAATACATGGCTCTCAATCACAGATGAAATGCATAAACAGATGTGAAAATCCAAAACATTACCAGAAAGAAATAAAGCTTTTTATTTGCAGAGAAAATTGAAATACAGCAACACAGAAAACTGACAAACTGCTGTAATTAACGTGCAATGGACATACAGATCAGTGTAACAGGAACCATGGAAAATGTCCTGCTTTAATTCATATTTAGAGGAACTAAAGATCACTGGCTCTGATGCACAGCTCCTTGCAGGGTCTCCCTCAGCAATAAACTGGAACTCCTCATGCACTCCTCCAGAGGCAGAAACTGCCTTTTCTGAACAGACTGTGTGTTCTCACTTTAGCAATACATAAATACTCTTGTACCTGAGCTTGTGATGAATCTGTTTAACAGAGTATCTAAGAGAAGATAAACATAAGGGCTGCTTTTTACAAGCCTTAATACCAGGAGCTGGAAGCAGACGGTGAAAGCTCCCAGTCTACAGGGGATGAGAGCTCATCTTGCACCGTTATCTCCTGGCTGTAGTTGCACGGATTTTGCAGCAGAAACTAGAAAATTGAAATACCTTTCTCATAAGCCCACATCAAACAGGTCTGCTCATCTTTTTCTCCACTAGACCTGCTGGGATCACAAGCTACCAGATTCATATCGGCTCCGTTATCCAGTAAAAACTGCACTAGACGAATATGACCATGGTAGCAAGCACAGTGTAATCCTAGAACATTAGAAAAGGAAAAAGTCACTGTGGAAAGCACAACTTTCAGAGCATCATAACAAGATTTGTAGCAACAGCTGTAAAGTGCAAATTGATTTCCTTGATAAAGGAATATACTATCAAACAAGTACCCGAGGCATTAGATGAAAAGAAAACATCGTGCCCCAAGAACCAATCTATTGCCTTCTACACAGCCCCTGCCATCATTTACTCTGCCACCTGCAAATCGCATTTAAAAACTTTGTATATGAGGAAGAGCAAATAGAAGCAAAGGCAGTTCTCTTTTTTCTTTGCCTGCAATGGATAAATGGAGGCGTGCAGCTTTTCAGACACTATATCCTTTCTTGCCACCCTGAACAAGGCCTCTCTCCCCAGTCTTCCTTTGTCCCCATTTCTGTGTGACTCTGTTTTTTCCTCCCTGTTTTCCAAGCTCTTCATAACTGCTGTGTCCACTTTACATCTCCCATCTCACATTTTTCCTATTTTTTCCTAGAACAGACCCTTTTACCTCTCCTGCCATCCCCCTGCACCATCACGCCCAGCATTCGAAAGGCAGCGCAACCAGCGCAGAGCCCTTCTCCAGCCCCGCGGCGCTCCGGCCGGACCGCGGGATGCGGCTCGCGCGTTGGCGGCGCCCGCCCGGCCCCAGCCCGGGGCTGCTCCGGTCCCCGAGCGGCTCTGCTGCGCGCGGAGCCTGCACAGGCCTCGGGAGAGGAGACTCGGGCCTAACCCCCACACCCGCTCAGAAGGGTAACTACAGGAGAATCAGCTTACGCCAGGTTTTGCCAGTCATACACAAGCTGAAGAGCTTGACACATCCTCACTAAATTCCCATCTCTTCTATGTCTGCTTGCAAACATATTCCAAAAAAGGTGAGTTCTCTCTGAAAGGTAATCGGATGCTGACAGTCAAACTCCTATGGGAATTACCTTGGAAATCCTGATTGCGCATGGCTTCCAAACTTTCTGGTGCTGGTTTGATATGTACTTATACACAATAAGGATCATGATGTTACCTGTATGTCCATCTCTTCCCTGGTGATTGATGCTTACAACATTCTGGTCAAGAAGGTATTTTACAAGTTCTATGTTCTTTCCATAGGTACAAGCACTGCAAAAATAAAGGGGAAAGTGAATATTACAGTCTGTAAAACAGCAAAATACAAAGTTACACAAAGATAAAAATGGAGTAACATGGTGGAGAGTCTTTAGAAATGTGCAAATGCAAGATTAGTGCACCAAAGCACAAGGATTATTTTCTGTTGTTCTGGGAACATTCCAATTACTCTTGTACAAATTAATTTTGTCATGCAGTATGAATACAGTCTGTTTTGCAAGTGCTTCTTAAGTAACACACTACAGATTTATATTATCACGACCACATTTTTTTCTGCCACCTTACTTCCAGATTACAGGGTCTAGAAGCCAGCAGGCTTCTGGGCATGACAGATTCCAAACTCAGCTTCCAGACCAGACATAAAGAGACACCGCTATTTAGAAATATATTGATGACACTGATGCCATCCCAACACCCCTCTCTTTTCCTCGCTGTTTCCTTAGTTACTGCCTGGTTCTTAGATCATGTCCTCTCCTGAGTTTCAGGTTATGAACTTGACATCCGCGCCAAGCTCACTGCTCAGCTGGCTGCTGGTGGGACCTCTGTTATTGCCAGGGTTGTACTGTATGCATCTGTACGTGCAACTCCATTGAACATGGCCATTTGGAACATCTCACCTGTGGAAAGCTGTTTCGCTGAATATATTTTCTTTAGTGAGACTTTCCGTTCCTGAGAGCTGAATTATTTCCTTGACAACTTCAAACTTTCCATTGTAACAAGCGCTGTAGATGAAGTGAGTAAAGGGCTGTTAACGATGCGAACTTTCTAGATAGGCCAAACAAGGTAAAATAGGGTTGTTTCACATGACTTACAGGTGCAAAGGTGTGTCTCCATAGATATTAACCACATGGGGTTGAACATCAAAACTGCTCTGCAATAAGAACTTCACAATTTCATGGTGTCCAAATCGACAGCAGAAGTGCAGAGGAACATGATCTTCGTTGTCCTGAGCATTCACTGTCATTTGAAAGAGACCAAAGAAAATATTTTACACTTAACTTTTATTTAACAGATTTGTATTCTGAACTATTTATGAACTGTTTCTTTAAAAACGAAGTTTCTGTGAGCTTTTATAGATGAAAACCAAATTACTCAGCATCATCTACAATACATTGTCATACAATTTTTTGGACTTAGGGCTTAATTGCTTTCCTTTAGCAGATGTATTGAGTGTTTTGCTGTATCTTCCAATGAATCTAATGGGTTATACATGACCCTTAAAGAGAACAGGAACAATGTTATCATATAAAACAAAAATGTGTAGTTAGCACATGCAAGAGGAGCCACCAACTTACTCCAAATGAATGGACCTGTAGTCTTTCATTACAAATACTGGGAAGAAAAATACTTCGTTCCTGCTCTTAGGAGAGGAAAATCCATTTTTTAAAAGGAATGTATTAGCTTCCTTGAATACTAACAGTAGCATCAAGCAATAAAATTAGTCATACAGTGGCAGAAGAATACATTTAAACAGAACAAAGGAGACAATAAGGGTACAATTTTCAGTCATTAGTAAAAAGTTAATGAATGAAAGGCAAAGAAAAGGGGGAGAATTTATTCAAACTTCTGGATTTCCAATATTTCTGTTTTTCTGAAAGTTTCCTTTCACCTGTGAAGCTGCTTATATTCACACTACAGTTTCCTTCCTGAATAGCTTAGAAGATGGCAGTTTTCTATTGTGTAACACTGAACTCCACACAATAATGCACAGAATTAGTACACTACTGTTGGGAAGCTGTATTTAAAAAAAACAAACCGTGTGATATGAAGATTTTATTCTGTTTAAGAACATGTCTTCTAGCGAATGGCAGTGATTTGTATTTTACAAAATCATGCATTCTATATGCGGCACACAAGTTATCAAAAATATGAGGTGGAAGTATGTTTTTTCTAAATTGCCTTAGGCCAGTTATTGCATCCTTCCACCTACAAGAACAGTTGCTTTAGTCATCACACAGTAGCATAAAATTAAAAGCAGGAGAAAACTAAAACAAATTCATTCTAAATAACTCTCTAATAAGCATAAATGCACTAGTAATTTTAATTTGATGACATTTCCTAGAATTCTAGTTAGCTCATATAGTCAAAAATTTGAGGGGATAGTTAGGTAGTTGTCAGGTACAAAATTCTAGGCGTGAATTTAAAAATATCCATTGTAAAATCTTTTCCATGGCTAAAATGATAGAATTTCCATGAAACGATGAAATGATTTCCATGGCTAAAATTTTCCATAGTAAAATGATTCCATTGTCTTCCAGTCAGGCTGAGATCCTTCTCGCAGCTCTCAGTCCCCTCAGTCCCACTCCAGCAAAGCACTTAGATACAAACCACCAAGCGGTTTGTTAGATCAAAATCTCGTTTCAGTTGCCATGCAGAAGCCAACGTGCATCGCTGAAACGATCTAATTTTGATCGTGTCATGTTAACATAGCAAGTGCTGGTAACACACATCTCTTCTAATGAAGATCCATTTAGGAAATAATTCTGTAGCAGAATAACACCAGACCAACTCGCGGGGAGCGCAGCTACCCCGCAGCGGGCAGGAAGGGGCCGCGGCGGCGCCAGCGCTGCCAGCAGCAGCGTGGCCGGGGCAGGGCCGGTGTCCGGTCACCGCAGAGCTCGGCCTGCCGAGGCGGCGCTGCGGGGACGGGATGGGATGGGGACAGGGATGGTGACAGGACGGGGACGGGACGGGACGGGGCCGAGGATGGGGACAGGGACGGCCGCGGCCCTGCGTGCCCAGCCGCTCCGGCCGGCACTCGCACCTCACCCTGCAGACAGCAGCTCGCAGGACGTCACCCGCGGCACTCCTGCGAGGAACAGCCTGTCCCGCGAGCAGGTCCAAACAGGCGCCAGGCAGGAGTTCAAGCGTAACAGGAATGATCCTGACCCAGCCTGGGGCAGGGGATAAACCAAAGGACATTCTGAGCTTCCTTCCTGTCTCACTTTTCTGCGATTATAAGGAGCAACAAATACTTCAATAAAGGCTGTTTTAAAACCTTTATGAAGTATTGGCAAATGCCCACACATATAGGAAATCCTTGAAACAGCACTAAACTTATAATTGCATTGATATTTAGTGACAGAGTGCCAAAGGTGAATTATGTTTCAGGCAAGAAAGATAAAAAAGTTCTTCTTGTAATTTATGTTAAGCTTTCAAATTATTATTAGACTGAGCTCTCAAATTTCATTAACTGTTCCCACCAATGTTCCCTAGGGGCTGTATTAAAAAGGAGTTACAAAAGTAAACCATTTCTCTGTTTCTCTGAATTTCTCTGTTCTCAAATTTGTCTTCACTTTTAGGTTGCTTCTGACATGTTAGCCTTTACCTTTTTATTATGATGTGGTACCAGATATAAATGCATTCTGAAGTGGCATAAATAAGAGGGAAATGAATGTCAAAATTTTACAATAATAGATGTCAAAGTTTTTTACTCTGTACGCACCGACTGGCCTGAAGGACCTCAGAGACGTCGGGGCCGTGGGATTCTGCCACACAAGGGTGTAAGGGGCCGCGGAAGGAAGCACCGGCTCTGCCTCCTCGCGCAGCCGCGCGTGCGGCCTAACACGGTCTGCAAACACACGGCCTTTACGTGGGCACTCACCAAGCTGCCCTTCCCTATAGGGCTTTCACTAAATCCCTGGTAATGCCATATAAACAGATAATGACATTAGCATCCAGAAATCTGACGGCACTTGCAGCCCATTGGTTTTATATACAGGCATTTATATATAAACTGTGAACATCCGTGGTTATATATGCACGGATGACACCTTTACGTACAGATGCACATCCATCCATACGTACACTACGTACGTGCATCACGGCTGCTCTTGCACTGCAAACGCGGGTATTTCAGCAGCACTCTGACCTTCCAGAGCAGGTCGGTGGTCACCGTTCTCCCTCGCCAGCTGCCCAGGCCTCAGGGCTGGGGGACCAGCCAGGCCATGTTAAATCATTCACGTTCATGACACACATTTCCGTGTCTGCACAGGAAACTGCCAGCATTTCTGTGTATTACTTCATAAATTCCTTCCTTTCTTAAGCACAAAGAGCTCTTCCTCCATCACTAATTCCAACCAAGTTTCAAGCATCTTATTTTGTGAGTACAAGTCTTCCTGCTTCCACTCTCCTCTGCTTTTTCTAGTGCAGAACATACTGATTTTGAAACAAAGAACCTTAAATGGTGTCCGAAATTCTCTTCCTTTTGAAATAAATTATTTAACAGATAGTGAGCCTCCTGCTGCCTAGTCATAGTGAGTGAACATCTCTTCCTATTCCACTCTTGATGACAGCAGTGTCTGTTCAGTGCACACGCGTTACGGCTGAAGCCTCCGGGGCTCACTATAGAAGAGGGCACCTACGACCCTGAGCCTGGCGTCTCCTCCCTCCGTTTTTCAGCACGCAGGGAAGAGGCCTGGACCGTAGCCGTGACGCTAGCGGGGCACTGCCACAGCCTGGAAAGGAAGAGCGGGGAGGGAATGAGCGGCAGCGCGACCCGTGGGGCCGGGATGCGCGAGTGGTGCTGATGCCAGCGCTCCCGGGCACGCTGCACAAGGAAGAGGCCTCACAGGCTCTTTTCCATGTTTTTCCAATTGTTAGGGAATGGTAGAGCGTTCCAGAGTCCGGAACAAGCACTGCAGCCTTGAGCCGGGGCACCGCGGTGGGGCGGGAAGGGCTGGTGCGGCAGGCGCAGGGAGCCCTTCGCAGCCTCGCTCCGCTTCCGCTCCGCCTGCTCCAGCCGTGCAAATCCACGAGGAACCGTGCACCGGCGCCAGGCACCGACACGCTGCGACTGAGAGGCAGCAGCTGAAGAATCCTGATAACTTTGTTCCTTCTGTAACATGCAGGATTCTTGCAGCAAGTGCCAGCATTTTGGTTTTTTCCCTTTTTTTTTTCTATTTTTCTTTTTAATTAGTTCTCTCCAAATCAAATAGTGACTGTTTCCCTAGGCAAAATCCTGACTCATTGAAATCAATGGGAGTTTTGCCACTGACTTCAAGGAGACAAAGATTTTACCTTGCATATTTTGGATATAAGTTAATAACAATAATAATGCAGCCCAAAGATGAATTAAGAGCAGTACTTTTGCAAAGCGTATACTGTTCATTTTCAAAAGGCTTTTTCTTTTGTTTTTTTTCTAAGGACGAGAAATAGCCTTCCAAATAACTTTGCTGTTATGTAGTGTGCATAAGCCTCAGCATTAACATTCCCTTCTATTAGCTGAGGTGGAAGGAGTGAGCAAGGTGAGCGCGCTCTGTCTTGTGCCTCCTACATTGCTGAACCAGCCTAAGGAGAGGGAACAAAAGAGTAAACCTAAGAACCAGGCAGAGGGGTACCAATATAAATTAAAATGGAAAATATTTTAAGTTGTGGCATATGCAAAATATACAGTTCTGAACTGCAAAATAGTAGTTTTATTGGTCTGAGCATGAGATAGCCTATAGAAAGAATGCAGTGATTCCTAACTTGCAAAAGAAAAAATGCATGCCAGCAAACTTTTAGGTAAGTTCAACTAATTCTGCAACTCTCCCCCCAGTTTCTCTTATGGCAAATGCTCTACAATGAAACATAAGAAGCCTGCAGCACAATAAAGCAAGAATTAAACACATTCCTCTTCATTTCCTGTTTCTAAGTCTTGTGAACCATTTGCAATTTCTCACCCAAATTGTTCTAAATTACTTGCTGTACAATTTTGACTTAAAATCCTTTATCTACATCCTATCCGCTAGCAGTTTATTGTGCATTTACATCATTACAACTGGAGACACAGGCCACATGGCCACACCTTCTCTGGTTGGATCAGTGTCTCAATTATGAGATATCCCTATATGTTAATCTCAGATTTGTTTTCTGATGATGTTTTTCACCTCTAACTTATCCATGGGAGCAAAATGCAAGAGCAATAGCAAGACAAACAAGTAATGAGAAGCTCTCCAGTTGTTATTTTTGGTTACAGCTGCCCAAAGACAATACACAAACATACACATGAAGGGTCAGTAAGGCAAATTCAAAATTCAATGCTTGACTCAGCATATAAAATACAGTATTGAAATTGAATGTTTCTGTTTCTTTTCTTACCATCAGCTTTGCTTCCCTCTTCCATCAAGAGCTTGGTTATATTGAGAAAGCCTTTGGCAGAAGCTAAATGGAGGGGCCTGTCTCCAACTTCCCCGCTTGCATTCACATCAGCTCCGAACTTTAGCAGGAGGTGCGTTACCTAAAGAGTTCATCAAGGTTAACTGGAATATCACATGAAAATGTACCAAAAAGAATATTGCATTGGTTATCACTATATGTGAATATCTTTTAAAACAAGTGAGAAGATACTTTAGGAAACCCATTTTAAGTTCTCTATTTATAAAAATATTAAAATAGTCAAGAGCAAATGCTAGTTCACTCTCTACAGTTATACAGACGGTAGAGAATCATAAAACACATGCATTTGTTTAACTGACCAGTCCGCATGATAAAGTAAACGTGCTCAGAGCCCCGCAGTGAGAAGCCCCGGAGCCGCAGCGGCTTCCTGCACAGCCTCCCTTCTCACAAGAGCAACACTGGCATTTTGGTGGAATTTCGCTGGACTGGGACTATTTGCTCCAGAGGGGTTCACAGCAAGTCGGCAGACTAATCTCTCAGCCCAACATGCAGGGGGTTTCCTAACGTTCCAGGCTGACAGGGTGGATAGGCACCAAGGCAGGATCTCAGGACCGCTCGCGGCGCGCACATCCTGCGCGGCCGAGGCGCGGGAGCGGCGCGTTAACGAAGGGCAGGAGCGGCGCGTTAACGAAGGGCGGGAGCAGGACACTCTACCTGCAGGTTATGCTTTGAAACTCAAAAACATCCCAGCAGACATACCTCTAGCCAAATAAAGGCATGGGGAATGACTCGTGTAAGTCAGCATAGATCCAGGAGTATTTTTCACACAAAAAAGGGACTATTGCAGGGCAACTGGCTGGATTGCTACATAAACCATGTGCGAACAATACTTCAGCAAAGGGAACTGGGAAGTTTGATGTCAATTTTGGTCAGAAGTTCTGCATACTTTTTAGTAACTCCATGACCTGCCTAAATGCGACAAGCACATTCCTCATGGAAAGTTCTGCCCTGCAAGGTCTCCGTTTTTCTATGAACTTGAAAGTGGTAATAATTTAATTTGTGAATTCCAACACAAACCACTATAATGGCCACTTATTTATCACTGGCAAGAGATTGTCATTTTCTTGGAGATATTTAAGTCAATATTCTCACACGCCTCAATCTCTGAAATGTGGAATGAAAAACAAGCATCAAACAAAACAAGCTTCTGTGCGCAAGTCTGTTTCTGCGTTATCAGAGCTGTAGACAAGCGTTGCTTCCAAGAGGTCTAGGGAGGAGGATACCAGTTTTGCTGGCACTAAGGATGAAAGTATAGGGATTATTCAGCCTCTTAAACACCCAGACTTTGGTTAGGAAAATACCTTCTGTATATGTGGCCTTTCCTTACCAAGACCCTTCGGAATACAAATGGAAAGTATGCGCCAAGAAACCTCTATTTGTCTCAGTGTCACTGCTCTGCTCTCCCACATCTCCCCCGTTCAGTTACCTGTTCATGGCCATAATATGCAGCAATATGCAGCGGAGTGAAAAAAACTGCATCCTGAACGTTCACATAAGCTCCATGCTGCAAAAGGATATCAACTGCCTGGAAGGACAGAAACAAAAAAGTTTGCAATGAGAAGCCCTAGATGTGGTTCACTAGTAACCTTATATCACCAATGTAAACAAAAAGCCACAAGCAAGCAAGCTGTAATGGGGAAGAACTACACACAACGTGTAAAAGTGATTAACTTACAGTACTTTAACTGAACACTGAATGTCACTGATGCTTTATAAATAAGCTTGAAAATGTATTTGCCTGTTAAAAAAAAACAGCTAAAATCAAAAAACCACTGTATTTATGAAGGAAGAAGCACAGAAATGACTGACTTAGAGTATATCAAAATAGCCTTTAATTTTCTTTTAAGCATTATGAACAAAGGGCAGTAAACATATCAGAGTTTTTGGAAGTAAATAAAACAAAATGAAAGACCCTTTTAAATGTAAATGTATTCAGGTAAATCCTCTAGCCTAATTCCCTCAGCATGCAAAGATTTCTTTGTATTTTAGAAGATAATAGCCCTTCGACTTCAATAAATAACCCTAAGTGTTTCCTTTCAAACTGCCACTTTTTTATTCCTTCAGGAAGCCAATGTTTTGGTTGAACAGCTATTAATTATGAAATACTGGCCCTCTGAATAGCTGTCAAAATGGAAGCCTGAATGAAACCACTTTGGATTATTTATTGAAGTCTAAAGGGCCGCTAATTTTTCCATAGCGCCTGTAGCGCTCCCGCGCGCCGAGGGCTCGTACGGCACCTTCCCGCGTCGCCGTGCGCGTCACCCCGCAGCACTCCCGCGCGCCGAGGGCTCGTACGGCACCTTCCCCGCGTCGCCGTGCGCGTCACCCCGCAGCGCTCCCGCACATCGAGGGCTCGTACGGCACCTTCCCGCGTCGCCGTGCGCGTCACCCCGCAGCGCTCCCACGTGTCGAGGGCTCGTACGGCACCTTCCCCGCGTCGCCGTGTGCGTCACCCCACACAGGCGCTCCTGCGCGTCGAGGGCTCGTACGGCACCTTCCCGCGTCGCCGTGCGCGTCACCCCGCAGCGCTCCCGCGCGTCGAGGGCTCGTACGGCACCTTCCCCGCGTCGCCGTGCGCGTCACCCCGCAGCGCTCCCGCACATCGAGGGCTCGTACGGCACCTTCCCCGCGTCGCCGTGTGCGTCACCCCGCAGTGCTCCCACGTGTCGAGGGCTCGTACGGCACCTTCCCGCGTCGCCGTGCGCGTCACCCCGCAGCGCTCCCGCACTTCGAGGGCTCGTACGGCACCTTCCCCGCGTCGCCGTGCGCGTCACCCCGCACAGGCACTGCAGCAGGACGGCTGCCCTGGTGCTTCGCTCCCACGGGCCTCCCTTGCGAGGGGCCCGCGGCGCCCCGCGCTGTGACGTGGTCACGCACCAGGGTCTCCAGTGTGAGGCTGTGGACCTGTATCTTTTACAGGTATATGGCTAAAACGTCTTCGGATCAGTCTGATTTTATTCAAAATGTAGCTTCACCTGGAGCTGTTGTGGAGCTTCAAGTTAAAGAAACTGTGTTGGGCAATGTGGTTTCACCTCCGATGACAAACAGAAAGCTAGATGAATTTTGACACATTTTTCCAGGCCGTACAAACAACAGTTGTGCCACCTACTCTGTGATCTCCTAGTAAGAGGAAATTTGTGAGTCATGTTAAACAATCTCCACTTCATATAAATACCAAAATGGAGAAATAGGGACAATCCTGAGCATTTCAAAGAGAACCCATCTTTCTCATAAAGAAATCAGAAAGCACTGAAAGTTGCTGGAGGTGTTTTAAGTAGTGGGATATGATGCAGTGATGTGTAATGGTAAGATCGACATCAGAAAGCAGAGGCAGAGGCAGAAAGCTGCTTATGCAAGAAGAGCTTCAAATACTTAGGTGAGGTAATCCAAACCCTCAGGAGACAGAGGGTGCCGAGGGGTGCAGCTCCTGCTCTACGGGAGATCTCCAGGCTGCAGAGGAAGCACCTCTTGCTGACCTTAGAGGTGTTGCAGGGCATCAACAGGACTGAAAACTGGCAACACGCAGCTTCGACCTGCAGGCAACATCATTGCCCAGATCGAAAAATAAAAATAAAAAGGAATATCTTCAGCCTCTTGATTCCTCAGTATGATTGGGAACCATCAGACTGGATTTATTGAGGGTAAATCATGTCTGATAAACTTGAGATGATCTTACTTATTATTTTTTCTTGAAGTCCTTTTGTGACAGGTTTACTCAGAAGCTTTTTGAATATTCAAGCCAATTACGTTCACTTCAAAGACAGACTATTAATTAAGCTACTCTTTGAAGACTAGAAGGAATCAACAAAGTAGAACATAAGATTATGCCAGGGCTTCATCTTTTGGACAAGCAGGAGAGAGTAATTCCTCTAAGAAAATAAAACCAATGATTACTGATTCTTTAGCAGGTAAAATTAAAGAAAAACAACTTCAACAATTAAGTCATATGCACTTGCGCTAGACTCCATACAGACCTATGATAAAATATCTAAAGAAGCTGTCATGGTTTGGAATTCCTTTACGGCAGAATTTCTTTATTAAATAAGCTATTAAAATGAAAAATATATAGTAGTGCTAATTTCCTAATTCTCTGTAATTGAGCAAATGTGAGTATGATAAGTCATGTTCTGCAAAGTGTCTTTGCACAAAATTAGTACAACTCTTAACTCTCTATTATAAATTCTGTAAGAATTTATAATAAACCTTGGCGAGAGTGAATCAAGAAACTTCTAAAGAGGATTCTGAATGTTTTAAATACAACTCCCTGATGAATGTACAATTGTCTTTCTGAGGGAAAGTTTAATGTTTAATGAAATATTTAATGCATTCTCTCCTGCAAGACATAAGGACAGATGCTTTCAGCGATAATCTTTCATATTTTTTTTCTTAGCTATTCCAATCAGATAAAGCACAGATTACAGAAAGAATCAATAATGAAAGATGCAGGTGTCTAGAAATACAGTTGCTCTCCCCAGGATTGATTTTGCTAAAGGGCAGCAGAACTGGATTGTTTCAACTTTTCTGCTAATATCAGTAGATGCTATACCTAAAACAGAAGTTCTTGCACACTGTAGTGTACACTTAAAGGTAACTTTTCTGGACAAAGAGATTCCCATGAATTTAACAGCATTAGTAATAAGAGCATGACTAGTAGTTCTAAGAGGTCTCGTTTATTTTGACTCCTAGCTAAATGTGGGGCACGCTATAAAGGGTATTCTCAGGGAGCAAAAAGCTGGCACCATCTTCAGACAAGTCAGCACCACTAAGTTACTGAAAGCTCCTTTACTGCACCACAGTTCAACACGTGTTCAGCTGCATCTGCCAAACATGCTGTGGCCAGGCTGGGCACGTCCTCGGCGTCGCAGAAGCCACCCAGGACAGGATGTTCAAAGGTGCCTACGTGACTCAGTTCCATGGAGAAACATTTTTGCTAATAGTTTAATAATTAAAGTAATTGCAGAATTGCAATCTTGCTGGAAGTCCTGAAGACTCAGATAGCTAAGATCTAAATATACTTATGTCCAAAGGCCTTTGAGCTGCCCAGTCCTTTCCAAGCAGGTCTCACAGGCAATGCCTTCGCTTTCGGTCAGCTCCTCTCACCCCCCGTGCCCGCTGCCTCTCTGCCTCTCCCCCTCCATGCAAGTCAATCCCTGTCCTCTCGCCACCGGCTCCCCTCCGACGTGCGCTGCTGATTCTCCCTTTCCAGCTCACGTTGTGGTGGAAGGGGGCAGGCCGGCACAACCATCATGTGCTGGACAGCACCTCATCCCACCCACCAGCATCTACTCCGAGAAGCTGCGGAACCGTCTGATTTCAAACGCTGCCGGGGAGGAGGGAAGGAAGTACCTCTGTGACGTGGATTCTGCTCTTGAATTTTCCCCTCTCGTTCCTCAATTATAAAATAAGCCACATCAGCTAGGACAAATTCCCTTTTTCATCTACATAGACACATGGTCAACGTTTCAACTTGACAATGCACCAGATTATTGTCCTATGCTTGATCCTACCCTGAGCAACGGAGCGATGACTTCTAGGTGACTATGTGAAATGAAGGAGGTGCCTCTAAAGTGCTTCTGGGATCTGCTTTTCTCAAGCAGAGAATAATGGATCTGAGCTGATGGTCTTTCCTCAGCTGAACTGGGTCCATCTGTATTTATGTCCCTGGATTCAGTGCCATCACTCCCCTCTTCCTCTTTTTCTCTGCCAAATGTGGAGCTCCACCTCAAAGCTACCACAGTTTGACTTGATAGCACTGAGTTTTATGCTACTTTAAACATACACGGAATAGAAAAAAAGCATTTTCTGTCTGTTTTTAGGGATATTTTTTATGGTTAGGGTCTAAGAACAGACAGATTACTTTCAAAAAGTTAAAAAGAGAAAGAGGATCCAATTCAACCCAAATATTTCAAAGCTAGAAATTCTTCCACTCTTAGGTTGTATAAAGTTGTCTTCATTTCATTCAGTCTGGACAATTTGATGATATCTGTTAAATCAGGGATGGAATTCCAAAATCTGATTTCCAGGCATTTTTGTCGCTGTCCGGATCTTCTGGTAAAAGCAAATTTTGAACAAGACCTTTGGCTCTCTGTTGGCACGCAGTCAACTCTATTGATGCAATGTGAATATTAATTCTGCGTTCCTGCTTCTGGAATAATTCTGTAAAGGCCTGAAAAACTGCTGCCAGGTAAGGCTAAGGGCTGGGAAGATGCAGCACGAGCATTAAATGCAGGGAAAGAAAGGAGAAATGAGGACTTCTTGAAATTGAACTCCTCTTTATCAGTAAAACTCATCCAAGTGAAGACAGCAGGTGACAAACCCGTGTGTGTCACAAATATGACTTCCACGTGCAAAGGGATGCATTCCCCTGCGAATCCGCCCCGTGGGAGCAGCTCCCTTTCCCCAGCACATCCACATCTCGCGCTCCCAGGCTGGCGTCGCTGCCTCATCCTGCCGGGACCCGCTCACACAGCCCTGCAGGGGTAAGCTGGAAACAACAGCTTTAATTTACAAAATGAAGTGGCCCACGCCGGGGTTATCCAGCACGGCAGTACCGGATAGCACATAAATGTGCATGAGGCACATGCATTATTTATGTAGCAATGACCTCGCTGGGCTGGAAACATTTAGAATTTTCAAAATATCAGATTTAATGAGATATTTATTAAACTTGTTTGGTAATGCCTCTAACATGTTTTCCAGCTTATATAATATTTTTTCATTAATTTTTCATTCTTTCCACTGAGACCTCTAAGTTCCATTAATAGATAAAACAAGCAAACAGCACAGCTTGGTAAAGTAAAATATGACATTAAATCAGAGCAGATGAAATATTTATACACCTCACCGACTCCAATGTTGGAACATCTCATTTGCAGTGCTGGCCTTCAGCATCCTCATTTTGGGAAGTGATTGCCCTCACGGTCTCAGGGGTGGGGATGGAGCAAAAAGCACAGAATGACCCAGGAAAATGGGAAGCAAAGTTACTTTTCCCCAGTTCTCTCTACCTTGCTCTTACATACAGTGAGTCCTCTTCTATATTGAACAGGTTGGTGTGTGTGCTTCTGCTGATTGGGTCTGAAATGTAATTATCTATCTTATTTGAACATCAAAATATATTTTCTCTTTTTTAAATGTATTCAGTTTTCACGGTTTTTAAATAAATAGTACATATTTCCATGAATATTACTGATATTCTGGATAAAATAAACTGCTTAATAATGCCGAGGAGATTCTCAGCTGAGAGACAATTTCAGTTACGTTAGGAAAGAAAGAAAAAGCTTGAAATGCAACTACAGCTCTTCAGTGCCCGAACGGCAGAAGCTCCAAACGAGGCACAAAGACCCCACTCCACCCACGGGAATACTGTGACAAAGGCATCATCGTTCTAAGGAAGGAGCAACGGGGCTTTTCCAAACTGTTTGCAGCAAGTGACATCTTTTCAAACCAATGGCCCTACGCCTGCAGGATGAGGAGGCCCCGTTTTCCTGGGAGCTCGGTAGGAGCTGAAGCCATGCAGGAAGGAGCAGGGCTTCCTCTAGCGTTTTCAGGCATTTTTATAGCTTTACACCCTACCGGGGAGCACTTCATATTTCCCAGTTATTTCTGTCTTCATTCTAACATTCTGGTCAGAAGTAGGCAGTTGCTCCATGTATTCTACAAGCACGTGCTAGAACGGAACGGGACGTTCCTGCCAAACCCTCACACCCACAATGCCCCGCGGCGGATGGCGGCCCGCAGGGCTCATGGCGGCCGAGGGCGCCTCGCGCGACTTCACGCGAGATCTGGCGCGAGGCTGCCCCGAGCCCGGGGCGCTGCCATTGGCTGCCGGGCAGGGCCGAGCGGCTGCTGGGGGCGGAGCCGCCGCCGGGCGCGGGAAGATTTCGAGGAGCGACACTCGGTACGGCCAATCAGGAGAGACCCCGGAGCGGCCGGACCTTAAAAGGAAATATCCAGTTTTGTGTGCCCGCCCACCCCCGGCTGGTATATAAACCCTGCGCGGCAGGGCGGGTCCTCGGGCAGGATTCCCGCTTTGAGCTGTGCCGGGACCGCAGCGAGCTGGTAATAAAGCTGCGTCCTGCGATTATGGGCCTTTCTGCTCCTCTCTCGCTCGCGGGTTGGGAACCGGGCTTAACACACGCAGCCCGCTCCGCGGGGCCCTGGGCGCTGTGCCCTGCACGCACCCGTGTGTGTGCCCTACACTCACCAGCGCGCATCGCCTCCGAAAGCGTTTGCCTCACCTACTTCTGCTTAGCAACCGAATCAGGAAAATAGGTTTTGCTTTCGGATTTGTCTTTCAGAAGCAGAAAGAGTACTCAGAAAGCCACCCCTGACGTGACACAGCACTTGCTTTACAGCTGAAAACACAATTGCTCTCTTTAAATACTTGAAATGATACTTCCTTACAGGTGACTACCCTGCCTTTGCTGTGCTCGCTTACGGCCAGTTCTCACCACAAGAGCTCCCAGAAGAACGAGCTCGTGCACGCAGCAAGCTCCTTCTGCAAGGGGCTTCCTCGCGAGCGCCGCAGTACAGAGGCACTACAGAGCCACGCGGGTGCTGGTTGAATTTCTTTTAACAGAACTAAGTCCCAAATCACAACTAAAAGCACGCTTGCTTCCCTCCGTAACGTGCGCATTGCTGGGTGATGCATCGGCCGCAGCAGCGCAGACAGCTACTCAGTGCAGGGGCTCCACAGATTAACGACACTCTCCCAGTTCTGCAGAGACAATCTGGCATGGCACAGGTAGCTTCTCCCATATCATCATTAATAAACGTTACTTATATTAGAGTGCAAAGACTATTTACTGATAAATTTGCCAACACACCTTTACTATGGAACACGAGGCTCACCTAAACACCGTTTCTTGGGCACGGCAGCACTAGAACTCAGCGCTGAGCTGCTCAGCGGGGCCAGGCACTGCCTCAGGCAGAGACACGGGCAGCTCTAGCTCTTCACCGGGCAGCTTAACCCGCTGTGGCCCTTAACCTCCACCAAGCCCCTCCAGCCGGGCTGGCCGAGGCCAGACACGCAGCGTCGCACTGCAGATGTCCCTGCAAGACAAGCGCCAGCGCGCTTGTTCTGAATAGCTCCTCTTTCTAACAAGCAAATTATTCCAAAAAACAAACTAAATTAACAAGTATCAGGTATAAAGAGGAACCCTCTACTACAAATTAGAAGATATTAACTCATATAAACAGTATTTTTAACAGACCTGTTATGTGAATCACATGCTATAGTAATAATTTGTAGCTCCATGAATGAGCATATGCAATTTCGTTACCAATATGATGCCTCCTCCAGGTAAAATGCAATTTCCTACAGAAGACCATCAGCAAAACATACGTAGTCTGCACAGAAACCATTACATACTCCATAAAAGATACAGAGATCATTAAAGAGCTGAGATTCCTTTTAACGTCTCCATGACAATCCCTGAACAGCACAATCAGACCCAGCGCTTTCCTATCTGCTTTCTCAGTGCCAAGATACCTAAGGAAGGGTTTGTTTGAGGGAGTAAGAACTGGCTGTGCATGAAGGGAGTAAGGGAGCGGGCTGCGGGACGCAGCGCTGCCCCTCGGCCCGGCCTGTGCTCTGACCCTGCCGGCCTGGTCCTTCCCCTGCAGAGCCAAGACTCGGGTGAGCAGCCCGCTCTGCTAAGGTGCCTCCTCCCCGCCGCCATAAACAGACGCTGGAGCTGGCTTGTCCCCTCGCCACTGCCGGAGCTGCTGCCTTCAGCACTGCAGACTGCCAGATTTTCAATGGAGTCCTTGGGGTGGCCACCTGGAAACGGCTTTGGCCTTGGTGCAGCTCACGCCGCGCGCAGGCCCCGGGGCACGCGCGGTATCGCCGCACACACCTCTGCGCGCCCGGCTCAGCCCGGTCGCCCTCCTGGGACGCGCTCCTCATTTTGCACAACGGACCGCGAGGCTCCCCGGCCCCGCGCCGGCTCACACGGCCGCCAAGGCCCCGGCGAGGCGCCTGCTCCTCCACCGGTGCCGACACCAGCTCTCCCCATCGCACGGCTCCCAGCGCCCGCCCGTGCTCCTTGCACCAGCTGGGGCCAAAATCCCTTTCCCACTGCCCCTCGGCGCTTCCCTCTCGCCAGCCCATTTGGCAGCCTTTGGCAGAAGGCCTAGCGGGTACCGGTTCCGACCCACGCTGCGATGGTGCCGGAGGGCAGGCTCCACAGCCCCGGCCTTGCGGAGGGCAGCTCTCACCTCCCTGCGGCGGCCGCGCTGCAGACGGCGGCACTGCATCATCTCCACCAGCTACCGAGACACCGAGGCCCCTGATTTACTGTCTATCTACACAGGCAGTTAGCACGTAAGGGGAAATTCCCGAAGGTAGTAAGTGCAAAAAGTTCCAAAAGGCACCCGACGCAATTTTCAGAGGTTTCAAAATAGTTCAAATACGTAATTAATTTTAATTAGCAGTTAAAATACTGACCTGCATGATCTACCTGGATCTTTGAGAGCCCAAATAAAATAGAAAGTCTGTCACATTGTCACCAACCCAAAGATCTGATAAGCTCCTCAGACTAAACACAAACACTAAGAAAGAGACAGGAAAACTCAACTGCTGTAAGCCAAGAACTACCATTTTTGTTCAGCTGAACATCAGCCGCTGCCTCCTACCTTTTCAGCCCAAGTACTTAAATGTTGACAGGTTTCCTTAAGGTAATACAGAAAGTTTCTAAGGAGTGATCATTTCCCCAACAAAACTGATTATTTTAAAGTATTTTTTTCTCCTCTCTTTCAGTACACTGCTATATAGAATTTTCTATCTTCATGTGTAATAAATGGTATGAGTCTGTCTGCAAGCACGTGCATGCGGGCATGTGCTGGGTGACTGAAAATAGGGCAGACTGTAGAACTCTGTTCCCATCACCGAGCTCGGTGGCCTCTGTAGCCTGGGAGTCTAACGGTTTCCTCTCCTCTGTCCAGAGTTGCACAGGCATTTCGTTGCAGTCATCTGGCCAAACTCTTGTATTTGAATTTATAAGTCTATGTAAAACGCAGAAATGAATTCATGGCTTGAATGCAATTATTAATATCATCTGTATTTCCTTCCTTCTACTTATTTATTCTTGCATTCCTTGACAATTATCTCTCCTTAAAGGAATCTAATGTTTCTGTCTTGATAAATTACTTTAGCTTTCTGCATAAGTCAAAGCTTTTACCCGTGCAGAGAACAAAATCTTTATTGCCTAATGGGCCCAAAGGAGCTAAAAAGAGAAGTACCTGTACTCACGAGTGTTTACAGCTCTAAACCCTTCATTATCAAGGTAATTTTGCACCAGTATTAAATACTTGAAGAGATTAAAAAAAAAATACACGGAGTGAGCTGTTGCCAGGGTGACAGAAATGAGATGATGTGTGAATGATGGAACGGAGGTGCTAAATCCTAGAAAAACAGATTCATAACTAACAGCACGTTTGGAAAAGGATTACAGCAGCCTTTGGAATCTCATCACTCCCTTCCTCCACTCCCTAGGAGGAGAAAGAATTTTTAGGGAAAAAAATGGAGATGGGAGTCTCCAATGCACACAACACTTACCAGTATGGACATTTGAGAGTGCAAATGACTTGCCCTGGCAGTAGCTTTCTTAGCACTAATATGGATTGTCACACGGCTCTAAACTAAGAACCTCTGTCCCCTCTCGAAGTAAAAACCACAGAGCTGCTCAGCTGACACCTGACATCTATAAGATGGAATAAAATGAATGGGGCTCCTTCACACTCAGACAAGACCGTATTCAGAAGCCTCTCGACATATGCAGACCCAGAGAAGTGTCCTGACACGTGTGGGTGACTGTGTCCCATTGCGTATCTGTTAGTTAGCACTTCTGACATTCAGAGAGCAATGCTGTTGATTACCAAGACTTTAAAGATAATTATATAAAGATATGGGCAAACAGATCTAGACCCTCTATACACGTCCATATGTAGAAACATATGGACAGATATGGTTTTCTCCATACAAAAGTATAGAACACAGTAAATAAAGTTTAGCTATGCTAAACCAGTACTGAGTTTTGATTAGTATCAATTTAAAACAAAACAACGTGATGAACATCAGCACTCACAGCATTTTCTAAATGGAGAAAGAGAAGCCCACCTCATGGTGACCCGCTATCGTAGCAATGTGAAGGGCTGTGAGCGCTCCGTAGCCGACCTGCTGGATGTCAGCTCCGCCGTGCAGCAGCGCTGTCAGGAGCTCTGCGTTGTCCTGAAAGGCACGGGCATAAACCATGTTACTGGGGGGTCACAGCTCTAACACCTGCAGGGAGGGGGCAAACAGAGCCACAAAGCTCCATCGCATCGCAGGAGCAAAGTGGAAGCTTCATGTGGGCACCAGAGGCTTCTCTAGCTATACCGAAGTCTGTACTTTCTAAAATGGTCACTCTACCTGATTTTATATCTTTGAAGATGACTCAGTCTCTGAATCATTATTAAGTGCTCATACAAACTGTTTAAATGTCAAAACAAATATACTGTCGAAAACAGACAATGACACTGGGGTTTCCCCAGATAAATACCCAGGATGTAAGGTAAATTTTGAACCATGAGCATTTTTTTCCTATTATTTTACTTCTTTGCTGTCATGCACAGAAGTATTTAAGTATTTCTATCACTTCTCTCAGTATACCAGCCTTCTGTCCACGCTGACCCCGCACCAGCTCCGAGCTGGCGACCGGGCAGTGTCAGCACCACGAGCGCTGCGGGACAAATTCAGGCCGTTATATGGCACCGTATCCTGGATACTGGCTGGGTATTAACAAACAAAAACAGCGAAGAAAATGAATATTGCAGCTGAGTGTAAAACTTGAGGAAGAAAAAAAGGCCAAAACAAGAGCAATACAGTCCTTTGAGATTGTTTCTATAAATAGCTATAATAATAAAAAGAGTACTCCTCTATCTTGAGCTGCATCACATGATTTAATCAATATTTGAATAGCCAAATCATGTCTTCACGGATGGCAGTACAAAAGCACATGCTGATTTCCTGTGCATGGGGTCTTTATAGAGCATTTTCTGTGCAGTGTGATTGCTAAAACTCCTGAGTTCTGATTTCTTTTCATCAGTTTAATTCATATTGAATTAAATTTATATTATTTACCTTATAAGCTGCCAAGTGGAGAGCTGTGAATCCATTCCTGGTTAACCTGGATGGGCGCAGTCCTTTTAGCATAAGAGTTCTGATATGTGATTTGTTACCTTTAAAATAAAAATTGTGTATCAAAGTCATTTACAGAAAAGGACAGGTAAATGAGGTAAATGAGAAAAGAGCTTCCCATAAGAGCTAAGCATTTGGAAAGTAACCGCAGACATGAGGGCTTCTTGCAGCTAAGATCAGGTTGCAGCTCTTCCATCCTCAATTACATGATTCAGAACACACTGACTGCCTTTCCTTGTTAACTTCCTGCATTAGAGATTTAAAACTGCAAGGCTCGTGTGAGGAAGCCTTCACGTGAGCTTGAAAACAAGGACAAACGAGTAACCAACCTGCTGAGCTGAGGCAGTCATAAGGACAACCCAAACATCCTCAGAACAGGACCTGCATCCTAGGTCAGCAAGCATTAGACACTGTCTCCTTAGTCACTGGGAGGGTACATTTGGTCATGTATTTATTCACCGTTTGTTCACACCTCAGTAGGAAGGATTTGTTAGAGATGGTTGAACTTGTAAAGAAAAAAAATCTCCTTTTTTAACCTCTGAAATGATTTGCAAAGAACTCCCCGCACTAGAGGAAGATGTAACAATCTCTGTTTCCTCAGACGCTTATCTAAGTCCTTTGTCCTTTGGAGAGCTGAAGCTCTGCTCTCCCCTCTGCACTTTATCACAGGAATGGTGCTTCCTTGGGAAAGGAATGCATCTCAGCATGGACAAGCAGCTTTGCTACCTGTCTGATGCACTCTGATCACCTCCGAAACCGTGGCTGCCTTCTGAACACTTGGGACAGCCAGTAAGTACAATAGTGGGGCTAATACCTTCCTCCCTCCATGAAGTGTTCACACATAGCGCACAATTAATTCACATATGTTTTCCTAAACTTCCTCTCAGCAATCCCACCAATTGCTCTAATGCTGCCAACCACTGATGTCATGCTCCGATACGATCTGTGATGCTGCACTCTCTAATTCAGGTAAAGATCCAACTGATTTTCAACAGTGTAGGATCAGGTTTCCCCTGTTTGTAGGAGCTGGACTATAATTAGAAAGACATTTTTGCAAATTATCCTTAAGCCTTCTGCAGAGCTGCAACCATGGGGTAAAACACTCAGCTGCTCTCAGCCAGTTTCTATTGATTCCTGCAGTGTGCGTGCACTAATGACACCCTGTCTGGGGGTGACAGCGGCAGCGCACGCCGCAGGAAACATTCCACCAGCTGGGAAAATCACTCACGTGGTTTTACACTTTTTTCCTGGATACTGGGATTGCTATCTGCAATAACCTTAGCAGATGATATTTTTCACTAGTGCATTTTACTTACTCTTCTTTAAAGCACCATTAAATGGAATGTAGACATTTTCATTATATTAGAAAAATATATGTTTTCTGTATGGCAAGAATTTGTTAAAACTTGCTCCCTATCTTGGAGTCAATACCATGTACAAAATATAGAAAAGTAGAGAAATGCTATAGAATGAGCATGATTAACATATACGATTAGCATATATTAATACATACATGTAGCATGGAATTTTGAATTAACTGAATATTAGTTGAACTAGATGCAATTGAAACAATTTGCATTATCTATCAAAAGTTTTCCTGGATGAAAGAATCAGTTAGAGTGGAGTTCAGTGTTAACTGGATTCAGCCACGTTGGCAACAGAGTTTTGAGAAATGCCTACAGATGCTTATCCAGCTGTCAACAAGTACCACGTGAAGAAGGAAATGGATTAAAAATATAATGTTCCTGTCAGCTATTAGACAGAATAAATCACTACCCATGTAAATAACAGGTTTAGAGAACATCAGATTTCAAATACTTACCCCCATATACGCAACATAAATGAAGAAGAGAGAGCCCATTTTCTGTGCGGTAATTTAAATTGACTTGGCAGAAGGCTTCATCAGAGCTGAAAAAAAAGAGATTTTACAGATGATTACAGCTTTCATTTTTCAGTGTATTTTCATTCATTTGGAAAAATTTTAAAAGAGAAATCTCAGTGTTACTTTTTTTGGAGATAGAGGACTAAATTCAGGCTCCTGTTTGCCCCCTGTAAATCTAGAAATATTTTACTAGCACTCTGGATTAATCCAGATGTATTTTTCAGTAAATTAAAACAGAGCCTAACTCACATTCTCACCTGGATAATCTTGCTATTCAGTCACGGTATATACATGCCAAAATCAGCTAAATTAGGGAAAAAAAAAAAAAAGACTAAGCTGATGAAAGAATACCCAGAAAAAAAGTTACAGAAAAAAAGTTTCAGAAATCAAGTTTATGGTTATGCTATGAGATCACAGGAAGGGTGTATATGATCATTTCACTGAAACATGTATATGGGAACACTAAGGAAGCACATACACTTCTGGTCTTTCTTACCTCTTTGCATTTTATAGATGTGTGTCTGCTTTCTCAAACTTTAATATTATGATTCTGGTACTGAATGGAGGTTCCTGAATCCCCAAATTACTACTGTGCGTATATTATCAGCATTTAAGACCTGATTTTCTCCTCCTGGCCCCTGCATCCTGCCCTGGGACATCCAGGCCTTCACGTGGACTGCTTCCCAGGCAGGAGCCACCAGGAGAGCCGTGTCCGTGCTTGGGAACGTGGAGAGGGAGCAGCACAGCTGGCGGAGTGTGCAGGACCCAGCCTGCGTGCTGCACTGCCTAGGAGCGAGCCCGGGCGCCTCGGCACGCCGAGGACACGGCAGGGGCCGTAACCTGAAGGAACCTGCCACGAGCCAAGGGTCCAGTGAATGGAGCGGCCTTTCCCAACACTGCGCTTCTGGTTCAGGATTTGCAGCTCTAATGGGATACTGAGTCCTACGAAGGCCTGAGCGTCAGCTGAGAGGGAAGAGGAGAAGCCCCAGAGCCGAAGGCATCTCGGAGAACGTCTGTCCCGCACAGACGCATCAGTGACGGCTGCTGTTCGCGTCGGAGGGAGCGCAGAACCCACAGTGCGCAGGGAACGAGGCTCATTTCACCGCTCGGGTTTTCGGCCTTGGCTTACTGCACTGGAAGGTGGTATATTATAGAACTTTAAAACTGTTTATAGATGCTCATTTTGACTTCCCATTAACTTCTAGGGAAATATTTCTGGTTTTGATATGGGCAATTAAAGCATTATAGTTTTTAATCATATTCTTCCAAGGTGAGGCATGTTTGTACATAAAACTCTCTGACAACTAAATGCCACTTATGCACTTTGACACTGACAATATGAAGCTCAATTTAATGTTTAGTTTTCTTCCACATTTTTGATACACTCTGTTATATTTTTATATAGCTTAATGATTTTATGATGCTTTCTAGGGCACAGAAGGATGAAGTGAATAATTAAAGGGAAGTAATTATTATTAATGCATTTCTAATAATATTCTCTTTAAATAGGATGAATACCAGTTCTGAATCATTAAAAATAACATTCAGCATTTGTATTTGGTACTCTTATTTAGCAGAACACAGAGAACATACATAAAAGTGTTACAGTCCTTACAGTTTTAGATTCATTAAGTTCTGCTCTTCTTCTCCATGATGCACGTCAAGCTCCAAAAACAAATTCATCAATAAAATAAAGCTAAAAATGTTGGCAATAAAGAGAATGGATAATAAACTAAAGATGCCCCCAGAGTTACAAATAGACATGAGCAGTGTCTTTGTGTAAGGCTGCAGGGAATGTAACTGGACATCTTTACTTCACGTGCTAAACAACCACCATATTAAGGGAAGCCAAAGATGTGTGTGCAGCTAGAGCCGACCCATCCTCACTTATAAAGTCCTACCTGAACAGGTACTGTAACTTTGCTCGGAAAACAGAGTTACGGATAGGTAAATAATTATCCCGCCTAAACACTTCAGCTTTTGTAGCAAAGTCTCTGTTTTCTTCTGGTACAAACTGACTTATTACTGCTCCTCCAAGCTTTCTAGGTAGATACATTTTTGAAACTCAGTGAAATGCAGAAATTTACAGTATTTCTTTTGAAGATTGCAGACTTCAGCCTGCCAATAGAAGTCTGTTTTCTCCTTTCCGTACAGCTGAGATTAGACATTCCTGTTTAGCAGAACACTTACATTTGTATATATATAAATCCATCCTGATAGAGCAGCACTATTAAACATACTTAACAGACTTACAGCTCCAAACGACGTTAGTACTGCTCTCCTTTAAAAGCCAGAAGCCTGTCTTTACCTTTGTTCTCTAGGTTGCCAGTAATGAATTAATGAGTTATTCCCATTTCCCATTACTTTTTTTAGGGACTAATTTAGGAATTAAACACTTCACCATATACCTCAATGGTCTTGCTCATCTTAAGGTGATAAACACACTTGCCCTAGTTTGTTCAGATAATTACTTTGCTTCTAAATAGGGTTAAAAGCTAGGCAGGTGCTGAAGTACCTTACTGGATCAGAGACAAAGTGGCCAGCGTATGGCAGAATTTTGCTTGAGGATGATATTCAGCTAACAGGTTCAAACCTGTTAGCTAAATAAATAAATTATGCTACCTGAAAATAAAAAAAAAAATGGGAGCTTGTGATTTATTTCTGACTATAATCCATTTTTTGAAGTACATTTTATGTCTGAAAATATTTACTTGATCATTTGTTTAAATTAACTTACTCAAGTCACTAAGCTGTGTGTTTTCTGTATTTGAGGTTTTCAGATAAGGAACATGTGAGCATACTATCTGGTTCAGGGAATGTGGATTTTAGGACGAGCTGTCCTGAGAAAGCGACAGCAATTATGAATTTGAAAGTCACTGTCGGAAGCTCCTCTGCTGGTCTGTTTGCCTAAACCTTGCCACCTCAGCAATATCCCCATGTAAAGAAAAGGCTAGCACAAATGGAAAGTACACACCAAATCAGACATCCCATTAAAGCTAATCCACTTCCAAAACTACATACATTTCATATAAAATGTTGGCACTGATAATTAACAGCCACTAATTATGGTACTGTGCTGTGGGACTCTGGCCCAGAACTCTAAGGACATTCCCAAAAATAGACCTTGAAGAGCAGGCATTCCAGGCATGTGAAACCCCCTCGGCAAAAAACACCTGAAACCCAAAATACCGTGTAACAGCAAATACGCATTTAAAATACATTCATAGGAAGGTTTCAAGCATACTTCACCTGAAAACATGCTTCAGTTCGGCCAGTTCCTTTTCTTTGATCTGCAGGTCATCTTCTAATCGCTCTATGATTATAGCGTATGATTCACTAACTTTCTTCTTCCATTCATCTAACAAAAACAAAAAAAACCACTGGTGGGTAATACACTCCAAAACATAAAAAAAAGAACTCAAATCAAAATGTCTCAGTAACCAGGAACTACAGATCTGATTTTTAAACATCCAATTATCCTCAATCTCAATGCAGTATTTTTCTGCTAAGGATGAATGTTTAGTTAAGATCATATTAAAGCTATTAAACAGTTCTCGATGCAACCATTAGATACACATATGCTGATCTTGCAGACAGACAATACACACAAAACTTCACCAGAAATATTTTAATTCGAATAACAAAAAACTTGAACAATAATTGCCTTTGTTAGTTCTTATTTTCTAAATCCTATCAGCACAGACGCAAAGCATAGAAGAGATCTAGTTTTAAGAATTTTCTAATGAAATGTGATTTAAATCAACTGATGAAATAAGTTAGTTTGTCTTATGTGATAGTCCCACAAAATTTAATTTATAAGTGTTTTGTCTACTTCTACAAGACTCTGCATTCGATTTGGGTTAAGCCATTCTTCATGTAAACCAAGAACAATAAAATACCTTATCCTTGAACTATAGAGCAAGTTAGCAATGAGTTATTTGCTAAGACATCATTTGCTGCTTGTTGACAGATGCATGGTATATCGTATGTAAAAAAAGGAACATTAATTACCCGTGCAAGTTTGGGTTGGTCTGGATTTGTAATTTCCCATTTGTTCAATGTATCTTCTTTGTTTCAGCAAAGTTCTTGCAGTAATATGATTCCTTGTTCAGGAGCAGTGACAGTCCTACCGAAAAATACTTTGATAGACTCTGGCTAAAAATAAACTCTGTGCCAAATGGAATGTCATGCAACAATGACACGGAGCAAAACTGTGCGTGCTGTCAAGCATAAAACAATAAAGGTACCTAATCAGTTTGTTTAAAAATCTACTGTCAAAATGAATTGCAAATATGCCAACAGAAACACTTTCTTTCATCTGTTGAATACCTAAACCTGGTGAGAAGCAGGTGATTTGGCAGCTTGCTACCAGCCTTCTAGGGAAAAACTAATTTATGAAGCTGAGGCCCTAATTTATGAGGAAAAGAATCAGATCTGCAAAGAGTGAGGAGGGTCCCTAATTTAGAGAGGCCAGTGATGACCTCAACGCATAACATTAAGATGTATTCTAACACATGGGATGTCTTTGGAAGATCTGGGTTATTTTAACTGTGAAGTGTAAGCTGTGTTGTGTCAGAAAATACTGGCTTCTTACATTTTGATGGTATTTGCCTGTGTTGTTATGTCAATGAAGCCTGACTTGAGTGAGGCTAGAACATGAGCTTGCTGCCAGGAACTCGGTGCGTTTAGTTTGAATTCTTCTGTCCTTAGCTCAAGAACCAACCCTGACACATCCATCCCCTCAAACCAACAGGCTGCAGCAACAGCTCCACAGGTTAAAATTTCCCTGAGGTTGCTATGGAAGCAACCTGGAGAACACTGGGCAATTCTTTCACAGTTAGGAAGTTCCAGAGTTTGTTTTGCTGGTTTTCCTGCCTTAGATACAATTTTTGCAGACAGGAGCAAGCTCAAGCTGCTTTGTTTATATTTATATTCCAAGCAGATCATGCACAAGGCAGCTGTGTCTCAGCCATCCGCATGGATGTATTAATAAACACTGTGCTCAGTTGAATTCATCCTGTCTCTTAGCATTTCAGATCGGACCCAATGACACTGTAAAGTTGTAAAAAGCCCAAGATCCAGCTATGTTGGACAGAGCAAACTTGTCATGTTTTACCCACACGTGCAATCAGTGCAGATTCTGTGCATGGCCACATTCCTCTAAGAATCTCTGCTTAAGAACCGTGAGGCAAGATGGGTTCTCTTCGGAGCACTATCAGAAATAGTGACCAAGAGGTTAGTAGATGAATATCACTTTTCCCTTGCATAAACTGTATCTCCTCTGTAATCTGGTTAGCTCTGATCTGTACCTCTTCCATCTCTTTCATACCTGTTTCCCCAATTGAATCATTTTACACTACGGTATTCATGCTGGTTTCTGTATGTGCGTACACTTCTCCTTTTACCTTTTTAATTGCTTGCTATGCCTATACCTGAATGTGTATTCATTTATGTATTTACAAAGTGTGTTGATCGACCCTGGCAGCTGTTAAGCTGCCAAGTTAAGTTAAGCTGTTAAATTCCTTTTTTTTTTTTTTTTTTTTAAGAAAAAGCATATCTTCTCAGATAAGGATTTCAGGCCAGATGATGTGTGCATAAAATATAGGTATATAAAGTCTTCAACACACTGCATCCCAGTGTAAACATACTAGCCCTCTGTGATAGTTTCTGACACAGCATGAGCATATCCCTTTATTTGCACTGATTTACACATAAAACCAGGGATGTATTTTAGAAGACTTTGAACCGCTTTGACAATATACCCTGATATGCAACCAAATATTTGCAGAAAGGCCTGAGCCTCTTCGCTGACACTCCACATCCAGTTGCCAAGCAACTAGCAGAGCTGCACGTACAGCCCCGCAATGGTGTCGCTTCTCCCATTATTTATGTTGCCTCTTTTCCCCGCATTTCCTACACGCAGCCAGGGCTGTGTCTGAGCAGGAGCCGCAGCCGCTGCAGGAGCGGGCAAATCCAGTGTGCATTTCTTCTTTTTACACTTATTTAATTTTCTAAGCATTTCTTTTTTGTTGTTGTTGCATTCTTGCAGGAGGATGTTAATCGCTCTGGGATTTTTACCTGGGATTATCAGATGAGGTGGGGCTACTTCCAGGAGTCAGGTGGAGAGGAAAGGCCTGTGCTGGAAGCTCTGGAAGCTTCTGGAAGGCCTGGCAGCCGCGGGAAGGCCTGGAAGCTGCTGGAGGCGCTGGAAGGTCTGGCAGCCGCGGGAAGGCCTGGAAGCCTCTGGAAGCTGCTGGAGGCGCTGGAAGGCCTGGCAGCCGCGGGAAGGCCTGGAAGCTGCTGGAAGTTGCTGGAAGGCCTGGAAGGTTCTGGAAGCTTCTGGAAGGCCTGGCAGCCTCTGGCAGCTGCTGGAAGCTGCTGGAAGCCTCTGGAAGCTGCTGGAGGCGCTGGAAGGCCTGGCAGCCGCGGGAAGGCCTGGAAGCTGCTGGAAGTTGCTGGAAGGCCTGGAAGGTTCTGGAAGCTTCTGGAAGGCCTGGCAGCCTCTGGCAGCTGCTGGAAGCGCTGGAAGGCCTGGCAGCCGCTGGAAGGCCTGGAAGCCGCCTGGGTGTGCGGGTGCTCCGCGCTGCGCCGGGCGCCCTGTGGCCGCTCTGCCCCACACATGTCCCCGCCGCTGCCGGGCCTGCCGCCCCAGCGCCCGCTCCAGGACCCGCGGCAGCCGACGAGGGGAGACCTGAGGGGCCAAGGCTGGGCTGGGGAGACCCTTCTCTATCCAGATCATGATAAATACGATAGAAATGGGAACACGGGGCACACTCTGGGCTCCAGGGAATGATTCTTCCCTACCGCACAGAAAGTAGGGTGGTGAAGAAAGTAGTAGTACTATAACGTGACAGAACTTAATTACCACCATGACGCGGAGGTAAAAGTTTGTCTTTAAAAGCTGCAAATAACCTGCATTTTATTTATGTTTTTAAAAGCTGTGAAAAACTTTCATAATATTTAAATTCCAGTAGCTCAAGTTGTGAAAATAGTCTGAGAAGAGCTCATCACTCTCACAATTTGTTAGACATCTCGGCAGGTGCAGGCTCATTCACACAGGTGCTCGAGGAAGGTCGTCTTCTCACTGGAAACCACAGCAAGGGAGGAAAAATGCCCAAATAGCAAAGTTGGCAGAGCTGGTTTATTCACTAGTATCATGGTTCCAAAAGCAGCTATCCTCACAGGCTGTGAGGAGTCACTGCTGAATAGCGGAAACCAGGAGAAGAAAGACCAGAAATGAGTAGTAATCACAGAGACTGTTTGCAGGCATTTTGCAAACAAATCAGAAAAAGGGAGGCCTGAACTGACTGCTGCATTAGGCCAGTTCCAATTAGCGTCTACACAATTAGAACTAAGAAGCTAAAAGCCATGTTTTCCAGTGAGCCTGAGTCCTCAGATGTAATGTTTACAGCACACGCTTTGATTATTTTTTTAGGAGTTTTATGCCAGTTTTCTTTTATGTTTGGTTTGCGCAGCTGTCGTGTCCAATCTTTTAAGAGTTCTGTGTGTAAAACTCTTCTTCCATCTCTGTTTGTAAATGTCCTTCTGGGGGACGCTTTGCAGGATTAAGTCTTTTGAAAAGATCTTTATTTCAAATTAATTCCTTTTCACTGAAAGAACATATCCATATCATTTATTTGGAGAGGCTGTAAGTTGCTGCTATCTGTTTCAATATCATTCTGGTAACATTCAGATGTGTCACAGAAAATGAAAAAGGCTTTAAAATAAAACACATTATTATGAAAATAAAGTACAAGGGACTCTATAGCCTGTATAATGAAACAGGTGTTTACAATGGCTTCTCTGTGGCAGTGAATTTAAAGAAGCCCTCAAAGAATAGTAGTGCTATTTTTGCTATCCCAATATTACAGCGGCATTTGCACAGGGATTAATCTCCCACATGCCATCTACTGCTCTGTGAACACAGCGAGGAGAAAGAGAAGCGTTGCGTTAGGAACTTAGGAACAAGAAGAGGATGGAACCACTGAGCTCCGTTACAGATAAACTCCCTTTCTAAGTCAAGAATGTTTCTTTTGAGATCCAAACGATTTTTGGAGCTTTCCTCCTTTTGTCAGTTCCTCAAGCCCTTCTGGCACACATATTTTTCAGCTGCTCATTTTTTCTCTCTGTTCCCTTCCCTTGTGTTCCTTTTCAAGTGCCCAATTTCTCAGATTTCAATTTCCTGCCTATAAGGTTACTGAAATAATCCTTTCTCAAATTTCATAGTATAATACGTACAGTTTGGCTAAATCTCTGTTCATTATAGCATGCTTTCAAAGCATTCAGGGAGGTCATTAAGACGATGTTCGTTATGAGCCCTATTATTGCACTATGCAGCAAAACTAATTAAATAAAGAAAGCTGACATGAATAAAACCATTAAACGCTGTTCCTGGCTTTGAGACTGTACCAGCCCGAGCCGCGTTTCAGGAGAGACGCGAGGCAGTGAGTGATGGAGGGGCCCGTGCAGGCACCGCGTCCACCCAGGAACCTCCAGGCTTCAGGAATTCCTGCCTGACCATCATTGTCAGAACGGCATCCCTTATACTGGGGATTATTTGCTTAGGCTGGGGGAAAGTCACGGACCTGCATGCCAGGATATAGTCTTGTTTTCAGAGTCTGATACTAGAAACCAGCGACCTCTAAATTACGATAATGCTGCTGATAAATTTTACTCTATGGCCTTGTGTAAGTCCCTCAAGTGCCATGGGACACAATATCCCAGCTGGTAACAAGAGACGGTTATTGTCATCTACCAGCAGTGGATAGTGAAAATGAGAGATTAGCTAAAGGTTGTAAAATGCAATATGAATAAAATAGATACACATGCTGTGTGCCAAGTAGCATTATGTTGAGGAAGTTCCTAGTCTGGAGTCCTTTTGATTTTAGCAAGATTAGATCACACTATAAAATAGTCCCTGTTGAAAAGGCTAGAATTTTTTGTAGCTATAAACATGCACGCTACATAAATAGCCGTAACACATTACAGCAGAGAATTATCTCATACCTAAATAAAGAAATTATTTTTCAAATGTGTCATCAAGCATAGCACACAAATACTGGCTCATCTGTCAGCTCCACGCTCTCTCCTTCACAGAAATACTGTTGTGTTAACTCAGAAATGACATTACATCAGCTACAGACTAAACATCCTCCTTGCCACTTCTCTGTTCCACAGCTTCAAGCTTCCTTTGCCTATGAGCTTCTGCTCATCTCATGCCGATCAGGAATTAGTCACAGCACAAGCAGCAGTAGATTAGCCAAGGTCTGGCAGCACTGTGCACACTTGCTGTCAGGATGCTCAGCAAGAGCCCTGCAACTCTGTTCTTTCTTGCAGGGATTAAAACTCTAGGAACGTTTCTCCCCAGCATGTTTGACAGCGGCAAAAACCTGGCTCCTGCTTCAATTGAAATTCTCGATGACTTTAACAGGAAATTCATTGCAGGTTTTCAAATATTGTGCTAAAGCTGATGTGGCAAAAACAACAAAGCTAGCTACTGGCTGTAGCTTGACAGGGTAAAGCTGTGTTTCAGCATTTAAAACTCCCGAGGAGAAATATGCCTTTTGTTTACCAAAACCTTTCAAAAAAGTCATTCAATGGCAATGGCTGTACACTTCAATTTTTAAGTTCTACCAGCCCTGCACAAATGTCTGCCCACCCTGGGTATTACCATTACCCATCTTCTGTGTGGCATGGCCTGCATTACAAGTCCTGGTGTTTCAATATCTGTGGAACAAAATCATGAAGACCCTGTGGACATTAGTGTTGCCTAATATTGACCAAATATGCTTTCTAAATTTGAGACAAAAGTATTTAGTACACAGACACCATGGAGCACCTTAAAGTTTTGAAGCAGTCTCATATTTCTTACCTAGCAAATCAAATCTACACTTATTTTGTTAAAAGTCTTGTTAAATTTACTTTGTTAAAGTTTCCCGTCTCAAGATGCGAATTATTTATTTCCTCTCAGGAAAGTGCTGAAGTGTTTAGCCAAAAGCTGTTCAACTCAGTCACATATTCTAAGAGCCATGAATGAAGATACAAGCAGTGTCTGCACAGACACTTCATGTATTTAAATGCAAACATCATTTACTTAAACACCAGCTTTACTTGGGGAATGGTAACAAAGTGCATAGAGCAACAAAAGAGCATGCACTGGAAGAAAACATGTTTTGAGGTGTGATGGTATCCAGGTCTTTTTTATACTGATTCATTGTACAGCCATACATTCTAGACGTGGACCCAAGGGTGCTTTCCACAAGTATCTGCTGACAATAACAGCTGTGTAAGTCTTCTTCCTTCAGCTCCTTGACAACAGGACTAAATAAAGTGAAAGCAGCAGCATCTTCAGTGAAAGATACAACTGAGCTTTCATGCTTTCCAGCTCACTAAGCGTAATCTTTGTGGTCTTGATAAGCATGTATCGTTTGCAAGTCCTGGTCTTCCGTTAGACACCAGAAAGCTCCCATGGCCCTGGATTAGGGGAGCAGTGCCAGGCGGGATTGCAGTAATCCCAGGTCGTGCGGAGCAGCACGGGGCTGGCTCCGAGCTCGGCTACAGCCACCAGAGAGCCAGGCCTCAGCCGTGTCTGCATTGCTCGTCTCTATGTTCAGGCCTGACTTGGTTCTATACATCAAAAGACATGCTCGCTGCCCTGTAGTTAGGTTGAAAATGCGTAAAATGGAAAGGGCCACGTGTCCCTGTGAGCCCTTGCAGCCCAAGGCACCGTACTGCCGCGGGCTGTTGTGAGTATTGCTAAAAACGCCCCGCAGGAAGAACTGAACTCCAAAGCTGGGTGTGCAATCAGTGTGATTTTAATCCGCCATCAAAAGCGCTTAGTACTTATACCCAGTATTAGTCAGCAAAGGCTTAAGAACAAGAAACAGATAAAAACTGTATTTATTTTACGGATACGCTTAAAACAAATTTTAAGTTCTTTATCTCAGCTGAAGGTGGACAAGCATGTGAACACAAATTTTAAACGTATATATGTCCGCAGCTTGCTCTGAAATATGCTAACATGCACATTTAATCAATTTATTGGATTCTTTTTCTCTCTCTAGGGTATATTTTATGAACAGATTGGGCTTTTATCTCCCTCCCACCCTGAAGTCTCATCTGTGAAAGAGTGCTAAACTGGAATGAAGAGAGCTCCAAGAAAGAAGCAGTTCAAAATTGATTTTGTCTTCAGTTTACAAATATAATTTTGAAAAAACGAATTTTAATGGTAGGGAAAAACCATAGACCCTAGTTTGTGGATGTCATTCAGCACAAAGATGTATTAATTCAGCAGTGTAATGTCATCTGCCTTTTGCATCCTGACATCAGACCAGCAAAAGTGCACTGATTTATAGCCAAATGGTGCTACTAGAACCCTGACTTAACAGTTCTGCCAAACATAAACCCGTGTTGGGAATAGGTTTTCCTCTTGTCACTGGTGAAAATTTTGCATTGAGAGCAGCAGCAGCAGGCAGCGCTTCCACGGGGCGCTTCCATATCCCTTCCATAACAGATTGCTGCTTCTTGGAAGAGCTCCCTTCCACAACCGGAGCAGCCACTATTCCAGCGAGTCGACCTGAGCTCTTTCCCAAAGCTTCTTAGCCCGCTTCTCATCGTTTTCCCCCCTCTTATTTATGTGTCAAAGCATATCTGCTTTCTATTTATACTCGAATTGCTTTCAGTGATGAAACATTGAATCAGCAGATGGTATCTGAGGAATTTACAGTAAACGTAGTGTAGCAGTTGAAGTGAGTAAACATGTCAGAAGAATGCAGCTTCATTTTGCTGTTACTGCACGCTCAGAAAGCCATAACGCAATGGCCAGGGAAGCCTCAGCAAAGCTTGGTCTCCAACTGCAGATGCAAAGACTGTGTCGAACATTTGCTTTTTCCAAAATGTTTTGTATAACAATAGATGGATAAAGATTATGGAAATACAATGATATATAAAAGACAATTTCATGCTCCACGTTCTGTAACTACTTTTACTTCACCTTTATGCATTTTGGGCTTTGACTGTAATATTCTCAAATCTACTGCTTTGCATCCATTTTAAAACCATTATTTTTTTACTGCTTTTTAAGACCTCTGTTTTCTCCAGAACTCTCCTGATTCTCTTAAAGCCAACCTCAATAATTCCCAACCTCTATGTATATTTGCTCATGCTCAAAGGAGTTCCTTGGATGAAATATTATGTCTCTTGAAAGGTTTCTTTATCAATGATAAACTTGGTAAAGGTCAAACCGTGTTGGGTAATATTCATGAGATATGATTCCACCCTGCAGTCAGCATGAGAAAGATGCCATTAGGAATTCAGTCAGCAGGGAGATAAGTCCTGTTATAATGAACTGTAATAAAAGGCTTGGTTTAAAAAAAAAAATCGGATAGTATTTCTGTCCTCCTTTACAGCCCTAAGCATTAAAACAGGAACGTCTTCAAAAAATCAGGCCAAGCTCCTGTTAGGCGTATTTTCCTATCTTTTCCACTGATGAGGCATCTTTTCCAAGATCTTTTATTATAATACAAATCTTTATTCTGAAAGATATAAATTATTCAACACAGGATATTTTGTTCATGTGATTAAATGATAATATTAGAAGTGCTTAAAATTATTGGAGTACTCAATGAGCTCGTAGAGGGGACTGACAGAGTTTTAGAGGAGAAATTATGGATTGTCTGTAAAATGTGGAAGAAAATTGGCCTCAGCATTAATCTGTGGTGAGGAGCAGACGTGTTAACTGGATGCGTTTGGGCATAGGGCAGAGGTGCGAAGCTCTGCCAGGCTGCCCGAAACGGCCCAGGCCCAGGGAATTTGTTACTTTGCAGCTGTTGGACGAGGTACGCAGAGGAAACTGCAGGTATCTTGAGGTGACAGAGAACTTGGAGCGATAAAGTAATTGTAGCAATTAGTCTCCAATAAGCTTTAACATAGAAGTGAACATTTCAGAAAGGAATTAACAGAATCTCGCACTCCGAGTAACAACCGGGTGGAGAAGCGGCCTAGGCCGCCCCCCGGCAGAGACGGGCGGTGCCGGGGCCGAACGGAGCGGCCCGAGCGGCAAGGACGGCCCGGCCGGACACCGGGGCGGGAGGGCAGCCCTGGCCCGGGCAGGAGTCGGGGCCGCTTCCGCGCGCTTCTGAAAAGGACACGGCCGAGGCGTTAAATAGAGTGCATGAATGCAAGAGAAAAAGCTGCTTTTCTGCAGCCAATCACACAGAAATAATACAAAGCCTATTCTTAAAAAACAGTGTGAAATTGCCTTTTTTTAAAAGTCATTATGGATGAAAAATCAGAAATAAATGATATGAGGTATGAGAATGTAATTTTGTGTGAAGCATGAACCAGCATTTTCCCACCTTGGCAGTACACTGATTATCTATGTAATGCACTGTTAAAAACAACACGGGAAGCGGCTATTCCCTTTGCGCAGCATCCCGGTGCTGCAGCTCCCAGAACAGAATATGGGGCTAGACGGGGCATTGGCGTGACCTAGTAGCACACTTCCTATGTTCTTAAAAGGAAAAATAAACAAGGAGACAGAGAAGAATCAATAAAGTTGTGCACATGAAAATGGCACTGAATAGAAAGCATATTTATCTGTAAACATGATCTATAAATCTAAACAAATACACAAATATATATATACACACATATATGTGTGTATATTATACATATACACATATATGTATATATCTGTATATACATAGATATACACACACATCTATCTATATAAAGTAGAAACCAAAGGATATCTTTATTAAAAGAAGCAAGGGAGGGGAAGAGGGAGAACAGGTTGTCCTGTGTGTTACTCCATAGATGCATGTTACAGTGCCACTCATACAAGCTTCCTCTTTCTTGCTGCTATTTTGCCTAGGGATCTTTATGAGAAATAAAAGTATCGCTCTAAGACTCAAGCAGTTCGGTTCAGAGAAATAAGAAATGGAACTTTTCACACAGCACATAACAGGAAATCTCTGGATAATAAAAAGTCAGTAGCTGCCCAGTCAATCTACCAGCTGCCAAATGACTAAAAATAAAATCCGTATGTCTTGATGGGAGGTTTTGACCCCAATATTACTATAGTCTCAAGGGACAGAATGATCTCGTATGCAAGTCTTTTTTTCTCCGATAGGACTAATGCATTTAAATGCTTGATTTGATTCCTTAATATTCTAGGGCATTTATGAAAAACAAGAAAGGATACAAATTGCAGAAGGAAAGAGAAAAAAAAAAAAAAAAGCCTAAGGGTTAGAGAGGATGCCATGATTTTAAAAGTACTTTTAATGTAAATTTCGTTCACTGACACACTGTCCAAAAATCAAAGGAATACATATCCCTACATTGGACTTATGATTCATTTTTTTATCTTATCATATATAAATATGTCATTGTAAAACAATGTGTTGCCAAAATATATATTACAAGCAATTACTTATAAAAATACAATTAAAAAAGAATAACAAATATTTGAAATTGTTAGTTTTATAGTACTGCCTCTCCCTGAAAATAATAAAAAACCCACTACTTTAAGCTATTTTAAAACGATGACATGAAAAGAGAAAACCATAATTTGTTACTACACCTCACTATTTTGTTTTAGCTAAAACCCTACTCTGAAAAACTTTTGAAATAGTTTTCAATGAAATTTCTAATTAGTATGTTCTCTACCATTTGATTATGGACAAAGACTAGAAAACATAATAATGGGCACCATGAAAAAAAGAGCCACCAATTAGGGTTTCCATTGATTTAAAACATTCCATTGCTTCTTTAATCGAAACAATAGTGTATCTGTATTTCCTGTGTAATTAATGTTATGCTACAACAGTGCTGTTCATGCAATTTCATTTTTTTCTACTTAGATGAAACCAAAGAAGACCAGTGTGCTGCCTCTGTGATTTCGACTGGCTTGAAACGAATCAATCTCCCAGAAATTAAAGACAGGAAAAGTGACAAATACTGGTCTTCTACAAATCAGATTTCTCTTTTTGTCTTTGTAGACAGATTTCTTCATAAATTTGCTTCCTGAACTTCAACATGTCTTCTACATCTTTGTGAGTCAGCATTTCTGCAACAGATAAGAGCTTAAAGCTGCTCAGTTTAAAAGTTGCCCTGTGCTGCACAGAGTTTAATAGTTTTAACGACATTCTAACTGATTCACTTAAAGTAGAGCAAACTGGAAAAATCCTAGCAGTCCACAACCCCAAATTTGTGCTATCACTGGAGAAGAGCTGCTTTGAAACCGGTAAATCCCAGAGATCCAAGCACTCTAGTAAGCTGACTCCAAAAAACTGCAGAGAATGTACATCTGACAGCAGCTTCACGTTCCTTTTCAAGTTGTCTCGTACACTAAACACTATGCTTACATACTTCACTTCATCGTTCATCTTTATACTTAGTGAACTCAGAAAACAGTCTGAGGGTATCTCTGCCTTAAAATTTATGTGTGAGCCACTGATAATGCTGTTACTCCCTACTGATACTTGAGGTCCAATTCTGGAGTACTCAATAACGGTTCCAGGCCCGATGAGACACCCAGGCTCAAGTATGCTTTGAATGATACTCCACGATCGATCCAAGGTCTCAGCTTTGCCAGAAAAGATGCTAAAAGCTACAGGCAGCAAGTCAAGCTCAAATTTCAGTTTGCTATCAGATGTAAAATGAAACAAATACTCTTGAGTAGTCCCTATATGATAGAATTTGGAATTGTTTAATACTATAACATTGAGGGGAGTTCCTTTAAGGAGAGAATATAGCTTCTGCCTTACTTCCACCAACTGTGATTCCTCTTTTGTGACATTACTTGTGTTTGTTGTGTAATCTTGAGTGGCACCAGGTCCCAAGGCCTGGAGGAAGTCACCATATGCATCTATTTCACAGCAAAGACTATCTATTTGGTTATAAAATGCCAGTAATAGTTTGGCAGTGCTATGATCAATGTAAAATATACTGTCAGTGTACACGTACTCCGAGTCCGTTTCTGAGCCGCTGCGGTCTCCGCAGGAGCTCGGTCTGACACAAACTGCCCCGCACCGGCGCATCCTCTCCACGTCCGGCTTGTGCAGGAAGCGATGGCAAGATCTGTATTGAAGTCCTTCACCTGAACAACTGGCTTGATCCAAAACAAACACTCCGTGAGTGGTCCCAATTGCCAAATCTGAAGGATGAGCCAAAGCAGTAAATCCAGGTTTGTCAAATGTGATGGTTTCTGTTTCTGCAATGCTGTAAAGCTCTATGTCATCGGAACAAGTAACGAGAATTCCTGGTTTCATGTGCCCTGGGAAATCGATGTACATTGCAAGCTTCAGCTCCAGCATCTGGTACACGGGATCACCCAAGGGCAAAGCTGTGAAAATCTTGCCCAGCGCGCTTGCACTTGGTAAACGTTGGCTATAACCACCTTGAGGAAAAAGACATTTTAAGGATACAGAACACATGCTTTCTTACAGACCGATTATATAAAATAAGCAAAACTAAAACCTGTATGCTTATTCTTTGTATACGCTAAGATACCAACAAATAGCTTAGTCATAAACTACTGTATTTTTCCAGAATTAAAGAAAAATGTAAAAATCATCATTCCTTTTCAGACATTTCTCAAGGTAGATCCTGGCCCTGATCCTAATTATGCCTGAAATTTAGCATGCCTTAAGTAGCTTTTCTTTTTTTAAACATGCCTGATTTTATTTGCTGGAAAATGAACCACCTCTCTATAAAACTAAAGCAAAGAAACCAAATGACTACTGCTCCTTCTTTGAAAGACAGAAAAAAAAAGCCCTTCACTCCAAAGTCGTATTTCAATTTTAAATCAAAGATGAGTCAAATAAGGAGCAGTTTGGGAGCATGACCTGTTATTTACCTGGTTCCTTTGCCTAGCAGTTTCCCAGCTATCAGTTTTTAGAAGTGCTCTGATAACTGGATATCAAGGCAAGCGCTCCTAAAGTCTGTATTCAGTTAAGAGGCTTCCTATGCAGTTCCTATGCAGGACCAGACTCCTTAAATGAGTATTTAAAGGCAGGAGCTTATTTCAGATACTCTGAATTATATTTCTCCACTGATTAACAACCTAAATGCCAGGAAGCAATGTGTGGGTGATGGTAATTATATTGATCTAAATTCAAATGATCAGACCAGCTACATTTGGGAGAACTTTTCTGAGGGAAGTATATTTCAGAATTCTTGTTCCTCCTATTCCTTCTCTGTGAAAATAATTTTCTTAAAAAAAAAATCAAGCTAGGGTTTTAGTTCATGAAATATAAAATGGAATTTACCAGAATGAATTAACAGCACAAGAAGAGAAGTCCACTTATCACCATACAGCTTTTCCAAGCATTGAAGAACGTGAAGTGTTGAACCACCATTTCCTATAAAAAACAATCTTCATACACGCTGTCAGGAGCACCAGTAACCCGTGAGGTTGTGTATGATACACACGCAAGGGAGCCCCCAGCGCTCGGGGCCAGCGAGGGGCCAAGGTCTGCGCAGCCCCCGTGCAGCGGGTACCGGGGCCCCGTGGCCCTCGGGGCTGGAGCTCAGCGATCACGTACAGCCACGACGCACCGCGACGCACCGCTGTGCACATCCATGCACAGCCACGACACACCGCGACGCACCGCCGTGCACAGCCACGACGCACCGCGATGCACCGCTGTGCACAGCCATGTACAGCCACGACGCACAGCGACGCACCGCCGTGCACATCCATGTACAGCCACGACACACCGCGACGCACCGCCGTGCACAGCCATGTACAGCCACGACGCACAGCGACGCACCGCTGTGCACAGCCATGCACAGCCGCGACGCACAGCGACGCACCGCCGTGCACAGCCATGTACAGCCACGACGCACAGCGACGCACCGCTGTGCACATCCATGTACAGCCACGACGCACTGCGACGCACCGCCGTGCACAGCCATGCACAGCCGCGACGCACAGCGACGCACCGCCGTGCACAGCCACGACGCACTGCGACGCACCACTGTGCACAGCCATGTACAGCCATGACGCACAGCGATGCACCGCCGTGCACATCCATGCACAGCCACGACGCACCGCGACGCACCGCCGTGCACATCCATGTACAGCCACGACGCACCACGACGCACCGCCGTGCACAGCCATGCACAGCCGCGACGCACAGCGATGCACCGCCGTGCACAGCCACGATGCACCGCGACGCACCACTGTGCACAGCCATGTACAGCCATGACGCACAGCGATGCACCGCCGTGCACATCCATGCACAGCCACGACGCACCGCGACGCACCGCCATGCACATCCATGCACAGCCATGTACAGCCACGACGCACAGCGACGCACTGCCGTGCACAGCCATGCACAGCCGCGACGCACCGCCGTGCACAGCCATGTACAGCCACGACGCACCATGACGCACCGCCGTGCACAGCCACGACGCACCGCGACGCACCGCCGTGCACAGCCATGCACAGCCACGACGCACCGCGACGCACCGCCGTGCACAGCCACGACGCACAGCGACGCACCGCCGTGCACATCCATGTACAGCCACGACGCACCGCGACGCACTGCCGTGCACATCCACCACCGTGCACATCCATGTACAGCCATGACGCACAGCCATGCACCGCTGTGCACAGCGATGACGCACAGCCATGCAGAACCATGCACCGCCAGGCACAGCCATGGTGCACAGCAATGCACAACAGTGCACAGCGATGACGCACAGCCATGATGCACAGCAATGCGCGGCAGTGATGCATAGCGATGCACAGCCATGCACAGCCGTGCACAACAACGCACAGCCATGCACAGCTCTGTGGCACAGCAATGCGCAGCCGTCCACAACACTAAGGCAGCGTCATGCCAAGGCCTCTGGCAGCGCAGGGCAGCGCAGGACAGGACAAGACAAGACAGGGCAGGACAGGACAAGACAGGACAGGACAGGGCAGGGCAGGACAGCGCAGCGCAGGGCAGGGCAGGACACAGGGCAGGGCAGGGCAGGGCAGGGCAGGACAGGGCAGGACAGGGCAGGACAGGGCAGCGCAGGGCAGGGCAGGACAGGGCAGGGCAAGACAGGGCAAGACAGGGCAAGACAGGGCAGGACAGGGCAGGACAGGGCAGGACAAGACAGGGCAGGGCAGGGCAGGGCAGGGCAGGGCAGGACAGGGCAGGACAGGGCAGGGCAGGGCAGGGCAGGGCAGGGCAGGGCAGGACAGGACAGGGCAGGGCAGGGCAGGGCAGGGCAGGGCAGGGCAGGGCAGGGCAGGACAGCGCAGGACAGGGCAGGGCAGGACAGGGCAGGGCAGGGCAGGGCAGGACAGGGCAGGGCAGGGCAGGGCAGGGCAGGGCAGGGCAGGGCAGGACAGCGCAGGACAGGACAGGGCAGGGCAGGGCAGGGCAGGGCAGGGCAGGGCAGCGCAGCGCAGGGCAGCGCAGGGCAGGGCAGGGCAGCGCAGGGCAGGGCAGGGCAGGGCAGGGCAGGGCAGGGCAGGGCAGGGCAGGACAGGACAGGGCAGGGCAGCGCAGCGCAGGGCAGCGCAGGACAGGACAGGGCAGGGCAGGACAGGGCAGGGCAGGGCAGGGCAGGCCAGGGCAGGCCAGGGCAGGACAGCGCAGCGCAGGGCAGGGCAGGGCAGGGCAGGCCAGGGCAGGCCAGGGCAGGGCAGCGCAGGACAGGGCAGGGCAGGGCAGCGCAGCGCAGGGCAGGGCAGGGCAGGGCAGGCCAGGGCAGGCCAGGGCAGGGCAGCGCAGGACAGCGCAGCGCAGGGCAGGGCAGGGCAGCGCAGGACAGGGCAGGGCAGGACAAGACAGGGCAGGGCAGGGCAGGGCAGGGCAGGCCAGGGCAGGGCAGCGCAGGACAGCGCAGCGCAGGGCAGGGCAGGGCAGCGCAGGACAGGGCAGGGCAGGACAAGACAGGGCAGGCCAGGACAGGCCAGGGCAGGCCAGGGCAGGGCAGCACAGGACAGCGCAGCGCAGCGCAGGTCAGCCCGTGCGCGGCCGCACGCACCGCGCTTGCTGCCGGGCGGGTCGGGGAGCGCCAGGTATCGGGCGCCGCGGGGCAGCTCCCCGGCGCGGAGCTTCTGGTCCAGCTGCCGCTGGAAGGCGGCCGCCTGCGCCGCGTCCGCCGCCGTCACGGCCACCACGTCCCAGAAGCGCGCGGGCCGCGCGGCGCCGCCTGCGCGGGGAGAGCAGCGGGTGAGCGGCGCCGGCCGGGCCGCACCGCCCGCACCGGGCCGGGCCGCACCGGGCCGGGCCGCGCCGTGCCGGGCCGGGCCGCGCCGTGTCCCACCTGCGAGCGCGGCGAAGCGCGCCAGGCGCCGCGCCGTGTCCCGCCGCCGCGCCGCGCTCCGCGCCGCCGCCATGGCCCGCCCGGCCCGGCCCGGCCCGGCCCGCGTTGCCCGGGGAGCGCCGCCCAGCCGCGCCGACCCGGAAGAGGCCGCCGCGGGCCGGGCGGTGCCGGGCGAGGGAGGAAAGAGGCAGGGAACACACACGGGTAATAGTAACGTACTGCTAACCGCGTCAGGCGGGCAGGCTGCGGCCGGGGCCCTCGTGCCTGCAGGAGTACTGCTGTTGGGCAACGAAAACGGCACTTGGAGCTTAACGGCAACCCCGCTTTTATAGTGGCACTTTAATATCAGTTGTCCTTACACTCGATTCCAGGGAATAACGGATGCTCGCCATCCCTGAAGCGCTCTGTCCTCCGACGCCGCGGGTGATGCGCAGAGCGGTGGCGGCAGCAGAGGCGCCCGCTGCTGCCTTGCGGCACCTGCCGTTTCACTAGGAGTTTTGTAGCCCGTATCTGGATATTGTGTTTTAATCCAGACTAAGCTGAGTATATGTATCCTATTACATACCTTTCGCCTTTCTCCTTTTCCTAGATCTGAGTGATGAATCAAAACCAAGAGCTCATCATGAAGAAGTTAACCGAGTATCTCGTCCCTACTTCAGAAAATATGGTGCTTGAATGTGGGCAAACTATTGACCAAAGTCGTGCAAAGGAGCTAGAAGATCTGGTCATAGTTTGGCTAAATGGGCAGTATCTAAAGAATGTGGAACATTTACAATATTGCTATTCACTTAAAATATGCATCCTGGCAAATAATTTCATTACTAATATTGATTCACTTGCGTGCTGTCCTCATTTAGTTGAACTGGATCTCCATGGAAATCAGGTAAATAATAGCGGTTTATGAAGAAACAAAAGCTATGTTAATTTGTCTAAAAAGTTGTACATTTGCATTCCTTATAAGCAATACATATTTTGAATGAAGTATGATTTACTTATGGAAGGAGCTCTTCTGGTTTAATATATTCAATTTTCCTACAGTGGGAGTAGCTACATTTTTGCTTCACACAATTAAATGGGAGTTTTGCCATTAGTGAGAATGAGATGAGCATTTTTGCCATGGCTACCCCGCTGTTTGTTCAGAAAGCAGTTTTTAGAGGAGAAGTTCAGTTTTTGATGTCTCCCTTCGTTTTTTAGCTCCAAGGAAACGGTGGTGATTACATCACCAGTTGTTACATGCAAGTTTTTCAGCATTCAAATGGCTATATTGAAATAGCCTGAAAAGCTATAATATGAAGTAGATTTTTTTTTACTGTGCAGAGAAATGATAAAATAACTTCTCAGTATGTTGTACATGTTTTAAATCAAATAAACAGAAAGCAGGGAAAGTCTACGCGACAGTTTTTATATTGTAACTTGGTGATGATGTATGGTTCTTACTGTGTATTAAAGGGCTTCATCTGTCTAGTTTTAAAAACTGAAAGCAGAAGGTCATGTGCTGCTTTCTTTATCTCTGAACTTACTCTTCAGGGTTTTCGGGAGATATTCAATACATACTATCCAGTTCTCTGTTTTAATCTATTTTTCCTCTTAAAGATATGTTTGTTTTTGTTAGCAATCTATGAGGAAGTCTTGCTTGCTGGTATTAGGTATGTTATGTCTTGGTAGTGATGTCCATGGCGTGTGTCGGTGGGAACTCACCACCGATCCCCCTTTCAGGTTATGGGACAAAAGCTGAACTTTACTCTGCAATTTCCGATGAGACCTTCTGAGTTTTATGTGCTGGACATGAAACAGAAAGAACCACAAAATGAAAAGAACTTCAGTCCTAGTCAGAAGAGCTGAATCCTGTCCCTAGAAGAGCCTGTATGATTCACGTAGCTTCAGCTTTGTCACGTGTAAAAACGTGGCATTGTAACGGGTGACTCAGGATTCATTGTTCTCCCTTGCGTGGCTTCGAGCCGTCGGAGTTGTCTCTTCAATAGTCGTGCAGGAATGGGGGCCAGGTTGAGCCCCGTCCCTTGCCTAGGCAGTAAATTTGCTTCTGTTTATTCCAGGGCTGATCTGGCTGTGTGTGATATTTCATAGTCTCGCGTGTTTAAAAAACGCCTTTTCCTGAAGGGTGGCTTTTCCCCATTTTCCAGATAGAGCGCCTGCCGGGCGCCGCGTTCTGGGAAGGGCTGCGGGAGCTGCGGGTGCTCTACCTGCACGGCACGGGCCTGGGCGCGCCGGGCGCCGTGCGGGCGCTGGGCGCCTGCCGCGGCCTCGTGGCGCTCACGGCGTTCGACACGCCGCTCAGCCTGCGGGCCGCGTACCGGCGCCGCACCGCGCTCGCCCTCTGCGCGCTCCGCGCGCTCGACTACTACGTCATCTCGGACGAGGAGCTCGTGGAGGGGTGGAAGCTTCCCGAGAAGTACGGAGCACTTTGCCCTTCGCTTTTCCTTGACTTCAGCCCTCTTGCTAGAAAGGTAAGCACAGCAGCTGCTTTCCTGAAAGGTTGAGCTGTGAGAGCATTTTCCTTAAAATAAATAGTTCTTAATTGCTTAATGAGGCACTGAACACACGGATGTAGACAAGTAAGATGTCCGTATTAAATAGTCTTCCTGGGTTTCATTCCGGCTCCGTGCCTTGCTGCCCAGCATCTTCCCGCACATCTGGTCTGCTTTTACCCTGGCCTTTCCGCTCACCTCGGCTGGACCTGCAGCTAAACGAGGTACTTCCGTCTGACTACAAAAAGGCACTAATTTGTATCCCCCTATATTCAAGGCTCCCCATTTGCCTTTGCAGAATGTCCCCATTCTCTTTGTGAGTCCTTTCTAAACATTTTCATTGCCGTTTCTGTTACTTTGTCCTTGGGGAACCCAAATCCTTTGCCTGAAAGCAGATAGGGAAAAATTCATTCTCCTTCCTCTGGCTGTTCTCTGAGCCTAGCAGTTACTGTACAAACAGTTATTGTTTGCTGTTTTTTCTAGGCCAGTGGGTATTTTGTAATTTTTCATTAAAACTGGAGACATTTCATTAAAAATCGAGACATTTCAGGGTAAAACAATTTTTTAAATACCCAGTGTTAATCAAAACCTTCAACTTAAACCCAGGCAGGATCTCGTGTTACATTTTGCTGTCAGGACATTTCTTTTCACATGCCGCTGTAAACTGATTGTTGCCTTGGTGGCTAAGGATAGCAAAGATGCTACATAAGAACATTTAATCTGTCTTTCTAAATTTCTGCCTCTATTTTTTGAATGGCAACACTTTATTTAATTGTGAATGGCAATACTATTTAATTTTGTTCTGATTCCTTTTAAACAAAGCTAGTGCACCTGAATAATTTCAAGGCTCTGTTAATAATCATTATTATATCTGTAGAGATTGAACTACACCAATGATTTAGAAAGAAGTAATTTGTTTAGATTTTCACTTTTAGTTTTGAAAATGGAAGTTAAAAAAGGGAGTGAAAAATCATTGGCATAGAATAGACCATACCATTGTGTGTGTGTGTGAACAGTTTCAAAAATTTGGAGCCTGTAGCTGAGAAGAAAGCTTATACTTCTTGTTCAATGAAACAAATACATTTATTTCTGCCTATGAGAATTAGAAAAACTCTATGAAAGAGTTATCTATGTTGTATTGAATATATATTGGATATACAGTAAAATTAGTTCCTTTTTAAAAATGTCTTGTAGTTATGCATTAAAGAATAACTGCAAATGCCTGCATTTGATAGCTTTGGTGAATGTGTTTTTCACTAGTAAAAATTTAATAACCTTTAATAACCTCTATCTGTAAGTGGGGAGGGCAGATAGCTTTCCTGTGAAGTGCAAGGAGGAACAGTTCTGCAGCAGGAGGACAGGATCCCGCAGAGCTGCTGCAGGTTTCACATGGGAAAGATGCTGCTTGGGAAGGAACTCCCAGCCCTGGTTTGATAACGAGGAGCATTTGCTCTGCTTGGTTAAGTTGCTTTCATGAAAGCACCTGCTTCATCTTTGGTCTACAGCTGTGGGGTGAAATTAATCTCTTTTAAATCTGTCTTTAAAATCATGTGTGGTAGAAATATGAATTTTAGTGCGTGTTGTGCTCAACAAATTTTTCTTTTGAATTCATGCAGGAAGCAAATGCTGAAGAGGCTTTAAGTCATGTAAAAGATGTCGTTTCCAAAATCAGTCGTGTTTTGGCACATCATTCACCAATCATAATTGTTCAAAGATGGATAAGGGGATATCTAGCTAGAAAAAGACTTGGGTATGTATTTTTGATTTACCTGAATTTACTTGAAGAAAAGAGTTTTTGCAAAAAAAGCAAGCTTTAGCCTAGTTACGCTTCAATATAGTACTAATCATTTCTATAGAAAGTAAGTATTAAGGATTTCAGCCATTACTGAGGACACCATAAGCAATGTACGTGCTGGCACTTTAATAATAATGATGATATTGGGTATTGCAGTGTTAGAGCTATGCTTGCTGCATTCAGCAGGATAGTTCTGTTGTCATTGAGGGTGAACTCTTGGAGTCTCAGCACTTGTGTTATTTAATTTAATATGATAATAGGTGAGTGGCAGGGGACAACATAGCTTCTCTACTGCAGATAAAATCACTGTCATTGTTATTTTAATTTTCTTTTGTGCTGTTTAGAAGCTAATTGTATTTCCTTGTGAAGATTTAAAACAACTTCATTTTCTTATAAAACTGCCCATACATTTTAAGTACAAGAGCAATTACTCCAATAACAATGATAAGGAGAAGGTTTTTGTATTTGTATCCTAGGATATAATACAGTTGGATGACTGCATCAAAAAGTACGTGCATTGGGATTTTGCTGTTTTCTTCAGATCATAATGCTGAAATTATTTACAAAAATTGCTCAGGCTTCCGCGGCGCCGGGTGTCCGCGGCCGGCGCGGAGCACCCCAGCACGGCGGAGCGCAGGGCGCCCTGGCGTTCTCGCTGCTGCTCCAGTTGTGCTTGCTGGAAAGGTTCTTCGGTCCGGAAAGGTTCTTACCCAGTTACTTCTTCAACAGCTTCCTCCTTCCCTCCGTTCGGATGGCAGTAACTCTGTAAAAGGTCATTTTCTCCTGCCATTTAATGCATTCACATGCAGTTCTTACTAACTGTGTATTTTCCTTTGCAGTTATTTTCTACCATGCTCTAAACAGCTTACTCTTAATTTATTACCCTATAGAAATTTGTGGCTCATTTATATTGCTTGAAATCCTTGTGCTCCTTTCCCCATTTATGCCTTGCCTTCTGGGTTTGGACAAAATTTTTAATTGATTATGAATACACAGTGTGAAATCTATCTGTTCATATTGACTAATACCATAATACTGGTATAATGCGGAGTAACAGTAGCTGGCAACAGATGTCATCTATGTTTTTTTCGATCATTTATGAGTGCGTTGAACAAAACAGCTTTTCAGTATGATCTCTGAAATGCCACCGGTAATCCTTTGCCAAACTGATCATTTCTTCATGGCGGTTTATTCCTCCAGTATTGTTTTTAGCAATTACCTGTCTGCAATACTTACGGGTTTGCGGTCCCTTGCTTTCCTCTGAGCCTGTGCAGAAGTTGCTGTTAAATTCCCTGCCTTGGCTTCCTCAGGCAGCTCAGATGGTAGTTTAGGTACAGGGTAGTATATCCCCGTTACCTGTTCAGCCAACTTATAGCTGACCTCTTTTGAACTCTTACACGTACGCTGTCTGTTTATGGTTATTTGCTGCTGTTCAGTTTGTCTGGCTTTTCTAAAGCCTCATGTCGGTACTTGAACTTGAGGCAGATCTTTAAGTGCATCGAGAGCTGGCACTGAAAATTGAATTGTTTAGGCTTCTTGTGTACCACAGTGAAACCTGTGGAATTAAAACATGATGTTTTTATAGGAAAAATAAAATTAAAAAAAGAACGCTTGTGCAATGCAAGACTCTGTAGGTTGAAATATGCTGCTTTGCAGAGAATTCTGGGCATTACGTCAGTGTCATACACGTGGAGAAATTTGTAGGGTTTGCCAGTTGTGTGTCTCATTCCTCTAGGGATCTTTAAGGATGAGAGCTGTTTGTGTTACCCAGAAAGATGCCGAAACCCCCTTCAGGATGAGGATGAGGATGAGGGCTGCGTGGTGCGAGGCGCTGCTGGAGGCGCCGCGCGGCCCCGGGCCGGGCAGACGGGAGCCCATGGCCAAGGGCCAGCGGCCGGGGCTGCCCCTGCGGACGCGCTGCGAGCAACGGGGCACCCGGGGCCAGCAGCAACCCGGGAGCGCGGCCGAGGGGCCGGGAGCGCCAGCGGTGCCAGGCCAGGGCGCTCGGACAGGCCGGCGCCAGCAAGCGTGGGGCAGGGCTGGAACCAGCAAGCGTGGGGCAGGGCTGGAACCAGCACGCGTGGGGCAGGGCTGGAACCAGCAAGCGTGGGGCAGCGCTGGAACCAGCAAGCGTGGGGCAGGGCTGGAACCAGCAAGCGTGGGGCAGCGCTGGAACCAGCAAGCGTGGGGCAGCGCTGGAACCAGCAAGCGTGGGGCAGGGCTGGAACCAGCAAGCGTGGGGCAGCGCTGGAACCAGCAAGCGTGGGGCAGCGCTGGAACCAGCAAGCGTGGGGCAGCGCTGGAACCAGCAAGCGTGGGGCAGCGCTGGAACCAGCAAGCGTGGGGCAGCGCTGGAACCAGCAAGCGTGGGGCAGGGCTGGAACCAGCAAGCGTGGGGCAGCGCTGGAACCAGCAAGCGTGGGGCAGCGCTGGAACCAGCAAGCGTGGGGCAGCGCTGGAACCAGCAAGCGTGGGGCAGCGCTGGAACCAGCAAGCGTGGGGCAGCGCTGGAACCAGCAAGCGTGGGGCAGCGCTGGAACCAGCAAGCGTGGGGCAGCGCTGGAACCAGCAAGCGTGGGGCAGCGCCGAGCGCGGAGCCAGAGGCTGCTTCATCGGGCGCTTTTTAAACTGCTGAGGGGCTGTAAAGCGAAGGATGAGAGGAGCAAAATGATACCTGGCTTCATTGTGTTGTTGGGAGGGAGTGCGTGTGCTGATAAGATTCGCACGAGGACACTTCCGTAGTTGTTACCAGCGTATCTGGTGTTTGATATGAAGTACTCTATAAAGATGCCAGCAGCATGAGCGTTGAGTTTAATTATTTGAGGATCTTAAAACAGCAGGATTAAATACAACCATTGCCATAGTGACAAAGCTTGCACTTTTTTCTGTGACTTTGGCTCAACATGCTGGTTTATTTATTCCATTGCAGTATCAGAACTGTGTTATTTATTACAAAGCAAAAAGACGTGTTTTGCAGAATTATGTATTCAAGTCCCGCTTTGCCACTCTGGAAGAGAAGAGCAGGGACAGGGTGTCAATGTCCCCATCATTTTCAGACCAGAGATGAGTGGCTGTAATCCCTACACGCAGCTGTAGTCCTAAACTAATAGCTGTTCAAAACATGGGCCTTTAAAATTTTTGTCCTTCATGCTTATGCATTTTACAGGTTATTACTGCCATTTTACATATTACCATAAAGCCTCAGTGTCTCCATAATGGCTTGAAAACTGTTTCATTAGTATGTTAATATGAAGCCCTTTGCAGATAACGTTTTGTCAATCTTTTTAAAGTACTGTACATTGCATTCTAAAAATTATATACTTATTTTTTGTAGTTCTTGAGTAATTACTGTGACTAGTCAGGGGTTTCCTTGACATTTGAAGATCACTTCCAGACAATCTTTCGTTCCATTAGACTCTTCTTACTGGGCCACAGTCATTTTTTTTAAGGACAAAAAGATACCTTTTAATAAAAATAATAATCCTGATTCATCTGATTTCTGATACGTTAATATCAATCTCTACAGGTAAGCCATGAATACCAGTGTAAAGTTAATTTAGAAAGATTGATGCCCCCTCAGTAACAAACCACGATTTAAAGTGAACCAAAAATGAACCTTGTTCAATGCTGTGTCCTTTTCAGTTACTAGTGTCAGGTGCTTTAGAAGATTGGAAAACTCATGAAAAGTGTAATTCTAGAATTTACTTCAAGAATATGCTAAGGCATATGAAAACACATGCAAACATATGAAATAGTTGAGAATGCGTGTTTAAACCCTTCCTATGCAAGAAGCCCTGTTCGCTGCGATGCAGCGTGCGGGGAGCCGGGGCCGCTGCTCAGCGCTGCCCGTGGCAGCGTCACCGCTGGGCACTGCTGGTTTGCAGACAAGGCACCAGCCCTGGGCAGCCCATTTCCAGAATCAACGTCTTTCAGCAGTGGGGTGCACCAGCTATGGAGTTACATGCAACAGAAGAGGCAGCACGCTCGTGTCTCTTTCTATGTGCACTTGTATTTGTTTCAGTATTTATTGATATTTTTTATCTTCATTGGTTGGTGTAATCAAGAATGAACAGTATCCTCAGTGAGAGTATAAAATTGATCTAAAAGGTGTACTGTATCCAATTTATTTTTCCTGGTGCTCATTTATGGCACGTTTTTGTTAGTCCTGCACATTAAGTGGTTTTCCAATGATGATCTGTTGCTACAGCAATTTCCTTTCATGATTTTACTGATATTTTAGAAACCAATGACTTCATCAGTAAATCAAAATATTCCTTTAAATGTGCTCCTCCCTGTAGTTCTCAACACTGTATTTCATCTGCTGTTACTTGTTCATCTACTTACCTTCGCTAGTTTCCTGTACAGGTCCTCTAGACTTTCCATCCTGCTTAATTCCATGACCTACACTTTTTGCCATGGAGTAATAGTAAAGATGAGTAGTAAATCCCTGCTAGATTTCTGGACTGTCTGCTTTATATCAGCCACGCTCACTGATGGGCTGGCCTGCTAAGAGTTCCATTAGGGAGCAAGGAGGCGTTTTCCTTCCTGCTCAGGAACTGTGCTGCTGTTTGTTTAATATATGTTTTTAGTTCTCTTTTGGTTTTGATTGTTTTATTTGGTCCTGAAATAGGGTGCACTGTTGGTCTCTCGTTTGCAGAATTAGTGCTGATTCCTTAAAAAGCAGCAGGATTTTTACCGCCCACTGGCATCCGTGCAAAGCAGCTGGTGTTCCGTGAGGAAGGCGTCCCCGAGCCGGCAGCCCCAGTGCTGCAGCCCCCGCCGCGGCGCCCGGCTGGGGACGCTGCGCTGGGTTCGGGGCGGGAGGGCACCGGGCGCGCGGCGGCGGCGCCGGTGAAGCTGGGCCCTAGCTCGGGTGGTCCAACGTTGATACGAGCGGGCCCCTTTATAAGTGGTGTCAGTCAGTCAGTGCACCCCAACTTCACAGGAACGCAAGAGTCTTCCTAGAGCCCTTGCGTGTCTCTCATCGGGGTCTATCACTGTGTTGTATACAAAAAAAGCACTCTATTGCGTATTTCAGCAAAGTGGATAAATAAAGCAAGCTTTAGGGATTTCAGCTATGGATTTTCTTAAATTTTCTAAAGCTTCCAACTAGACATGTCATTAGAATTAAACGAACATTTCAGCATGCAAATTCACATCACTTCATCTGCAGCAATGGAATTAACTCCAGTTTACTGCAGTTCTGAATACTGCTTATTTTGTGTACCATGAAATAGTAACAAGGCTTCTCATGAAATAGTAACAAGGCTTCTGTGTTTTACAGGAGAACCCCTTTACGTGATGCTCCTCTGCAGATGTGGTACAGAGATGAACAAATGTATCCTCAAAGCACCTCCTCAGTGCGCAGCAGTGGAAGCCTCGTGTATCACGGTGTTAAACCAGGACAGAGCATGGAGGATGGAAGGCGTTCATCCGGGAGGCAGGTGAGGGTGCTGTGGAGGAGCCCTTTTTCCCCCCGAGGATGTGTGGGAGCTCTGCCTGTGCCGTGCAGCCTGCGCCAGGTGATGAGCCACAGCCCGTCCTCGTGGGCCCTCAGCAAGAGCCGCTCTGCTCTCCCGTGCGGTGCCTCACGGCCGCGCTGGTGTCCAGGGCACACGGGGCTGTGTATGGGGAGTCGGGCCGTGCCCGTCCTCATGGGCCCTCAGTGAGCGCCGCTCTGCTCTCCCGTGCGGTGCCTCATGGCTGCGCTGGTGTCCAGGGCACACGGTGCTGTGTGTGGGGAGTCGGGCTGTGCCCGTCCTCGTGGTCCCTCAGCGAGCGCCGCTCTGCTCTCCCATGCGGTGCCCCGCGGCCGCGCTGGTGTCCAGGGCACACGGTGCTGTGTGTGGGGAGTCGGGCTGTGCCCGTCCTCGTGGTCCCTCAGCGAGCGCCGCTCTGCTCTCCCATGCGGTGCCTCGCGGCCGCGCTGGTGTCCAGGGCACACGGTGCTGTGTGTGGGGAGTCGGGCTGTGCCCGTCCTCGTGGTCCCTCAGCAAGAGCCGCTCTGCTCTCCCGTGCGGTGCCTCATGGCCGCGCTGGTGTCCAGGGCACACGGTGCTGTGTGTGGGGAGTCGGGCCGTGCCCGTCCTCGTGGGCCCTCAGCGAGCGCCGCTCTGCTCTCCGTGCGGTGCCGCATATAGAGAGCACTAAAAAAACACTTTTGTGAATGGAAAAATGGTTTGGTTCCTTTTTACATGTAACTGTCTGCTTTTCTGCCTTTCTTATGTCTCTTGGCTCTTTACAGCTCCAAGGTGGGATGCTATTATCCTACTTTTGCCAGTTAATGATCGTTTTCTCTTCAGAGAAGAGAACTTGGATTTTCTTCTTTTTAACTTAAAAATAACAAAATTGCTTCATGTAGGCTATATGGCAGAAGAAAACGAGGTAGGAAAGATGAAAGAACATTCAGAACAAGCTTGGAAATCAAAGAAAAGGGTTGGTAGAATTGTAGGATTTGGCTCCTCCTTGTATCTCTAGTCGATTTAGCTATACCATCTTTCCGATCCTTCTTTAAACGTGTTTATGTTCTATGATTTTAATCTTGTAATGAATTTCATACAGAAAGAAAAGCCTTAATGGGGAAAAAGACTCTTATTAATTTCTAAGCAACTCTCCTGGTTATTTGAACTTAGTAAACATTACTAAGAGATGGGCTTGGGCACAGTTGTAGTCAGAAGCCAATGTTTAATCACGGAGGCAAAGTAACCATCCCTGTAGCCTTAGAAGTGCCGATTTTCTTTCCCTTCAGCCGTGTTTTTGGTGGAAGGATGTTACATCTTTATTCTTTGTGATGGTCCAACAGAAACAGAAAAGTCCGTGGGGCATTTCCTCAGATTTTTCTTTGATACTTTATGAAATATCTGACCATAAAATAAGAAAACTTTTTTCAGACCTTTCCTTTTTCTTTCCAGTGCTCTAATCCCATAGTCCTTAGCAAATGTGTCATGAAGCGTTACCTTAGCTGGTGTATGTGTTATTCTTACGAGTTTGGTCACTGGCTTCCGTTAGTAGATGAAGCTCTAGCACTTGATGGGGGGAGTTAAAGGCTTCGGGTACGTGTTCCGTTATTGCAGCACAGTTTGAGAGCTCAAAGACGTTGGTTCCATGCTTGTGGGTGAACTTGTGGGTGAGGATGTGCAGTTTTTTGTTTGGAAAGCATGCAGAAGCTGAGCGTGTGTAACAAGTCTTTTTGCTGCATGTCTGAGCTGTTTACCCTTCTTTTCCCCTTCTTTGTAGCTGTGGGGATGGAAAGACTTGATGTGGCCTTGGTGTTGAGGGAGATCAGCCTCATTGTCTCCCCTTTGCATAAAGCTATGAAAAGTTCCAGTTATATTTATATCGTTTTTAGTTATTATTTCTGTTACAAGGCACTTCCCTTATTTTTCTTTTCAATATTAATCATTCTCAGATCAGAGTAAATACCTCCTTAAAACCAACATGGTTTAACAGCAAAATGTAATGATTTCAAACAGCCAGAGCTGGTGACTCTTCTATAACTGTGGTGAGTCATGATGTCGAGGCCGCATATTTTCTAGAAAAGCTGGGAAAATTCCATTAACGCCAGTGGAGTTGCTCTATCTTGACCTGGACCAGAAGCCAACTTTGCCACCATCGCTTTGACATTTCTGCTTCTGTTTAATATTTCTTGGTTTCCTTATGAAGCCATAAATAGTCTTCAATATTATCCTAGCTGAATATTTATATCTTTACAAGTTAAAATGTACTTCTAGCAGTTATGAATTGTAAAATACTCTTTTTTTTTGCTACTAAGGGCTGACATAATGCTGGAATAAATAAGAAAAGGCTAGTTGTCATTTTACTAGAGAAATTGAGGGCATCTTCAGTAAGCTTCTAAATTGTTTTTCAACCCTTTTAGAGCAAATGTACTTAATATCTGTATGTATTATTGAAAAATTGGAATTCTTCATGATTCAAGCCATTACTTACAGCAGAATGAAGATTAGAATGAATTGTTTTTATTCTGGATGACATTACTTTTCAGTAGCATGACTTACTTAATCACAGTGAGAATTCATTCTTACTTCTGAATTTCATACTGGGGATGGCATTTTCCATTCATTCAGAGGAAGAAAAACATTCCTGGTAAATGTATTTATAAGCAGTAACTGCTGAGTACTCCTTGGAGATCTGGAACATAGACAGGCAGAATAAAATGTTTGGTGGCACCATTAGTATGTATTACTAATTCTGTAAATTATCATATTATTTCTATAAATTTTGCATAGCTGTAGTACAGGAAAATATTATTAATATATCTTATTAATGAGAAAAATCTCTTTGAGCTATCCTCCTGTGAAGTAACCATGTTTTTTTGAAAGAGCAAAGCAGCATCTTAAGAGAGACACATTAACATTTACTTGCTAAATATGAATGTGGAATTAGGAGGAGATATGCCTTTTCCTTGGTCGTTTGTATTACCGGCCGTTTTTCCTGTCGTCGCTGGTGCGCACGGCTGCCTTTGCCGTTGGACACCGGGTGCGGGACGCGGCGGGTGCCCTTCGCGGCCGCTGCGCCCGCTCGCACGCGCGGGGTCCTCCCCTCGCTCCCGCGCCTCTGTCTCCTCCACTCATTTCCGTGCCCCGTGGCGAAACCGTAAACACACTGCTGCGATCACCCTGGTACAGGGTTATTCACACTCTGTAGTTTCTTTTGTTGGATTTTCCAATAAGCTGTTTCAAAAGCCATGTCCTCAAGGTCTGAAAAATGCCTTTTAATTAATGAGAGCAAAATACTGGTTTTTATGTTGGCATGCATTTTAAGGTAACGACCTCCCTCCACAGGTCATACTTACATATTTGGTTTGTTTTACAGGAGCTACTACCATGAAAAAACATAGGAATCTGCTGCTGTTAAGATGGCTCCAAAATAGTCACACAGGCCTGCGTTAGTGTTTCTTGGCCAAGAAGGAGTAACAGGATAAGAATATTAACGCCGGGATGGTGATCTCCTTGTCCCCGTGGCGCCCCTTAGTAATGATGCCCGGGTTTTGGAGCAACGGGTTAACTTCAGGCTGTTGCTGGAGTGGAAGCCTCGAGCTGGTGGCTGGCAGCAGTGTGGGGCATCGCGGAGGGCTGCGGGGACGCGAGCCCGCGCGGCGCGCGCCGTGGCGGCGGCTGCGTGTGTCTGTCCCCAGCGCGCGACGCGCAGGCGCCGTCCCCTCTGGGTGAGAACGGGTGTGCACCGAGCAGCCGCGCGGCGCGGGACACACCGAGGCTAAATCCTTCCTTCTTATTAACTGCATCCTTGAAAGACCTTGGTGAAGGTGGGAGTAGCGATGGGACAGACGAGCTTGCGTGTTTAACCTGCCACTTCCCTTCTGACACGGATTGGTAGAGACTGGCTCTGTGCAACGGATTTAAGTCTGAATTCTCCAGGGAGATGACATCTTCCTTCAGAAACACACTTCAGGAGACACTGCGAAAACAAAATGCAGCTTTATCATTGAATGCAATAGTTACAGCTACTATTTTGAAAGAATTGTGTGGGATAAGTGGAGTCATGTGTTCTTGCATCATATCCAAAAGGGATTTTTTTTTGTGTTTATCTTTTCTTTGCATGGAAAGAAAAGGACAACCAGCCTGTCATTTGTAAAGGACGTTGGGAAGCCTATCACAGTCGACCTGGCTAAATTACAGGAGAGAGCTACAAAGGTAAAGTTAGGCTTCAGCGGTTGCTTGGTTCCGAGGCCGTTGGAATGTGCCGGAAGGCGGCGGGGCGGTTTGCTTGTCGGAGAAGACGTCGGGTTCCTCCGTGGTCTTGGCGTCGCCTCGCCCTGGCTGCGCGAGCGTTGGCGCCTCGGGCTGCCTGCGCAGGGGTGAGGGAGCACGAGGGAGCTGCTGGGGAGTGTGGCCAGACGTGAAACCTGCAAGAGCGCTTGGAGTGACGTCTTGGGCAGGCGCCGCGTTAGGTGCTGCGTGCGTGTCCAGCAGCGCGGTGAAGCGTTCGTGGCGCTCATGGCGCACTGCGAGCCGAGGAAGCCGCTGCTTCAGGCCCTGCAAACTCCCGTTCTTTCCCCAAAGTTCTTTCGAGCTGCCTGCTCGAGTCAGGCTCAGGGAGCAAGGTAAAAGCGTTCACATCTGATGCTCTTCTGGAGCGTGTCACAAGGGTCTAATTTTCAGCTAGCAAATATTGTCCTCTTCAAATACCCTCCTTAACGCAGCTCCTTGGGCATCTTTGACGCCTCAGAAGAAGGGCCCAAATCACTGTAGGTAAATAGTAAACTCTGCCTGCCCCAAGTTCAAACTTCAGCTCAGAGAGCAACTATTTGCTGACAAAGGGATGAGAAGCTGCCATGTGTCTTGCAAATAGATAGAAATGTCGCTTGCAGCCAGGCAAGCTTCGCAGCCTTTACATTTGCTTAAAGACTGGGGAAGCTCCTAAGGCCTGGCCTGCAGGCGCTCTGTTCAGGAGTTAGAGGAAAGGTGCCCTTGTTGCTGGCTGCAGAAAGATGCATCTTGGTGGAACAGGGGATGAGGGAAGGGCTGCTCAGTCTGAAAGCTGCGATTTAATCTGGGAGCACAGAGGTGTGGGGCTGGACAAGGATTCATCCGCCTGTGTCCGCATCCGCCCTGCTTGGAGTTTTGAAGAGACAGGGAGCATTTCTTTCAAAACAACAACAACAAAAAACAACAACAAAAAAACCCACGCCCCCTGCTTTAAATCACAGAATAGGTCTATACTCACTATGCAAAAAAGAGTTGCATTCTGTATTAGTCCCTCAAGACTGTTTTTATTAGTATAGTGGCACTGTAATTAGAATAAATTCTGTTTTGTTAACAGGTCTTCAATATGGATGATTCTAAAGAGCTTCCTGGTTTATGTCTTGGAGGAGAAAGACAGCCAATTACCTCTGCCTTGGACATACTGCGAAAAGAAGTCGGAAAGATTAATGTCAAGCAAGAAGGATCTCTGTGGAGGAAGGGTTAGACATAATTCTTTCATAACACATTGTAAAATACCCATACCATAACCATAAACACGCAGGGTGACGCTGCACGGATCACCCTGAGCGCCGAGCGAGCCGCGCAGTCCCCGTCGCGGCCTGTCCTGGCCGTGCGGCCGCTGGTCCCTGGGACAGCCGCAGTCTGGGGCAGAAGGAGGGTTTGTTTGGGGCCTGATTGGACCGATTGTTTCCAGGAATTAGGTTCTTTGGTAGTCTTTTGTGTTGTGTTAATGAAAAGGAAAATACTTGGAAGCAAATGTGGTGATTGTGCTGATGCTTCTGAAACATACAACAGTAGTTAACCGTTGAAAAAATAGTGATTATCTTTTCAGTGGCATACATAACGTGTTTAGTTGTGTTGAGTTTGTCTGGATACCAACCCCTCCTTCAGCATGCTGGTGCTTGGGGCACGTTGCACCATGTAGCACCTTTCGGGATGCTATAAAACGTCGTTAGAGCGGGCAGTGTTGTGTCGTCGCTGGCGCTGCCGTCGCTGGCGCTGCCGCGGCCGTCCCGCGCGCTCGTGGCGGGGAGCGGAGCGCAGACGCGGCGCGGGGAGCAGCGCGGGAGCAGCCGGGGCCGCGGGGCCTCGCGCAGGGAGCGCGGGACGGGGCAGCGGCCCAGCCAGGACGTGGTCCTGAGGACGGAAAGGCAAGTTGCAGTGAAACGCGAGGCACAAACTGTCTGCGTTGCTTCCTGCAATGTTTGCATTCCCGTGCTCTCTGTGGGGTGTCAGAATGTGCTCTTTTCCAATGACATTCCGTGTTTTCTTTGCATTTCCGCGGAGTGAGAAGTCCTTCACTTGGAAACAGAGGGTGTTTTCATTCGCGTCTTACATGTTGTCGAATAGAAAATCGATCCTCGTAAATTCAAAATTTGGTATTTACTACTTACCCTTTTCAATTGTTCTGCATGTAATCGCTCGCGGCGCTTTGGAAATTGGAGGGTGCGTTTTCCCAGCCGGTGGCTGGAGCCGGCAGGTGCCCGGGTGCAGCGCGGGCCGCGTGGCCCCGCCGCGGGAAGCGGGAAGCAGGAAGCGGGAAGCAGGAAGCGGGAAGCGGGAAGCGGGGCTGCTCTGTGACGCCTGCAAAGTGGCTCCTTCGGCTGTAGCCAGACAGTCGGTGCTGGGAAAGAACTTTGGGAAGGCAAATTCCGAAGGGGGCGGTTAAACAGAGCGGCCCTGGAGCAGGGGGGAGCGCGCGGGGCCCTTCGCGTCGCGGCTTCTCCTGCGCCCGCCGCGCGGCCCTGCGCCAGCCCTCGCCCTTGGGGTTAGCGAGGAGAGTGCTTAACGGCAAATTAACACAATGAATGATCAATTAACAGTAAACCATTACTTCTAACAATGAAATCAAATTTTAAACAATGAAAATCCTTAAATTCAATGAAACAAGTGGGCAAAAAACCCTACGACTTGGTCCTGAGGTGCTAGGGAGAGCAGTGTGCAGCTTCAGTGTACAATCTTGAGGTAAGTTCGGATGGGTTTGCTACTTCTTTAAGTATTCATTTCTGTTTCTTCAAGTGAGATTTTTTTATCATGCTGGCTCACACTTCTTTAAATCATTTTTATTGGTCATAAAAGAAAAGATCCTTGAAAAATTAAGAAGTGGCCACCTAGCCTCATGCCTTCGAGCTTCCCAGGAGTATGGGATGTGTACATCACAGCATGTATTTCCTAGCTGGTGTTACTGTACCGCTGCACAGACAGCTCCTGTCGTGGGATATTTCCAGGCTGGGAGTACAGCATCACTTTGTTACCGATGAGAAACGTTCCTATCCAGAATAACTACTTAAATGCCGCCAGAAAAGGCAAATCTCGTGTACTGCAGCAATGCAGCTCCTTGGTGGCAGCCTGCCTTGCTATGTGCTTCATTCATTCTTCCAGTGCCAGTGAAGATGAGTCAGTGTTTTCCTTTGTGATGCGCGCTGAGGGATCCATGCCATCAGATCTGGCTGCCTCTGAGCCTTTCCTCTGAAATTTTTAAAAGAATGTGGGTAGTTTCTTCATAAATGAGGATCATCTGCTCAGTTGATTTATATGGTTTGGGTTCTGTAAGTTGCAGAAGAAGCTTTTGCTGTCCTGCCTCTGTCCTTGTTTCCTGTCTTCCATGCAGCAAACGTTTCCCGTCACTGCCTCTCTTCAGTCCACTCCTTTGAAAAGCTGATTGTTTTTTAATCCAGCCCTGATTAATTATGTACACGACTTCCAAAGTAGTTTAAGGGGGGAGAAAAGAGGGACAGAAGGCTGTTTTGTGGCTTGCTGAATGCGGTGTGGAGGCGTGAGTCGTTTTTTACTGAGGACTCGGTGAGCAGAACCGAGACTTTGTAAGAGCCTAGCTTTGTTTGGCAGACATCATCTCTGCAAAAATAGTGAGAATTTTACTCATAAATAAAGCGACATAAACGTTACTTCAACCAAGTTCATACCTGGATTATTAAAACAGGAGAATTGGCTTTTATGTATGAATATACTGCATGGAATATACTATTACACATAAATCTGATGTATAATTTCAAGGGAAATGCCAGAAGAACTAATAGACAAGCAGATAGGGAATATATTACAAATGTGGACATGAAGAAATATAATTTGTATCATCATCTTCTATTTGTATAGAATTTTATGTTGTGGATTTTGCATTTGTCAGAAGATTCTGTACTGAAAATCTATACCGAAAAAAGCTACCATTTAGGAATTGGTAAAAGTTTGAGGAAAGGGAAAAGTAGGGTGATTTGACCAATTTTTTTCAGACCTATTTTTTGTGCCTTGGCACTAAGCCCCTAGGCTGTTGCAAGGGAAGATCCATATTAGCCTTTTACCTGGAACCACTGCTCGGTAGCCAGGCTGTAGGCCACATGTTTGAACATGCGATCCTGGGAGATGGTAACACAGTGCAGAGGACAGCAGCTTGTGCCTGTATTTCAAAGACCTTTGGTACTTAATTCAGCACTACAAGACAGTAGCTTGCCTTACACGGTAAGCATGTTGTTGTCAAATCTAAGTTCTAATAAAAAAAGAAAAATTTTGAAATTCCACAGTGTATATTCCAAGGACTGGATCTAAGGTTATCTTATTTATCTTATAGGTCCCCTGGAAACAGAGCACACTGATATGGAGAAGCAAACAGAAATGAAATTTAGCCCTCCTACTTCTAACAAACCTTCTCACGCCGCCGATAAGCTGACAGCACTCCAAGACAACCCGGGCACCAGGTGCTGTCTGCAGCAGAAAGGTTTCCACAGCCACCCTGCTCCAGGCACCAGCCACCCTCCGGCTGGCGTAGGAAGGAGCGCTGCTGCCCGAGGGCACGGGGCTGTGACGTTTGACCCATTTCCTCTTATTGATAAATTCTACTCGGAGAACGAGGAACATGATAGCCAAGCTCGAAAGCTGCATAAGGTTGTACAAATACAGATTGCCAAGGAAAAGGGGAGCCATTATATCCAAAAATTTTTTGAAGAGAAGCAGCGCAGTATTCAGAAAAAATGTGAAGAAGAGGGCCTGAGAATTGGAAGAGCTTTACAACAGCATGAAAAGAAAAGATCACGATATATTGAAAATGCAAGGCAAAGGCATACAAAGTTCTTGGAAAGCAAGAAACAAAAAGCATTTGAGTATTCAGTGGGTCAGGACTTCAACGCTCAACATATTGCTTTGACACAGGGCTTGTTAAAACTTGACAGGTGGAGGAAACTTGATGATGGCCTGAAGGAAAGACAAAGAATAGTTGGGGAAAGTAGAGAACAAATGAAGAAATATAAGCAGATGATGAAAAATTTTCAGGATCAGAGGTACGTCTCTTAACATTCAGTGCAGCCCACATGAAGGTGTTGCACAAAAGGCAATTATTTTCATAAACTTAAATACATCCATGTGTTTGACAGATATTTCAGTACTTGTTTGTTGAATAAATCACATAGAGACAAATCATATTCAGCTTCACAAAGCTATCGACATTTTGTTACAGTACTGTGAAGAAAATGTTCTTCCAAAAGAAAAGATACAAAATGGAAAGAATCCTAACTCTGCTGCTCTTGTAAATTGGAAGAGCTACACTGCAGCAATGTGAAAGTTCTCTGTCTGCAGCACTGCTATAACAGAAACCAGTACTGGATATTGGTACTCATCTATGCTGCTGCCCAAAATGTTTCCTTAGTGATATCTTGTTTAGATAAGACAAATCATTTAAATCTAACTGTGTTGCATAATGCAATGTTTAATTGAATGTTGAATTGAAATTAGTGATGCAAATCTTGAAGTGTTTCCTAACTTCAGCCAATTTGGTAGCAAAAAAAAAAAATGAATCAAGCATGTCAGTGCTAATTTTAGAATTTATTTAGTTCAATTTAGATGAGATCTTGAACCATGGAAGTTATAATTTTGTAAATTAATAGTAAAAATAAATTGCCTGGTACAGTTTTTCTCCAAAATGAGAAATGACTGTTTCCTCATCCAAAGCCTGTGCAAGCCGTGTTTTCAAGACAAGAACTGCTGCCTGGAAAGGCGCCTCGCTGCCTCCCGGAGGAGGTGCAGGCTGGGGCCGGCGGGCTGGGGACGGGCGCGCGGCCGTCCCGCGTGGCACCGGCGTGACCGTGAGCTGCGCTGTGACCCGCAGGAGGTGCTGAACGGGTCGGGATGATGCCATCGGTGTGACTGTGAGCTGCGCTGTGACCCGCAGGAAGCGCTGAACGGGTCGGGGATGATGCCACCGGCGTGACCGTGAGCTGCGCTGTGACCCGCAGGAGGTGCTGAACGGGTCGGGGATGATGCCACCGGCGTGACCGTGAGCTGCGCTGTGACCAGCAGGAGGTGCTGAACGGGTCGGGATGATGCGCGGAGCGCGCCCGAGCCCACCTCGCTCCTGCGAGCCGTGAATCGCTTCCGTGGCGGCGGCCGAGCGGCCTGGAGACGCTCCGTGTGGGTCCCTTGTCCACCAGGAGCCTAGCAGGAGACGTGAGCCTGGAGGAGGAATCTCCACAACTGGGAGATGACGCTATGGGCAAATTTAGAGAAGAAATAAGTTGCAGCTTGTGTAATAGCAATCTGCCATAAGAACAGCTCGCTTGGAGATGTGGCTGATAACCTTAAGTCTCTTGATCAGATTGGATATCTTTGCCAGTCAGTCAGAAGTTACAGGCTTGATAGAAGAATTACAGAATGAAAATATTTTTTGTTATCCAGAAGGTCAGGCTGGATAATTGAAATAGTCTCTCTGTCTGTAAAATCTGCAGATCAGTAAAGGCCTGTGTTTGTCGTGAAGGTCAGTGTGATTCTGAACATGCATGTGCTCGAGCTGTCAGGGTGTTATTTCAGTCTATCCAGTTTGCAGCCTGAAGTGAAGACCCACGGGCTGGGATGGGCCGTTTGTGAAGCGCTTCCCCGTTCTCTATCATAACCTCTCTACTTGGGTTTTCCCTGATGCTGTTCCATTCATCTTTGAAGACGTACGTTACCCCATGGTAATGCTGGAGGGAAATACCATGTTCTAAACAAGCACAAGTGTTCATTCTGAGTGTGATGATTCTAATCAGGCCAAACCAAAGCCTTTTAGATATGTCTCAAATGAGTTTTTCTACTAGGAATAGACTTGCTGCATTTGCAGTAGGAGAGGTAGGTGTATTGGTGAAGGCAGCTCGGGCGAAGCCCTCTGCTACGTGGAGGGCAGAGCGGAGCCGCGCTGCGACGCCGCGTTCCCGGGGCCGCGCGGGCCGCGCCGGGCGCCGCCGTGGGCCCAGGGCCACCCCTGTGCAGGGCCTGGCGCGTCCCGGCGCCGCGACGACCCCGACCCCGCGTGACGGCGACGCCGCGCGTGGGCGAGCGCCCGCCAGGACGGCACTGAACGAAGCAGCAGCACCAGAAAAGAGGCAACAGGGAGCTTTTCAAAGTATAAAAAAGTGCAAGGACATTTCATATAAAAGAAAACAAATTTTAAAGGTGCATTTTTTTCCAGGGAACTTGTATAGCTGATTTGTGAAAGTTAAACCATAGAAGAAGGTTATACAATTAGAGTACAATCCCTCCCTCTGTTTTCCTGCAGGAAGTTGAGGATGCAAACAGAGAACTTGGCAGAAAAAGCGATCATGAGCTCTGTTGTCGCACAAAAGACTAATGAGAGACTGGAGGAAGCGAAGGCAAAGGTGGCAAGAGCGAAGGAGCGTCGGGCCAGAAGCGGCGCCTCTGCTGCCAGCCAAGGCCCACGAGCCGCCCCGAGGCCTCAGGGGTGAAATAGTCACCAGGGACAGGTGGAGAGCGCAGGTCTGAGTCACTGCTGTGGTTTGGACTGGGCTCTCTCCTGGACACAACGAGAAGGGATAAGGCGTCTTAACAACACTCATTGTTAGAAATTACAAAACGGTGGTGTTACACCTCCTTTTCATATTTGCCCCATTAAAAAAATAAATAGTTAGCCACCACACTGTCGTCTCTAATTTTGCTTAGATTTTTCTTTATTTCTAGGGAAAAAAAAAACTGATATTTTCAATTGAGTGGTGTAAACCAAATATTTACATTTATAAAATACGTATTGCAAATCTATGCAGTCACACGTCCCGGTTTGCAGGGCAAGAGTTCATTAGGGTTAGTACTGTGTGATAACTGGATGAAACCCCTCCGCTGTTAAGGTAGTTCAGTGACAGTTTGGGCTTCAGTTGTGTGTAGCAGAAATGAGGGGCTGTGGCTCGGTGCCTGTATACGTACCCCAGCGTATGCCACCAGATCTACAGGAATGTATCTGCGCTTCCTCCCTGGCACAGGAGTTTTGCCCTAGCTGCTGGCTCTCCCTGGCACATTTTGTGCTTGGGCTAATTTCATTTTCTCCTCTCATACATGCAGGTAATTGCACGTCGAGTTTATTTTACACGAACTCTGTGTGTCGGCATTACTGCCCCAGTCCCTCCTGTCTGCACGGGCAGCCAAACGCACAAACATCTGGTGCTGGGGCCGGACCCGGCGCACGGCCTCCTCCCCTGCCCACTGCTGGTCCTCACCCTCCGCCTTGTGCTTCCCCCGGAACGTGGGTTCCGGAGCAGCACGAGTGTCTGCGCCCAGCTCCTCCTGGACTGCAGCTCCGGCCCGCGGGCGCAGGGTCCGCGGCGCAGAGGAGGCTGCGCGTTGGGCTGGCCGGACACAGAGCAGACGGTGAAGGAACATCTACACCGGAGGTGCCGGCGCTGCGTATGTGAGATGTTTGAGTTTGTGCAGCTGCTTGCAGGGAGCTACAGACGTTCCCAGGAGTCAGGGGGTCTCCTACAGTATCTGTTCAATTTGCAAGAAGACTTTTCCCTTAGGCCTGGGCTCCAATCATAGAATAACCTGTAGGCATCGTTGTTAAATTTGGCGTGTCGTCCCAGTAGATGGCAGCAGACATTCAGGTTTTATGTGAAAAGAAGGTCTTTTGAAAGCATGAAGGGAATCCTTACCCAATTCCAGAATCTTTCCAATGTTTGCTAGGTGTCTGCTTTTGTTGTCATCATCAAGTATGTGGAAACTCTTGCTCTTAGTGTTACTAAATACTTGCAGAAATGGTTGCTAAAAGCAGGGGCCCCACACTGAGGCAAAGGGCAGCAAACCCCCCATTTCTGACGGTGAGCCACTGCTGGGCCTGGCACACAGCAGAGGGAAGCAGACGTGTGTCCAGTATATATGCACACATGTACACCTTTCACCTTCAGAAGATTCAATGTTATGTCCTATGCTGTGCCCTAAGAACTAATAGCATAGTCTAAATCCCTCTGCACAGCATAACTCTACAAGCAGTGGCACAATGGGTATTTGCTAACTCTACAAGCAGTGGCACAATGGGTATTTGCTGTGCGTTCCCGGCGGCCGCGCGCGTCCAGCCGTGCCTGTGGTGCTGGCCGCGCTCGGAGGGACGCGGCGCTGCGCAGAGCGGCACGGCCCCGGGAGCGCCCCGGGCACCCTGCAACGCGCAGGAAACGTCGGCTTCTGTTAGCGAGGCCCGAGACGTGATGGTGATGCGGGGAGACGGGAATGTTCCCGCGCTGCTCTTGGCAGCGGTTCCGATCTCATTTACTCCTTGTTGCTGGGACTTTTCCCATTGCCTTTCCAGCATTCGTCTCCGGTCTTGTGGCTGCCGCTGTGCTCACTGGCACAGGCCCCATGTCCTCCTGCCGCGGCCGGGGCAGCGCCCGGGTCTGTCCTGGCTCCCGGGGGAAACCTCCTCCCCAGGCTCCGTGGTGGCTCCTCCTGCCCAGGCCCCGCGGCGGCTCCTCCTGCCCAGGCCCCGCGGTGGCTCCTCGTCCCCAGGCCCCGCGGCGGCTCCTCGTCCCCAGGCCCTGCAGTGGCTCCTCGTCCCCAGGCTCTGCGGCGGCTCCTCCTGCCCAGGCCCTGCGGTGGCTCCTCGTCCCCAGGGACCTGCCGCAGACCCTGGTGACGCGGGGCCCCGCGGCCGCCCGCGGGCTCTGCCACCCGGCGGCTCCTCCGCGCGCGGCCAGCGGGCCGGGCGGCCCCGTCCCACGTCGCCCTGTGTGCGAGGCACAAACAAGCCTCCTTTCAGAGTCAGGCAGGCCTGCCTTATTGTAATTTTTTTTACAATAACGCAGCCTGATAACGCAGAAGTGACGGGAGCCGCTGCCGCAGGCGGGTGCGGGCGCAGGGACAGGGAGGTGACGATGCCCGAGGAGACGGGGCGGCTCGTGGAGCCCCAGCAGCGGGAAGCGGCCTCGTCCTGCCCGGCGGGGCCGGAGCCAGAGCCAGAGCCAGAGCCGCCCGCTCTGCGCCCGCGGCCACAGCTGCTTTCCCCTTTAATTAAAAAAAGGCTAGAAAAGAGGTAAAAGCTACAAATAAAGGTATTCATGCCTCTCTTCCTAGCTCTGCCTTTAATAAAAGTCTAATGAAACTATGTCAAAATGTGTGAATAACTGTTAGATGTATAATTAAACCTTCCTCTGTAATATGGGGCACTGCAAGATCAAATGAATTATATGAAATTTCCCTTCTGGATATATTACGTTACTGAAAGCTGTCAATATATTTTAACAAGAAAGACTGAAAGGATATGGGTTTTTCAAAAAATGAGAGCTATAACTCGCTTGGCTATCTAATATTAATCCTTTAAAAAAAAAAAGTGTTACTATTGATCGTAGTGGGGACACAAGCAGTATCCCAGCTGTGTGGATCCTGCGTTCCTGAAGCGTTGTGGTTCTGCTCCCTTTGCTTACATCTTCCTTGCCAAGTTTCAGTCCTGTAATCACCGCCGATCAATGGCGAGCTGAAGAGCTCGCGCAACGGCGTATTGGACAAAATCATGGGCGCTGGGTTTGCCCTTTCCAACACAGCTTGATGTAGAAAAGAACTGTGGAGAAATCTGCACAGCTGGGAAAGGAAACGAGAATCCTGGAAGACTCTCGAATGCAGCTCTGAACAGAATCCAGACAGTGCCAAGGAGCAATGAAGCCCTTAAAATGCAGGGGAAAATAAATATTTTTAAAGGATTTCAGCATGTTTAACATAAAACATCTTGATTTATAAGAGCCTAATTATTACAATCATTAGAAGACCATGATTATCATTAAAAGGCTATTATCAGAAATGAAATGCTAAAAACAAATGGTATATATTAAATAGGATCATACATATTTCATAGCACATATTATACTGCAAAATAAGTTGTCACGTAGCCATGGCAATGACTTTTAACTTACCCTTTTTGATGCCTTAATGTCCTGTTCTGCATGTTTTAGTGTCAAGTCTCCGCACGTGCCGGCGCTCACGTGGCGAATGGAGATCAAGGGACAACGGACACCGCTGGCCTCTCCACGTGACCCGCGCAGCGTCACGTGCTGCTCACACAGACCACCCGTTGTGGTGCCCTAGGACGGTAACCAAGAAAGCTCCAAGCATCTAATTAGCACGCCAAGGCCAGTATTGACTGATGAATTAAACTGGAGGCTAGGGCAGGTAGGAATAGTTTTACTGAAGATAATGGAGATACTCCTCATTATATTAGTTTTGAACTGGCCATCTGTCTTCATCATCTTGGAAAACAAAGCTGATTTGGAATTCTGAAATGTACTCGTGCCTATGAAGTTCATCACACTTTTACTGATGTCCTCTTCCTCTTTCATTTTATGCGAGTTGCCTGCTTTTGTATTTCAAGTGTTGTCTTTGATTTTTGTGTCAAAGAGCCGATAGGTACAGCATGTCTGATAAGATCCCACTGAGATTAAAATACATTCTGTTTTGCAGTACAGAAGAGACCATTTTTTTACGCACCGATCTCATAAAGGCAGCGGAGCTGCCTGCGTGGTGGGCCTGAACTCTCCTTTACCCTCTCATTATGCCGCCTGCAATGGCAGCAAGCGCTCCCCATTTTGGAAGGTTTATAGTACCGATCTTCCACATATCTCTGTGGCTTCCTTTGCCAGGAACACTGCCTTAAAGCAGCAAGAGGAGCTTGGAGACGTAACTGCGCGCGCTGCCTCCTCCCCAGGGGCGCGGGATCCCCGGGGCACGCGCCGCTCTCCTTGTTCCGCTGCTCGGGCTCTCGCTGCGGCCCTGCCTGCCGGCTGCCGGCGCTGCAGCGCCTGCAGGCCGCGTGGCCAGGCCGAGGTCAGCGCAGAAGTGTCACTGTATGTGAGCTGACCTTATTCCCTGGCGTCTCGAGGCAAGCACCGCGTTGGGAGGAACTGCCAGGGAAAACGTGCCCTGGAAAATGCCCGGGGATCTTTGCTGGGGGATGGCTCAGAAGACGGGCCGTGGAGACGGAGCCGCGTGGACCCGGCCTCGCCAGCCAGGGCGGCTCCTGTGTGGCCTCCTGCCCGCTCGGGCCTCCGCGGAGCCCGCGGGGTCCTTGTGGGGGTGCGGGGAGCGGTGCGGGGCGCGGGGATGGAGCGCGGGGACGGACGTGGGGACGGAGCGCGGGGACGGACGCGGGGACGGGGCGCGGGGACGGGGCGCGGGGACGGAGCGCGGGGACAGAGCGCGGGGACGGGGCGTGGGGACGGGGCGCGGGGACGCGCTGCCCGCGGAAAAGCCGTCGCTGGCCCTGCTGCCTGCTCCCGCTCGGGGATGGCTCCGGCGAATCTTGTAGCTTCACTATGGCCAGCGTTAGAGGCCTGAGCTCCTGTTAAGGACAGAGCTTGTGGTTTGCAGGACAACACGATTAACAGCTCGTTAGGTAGTGATGGCTGACCTGAGAAAGCAGGGGAGAGGCAGGGCTGCTGAGTGCCGTTCTGTTTCTCCCCCGGTTCAGGGGAAAGCTACCAAAATCTGCCTGTGTCAGGCAGCCTGTGAGCACTGCGTGTGCTGGAGCCACCAGCTCCACGTGGCCAGGCGCGCATCCCGGAGAACGGAATAAGTGTGTTTTGTGAGTGTGAGTATGGGTTGTTGCTGGGGTCAAGTTGCTTGAGTTCATTTCTGAGGCTGCCTTTGCTTTGGCTGCAGCCTTTGCAACTGCAGCCGGAGCATCGTGCGAGCTCCGCCGTGTCGGCGCTGCGGGCCCTGCCTGCACCCAAACAGCACAGCGCGGCCCCGCCGTCGTTAGCGCACCGAGTGCCTTGAACAAGGCTCACGGTGACACTGCCGTCACTCAGAGATTACACAGATGTGCCAGATAGTGACATTCATGACACAATGGTGACATGAGCATCTAATTATCTTGTAGTCAATTTAACATCAGTCACATCTTGTATATCATGTGCTGCACAACCTTGACGAACTGAACCTCCCCGGGGGGCATTAAATAAGTTCAGATAACCAAGATTTCAGTTGATTAGGGAAGCTTTCAATAGGTTTGATAGGCACCGCAGAGCTGAACTTTGTTTTCAGCCACAGCGAGGTTTGCTGCTTTACGGTCTGCATGGACAGGGATGCTGCTAATGGTGAAAATGGGAGCCAGGGAACACGCGAAGCTTGGAGGAGAAGCTCCGGGCGGAAGAGCGTCGCGGTCGTCTCTTGAAGAGCCCTGCCCGTTACACCGGCACCTGGCGGGACGCGACACAGAGCTGCCCATGACATCGGACACATAAAGCGTTGTGGAATTTGACCTCGGATCCTTGCTTAGTGCAGTCAGCATGGAGCCTCCTACTGCAGAGGTAGGTGACATCTTTTCAAGGGAATTAGGATGGGAGCAGCCTGAGTGCTCTATAGATCGCCAAATCCCAGAAGGGGCAGTGGGGGGAAATCCAGGGCTGATTCCAAAACAGATTTTTTTCTAACGTACATATAATATACATATATATATACACAGACGCGTACGTGTCTTTCTGACATAATCAACTCTGAAATACATTATTTCAAGTCACTCTAAAGTGCTTTATTAAAGTGTTAGAAAAAAAACATTTTGTTTACTCTTTTAAACTATTTCTTTTCAATCACCTTCCAATGAAGACATTTCAAAATAGAAAACACTAATTGTTACCCAATTGAAAATAGTTTTCCATCTTCATCTTTTTCTTGGCTGAAACAGTTCGTAAAATGAGGTCATAGCAGTTCATAAAATGAGGTCGTAAATGGCAAAGCTTTTGCTTTCCCCACACTTATCCCATGTTCTGGGCTTTCTGCTGCCCAAGACACCCCGCTGTAACTGCATCTCCTGCTGCTGCCGCAGCCCCCGAGGGGCCCCTTGCTCCCCGGGGCCGCATCGGCAGCGCCGGCCGCCCCGCGGGCCCCGCTGTCCCTGCCGTTCCCGGGGCCTCAGGCCGGCTGGGGCCGTGCCGTGCCGTGCCGTGCCGTGCCATGGCGGGCGCTGCTGCGGGGCCGTTCCCGGGGCCCCAGGCCAGCCCTGCTCAGGGCATCCCTGATTCCACGAGCGCCCGCTGCCTCCAGGGCTTCATCTGGAGTTGGGGCATCGCTGTGTGCGATGGTGAAACTTTGTATGAGAGGATAAAGTGACCGTTACTGAGAACTGAGTGTGTTGTCCAAACATCTGAGACATCACTGAAGTTGGTCAAGCAAGAGGGAGGAAAGTGAATGATGTATTCTGCAAAAAACCCCAGCGTGAGCTAGATAAATGATCTGCATTAAACGATCCAGCCAGTTATGCAGTCCTGGAGCTTTCAAATTCTGCTCTCCTGCGAGACTTATTGTCTCCAAAAGGGTGAATCTGATTAAATAATATTGAGCTCTTCTGTAAAAGCTTGTAGATTATGATAAAACAAAACCAGAGTTATTGCTAATAAGCACTCCTGAAGAACAGCCATGATTTTAGGGTTCTGGAAGTGTAGCTAGCAGAATGTTTTCCTCTATTTAATTAGATAAGTCACCATATTTCAGAAATAATGTCTCTCCCTCTAAGAACTACTTGTTGTAAATGTCAAGTTTTCTGTTTCTAAATTACTCTTTCTCGGAAACTGTTTCTGATTTTGATTGATCTCTGCCTGTTGTTAATGTCTTCCTGGCTGTTTTATTCAGAAAATGAAAACTATAAATTCATATCTGAGTTCAATCATATCGATATTACAGACCCATAACAGAAAAAAAAAAGAACACAACTTTACATCTCAGAATTATTCCAGTTATTCCAAGGGAGGACCTAGTTTGGCATTAGTTTTATGCATGTGCATTGTGTAAGCAATCACACCTAAATACTGCAATTTTTCTTACTTTGGTCACTTAGAGTAATTGCAAATTTAGTTTTAAAGGCATGTTTAGTAATGAATCGCAGTGGCTACCCAGAGCGGTTGTCCTAATGTTATCAGTCAGCTGCTTACATATTCACAAGGGAAACCTTATCATTACTCACAGAGACAGGGAAACAAACATCAAATTTAATTGCACTACCAAGCGCCAGAGTCATAAACTTTATATGACAGTTAATGCTTTCATTACTTATCAATTCACTTATTATGTTCCTCTCTCAAGAAGTTAAGCATCTAACAAAGAGAGGTAGGACTTTCTCTTCTGCATATATAAAGACAGATAAATGACAAAGAGGATGATTGAATAAGCTTACTGAATAATTATATTTTATCTGAATATTTTTACTAACTCCTGATGACACCTTTATATATCTTGTTAAATACATTTCCATTTCAAATCAAAAAATAAAAAAGTTTTCATCATTTTTAGGTAGACCTTGTTTCAACAAAGCTTGCAATACCACTTTAGGCTAGAAAAGAGAGGGAATGTCCCTTTTCAGAAAGATGCTTGGGCCTGTGCCTAATCCCTCCGCCTGGGATTTGCAGCATTCAGACTCTAGTTCAGCAGACTCCTTACGTGCACTATTAACACTGAGTGCCTGTGTAATCCTCCATACATCAACAGTGTCCACATGTTGAAAATTAGTTCTGTCCTTCAGTACCTTCCTGACTGTTTTCCTTGACTGCACTTTTATTAAACATCTGTTCAAAAGACTGAACAAAAGCATCAGCTCTGTAAGAGAATCAGAGTCACAAAGTCATATTTAAATTTTGATGCTTTGACTATTTTAATGGGTTTCATTGAGTCCTTTCACACAGCTGTTATCCAGAATTAGCTGCAGTTGTCATCCAAGCTGGTTTTATCAAAGAGCTTCTGAGACCCGATTCATTTAATTATAGACTCTATCTGATAACAACAACACAGCTAGTGATTGATTAGTCATTGCAGACACCTTGGAGAGGCAGCTAGTGGGATGCATGTAATGAACCCTGTTACATGATGTGATTTATCTTGAGTATATCTTAAGTAGTTGCCTTCAGTGCTGGTTGAGGAGTACATACTACAAAGAGTGTTTCAAAACATCTGTTTGGTTTCTGGAGTGACATTAGAGATGGCCAACTTTTCTACTACCCATCCAGGCATGTGTAAGCAGCAAGGCCTAGCGCAAACGAAAAGGTCTTAGTGTCTTACCAAGGCGTTTGCGAGGTGCTGAGGAACACAGGTGCTGCCGAACCTCTCCTTGCCAGTGTCAGAAAAGAGCCGTTATTTCCGTTTCAGTGAGAATGGATTTTCCTTTGCTCCCTGCCATGGTGTTGGACATGTGTCCAACAGCAGGCACAGTACGGGCCAGCATCTCCTGGCTTGGCAATACTTGTTGCGTGCCTCCAGTGACGCTCTAAAACCAGGGCTCTTCAGCAGTCAAATGCTTTAGCTTATTCTTTAATAATTATAGTGTGGGCAACAGAGCTTTCATGGGGAGTAAGAAGGTGATAAACATTAAAGTACTCAGCTTAAGTGGCACAGTAATTGAAGCTCCTAAAACACGGAGCTGGGGGAGATCCTTTTTGTAGTACTTTCTTTGCATAATGTTTGAGTCTAAAGCAAACAGGTTTTTTTCAGTGTGCTGTTGATGTGTGTACACTTGATATGCCATATTAATAAAGCACAAAGAGATTGAATAATCGGCAGGTTGTCCTCTTACCACGCAGGCTTGCCATTATCCAGAGCGTGCATGAAAATGAGGAAGTTAATAATCCAAGCAGGGCTCCGCGCTCGGCAGCCCTGAGGATGCAAGGGAAGCCCTGCGCTCCATGCGCGGTGCCCTGAAGCGCAGCCCTTTGGAGGAGGCAGCCGTGAGGGCCGCAGGGTGGCTGAGCCACCCGTGCGTCGCCGGTGCTTCCGTGGGCAGCCCCCGCGGTTGCTTCCAGTCTGCTCTGGCTGCAGTGGTCCCGTCACTCCTCAGGGCCGCGGCCTCGGAGCGCTCCAGGCTGCTCTGGCACTGCGATGCCTGCAGCGAGCCTGCCACGGCCATGTGCCCTCCATGCTTGCTTGTGCGCTCCGTTTGCCCCCGGATCCAGGATGTTGCTGGGCAGAGGAACAGTTTGTTGTTTTGCACGACTGCAGAAAACCTGCCTTAGCATGACACAGGGGAGCTGCGCCTCGGAGATGTGGTGGAGCTCGCGTAATGCTCTCTGTCTGGCAATGACAAGCTAATGGATTTCCCACCGCTCCCAGGCTTGGTGATCCAGTGTGAATCTGCATTTGTTGTCTCTATGCCACGTGCCCATGTCAGGACTCTGCTCCAGAAGAGCTGGCACCCACAGTCATCTGGGTGTCTCCGTGCGCTGCCAAGCAGCACGTGCTGCCTTGAGGCATCCCTGCACTACCGCTCCCCTCGCAGTGCTGCATCCTCTACATTACTGCCTTCGGGTATTGAACAGCACAAACAACTTGCTAAAAATCACTCTCTTAGTTTAGGACCCAATGGATTTCTGTCATTTTTAATATAGCATCCAATTTACAACCTTCAACACACTTATGAAGCAATAAAACGCTAACAAATTACTAACCTCATTTATCTTGTTGCATAGTTTGTTTTGTAATTATCGAATGATGGTAGTTACTGAATGGTAAGATTGGCTTGGGTTTCATTTTATATGTTTCTTCTTCAGGAATGATAAATCTTCTGAATTGTAATTTAGTGTTCAGTCATTCACTGAAAAATGCATGGGAAAATTGTGAGAACTGTGTCATCTCTGAGGAGAGACAGTGGTGATGTTTTATTTTGAGCTATTGTAGGTGATTATCCAGTGATTATAAGGGTGTTACCTATAGGTGTGCATCTCTGGAGGCTTCTGCCCATGGTCAAGCTCCTCCATGATGCCCACCATTCCCAGTCTTTCCCCTTAGCATCCCTGTGGGTGCAGAGGGACCCAATGTGACTCCCGTGTCACTGTGTCCCGCCAGCCTCCCCGTCGGGCTCGGTTTCTTCACCACCTGCACAAGAAGGCCGAAGCCTCAGTGGTGGCAGCAGTGGCCGCGTGGTGTCGGTGGCTGCGGAGGGGCTGGTGGTGGTGGTGACCATGTCATGGCTGGGGACAGTGATGGTGGTGTGCCGGCAGCGGCCATGTTGTGGCGGGGAGGGCAGTGTTGGGGGTGGCCGTGTCACGGTGATGGTGGTGTGGTGGTGGCGGCCATGCTGTGGTGAGGAGGGCAGTGTTGGGGGTGGCCGTGTCACAGTGATGGTGGTGTGGTGGTGGCGGCCGTGCTGTGTTTGGGAAGAGCGGCGGCAGCGCTGGCTGTGTTGGGGTGATGATAGTGTGGCGGCGGTGGCCATGTTGTGGCGAGGAGGGCAGTGTTGGGGGTGGCCGTGTCACAGTGATGGTGGTGTGGTGGTGGCGGCCGTGCTGTGTTTGGGAAGAGCGGCGGCAGCGCTGGCTGTGTTGGGGTGATGATAGTGTGGCGGCGGTGGCCATGTTGTGGCGAGGAGGGCAGTGTTGGGGGTGGCCGTGTCACAGTGATGGTGGTGTGGTGGTGGCGGCCATGCTGTGGCGGGGAGGGCAGTGTTGGGGGTGGCCGTGTCACAGTGATGGTGGTGTGGTGGTGGCGGCCATGCTGTGGCGAGGAGGGCAGTGCTGTGGCGGCCGTGTTGTGCCGGCAGGGCTTGGGGCAGGCCCGCAGCGTCCTGTCAGTGGCAGTGGCCATGTCCAGGTGGCAGCATGTTGGCAGCGGCCACCTCATGCCAGCACCACAGCACATGTGCCATCTTGAGGGCCTGAGCCACCCGCCATGCCCCAAGGGGTGGCCATGTCCGGGGATGTGGGCACCTGATGCCGTTCTCTTGTCACTTTGGCATTCCCAGCACTCGGCAATCCCTCCTCGCCTAGATTTATCCCGGGATCCCCCGTGCCTCCCACCTCGACTAACCCTCAGGTTGGGGTCACCCTTTAGGTGCTGGCACAACCTGGCTGTCCCCACAGTGTAGATGACGCGACCTGCCGGGGCGGCACAGCTTCGTCACGGCTATAATTTGTGTATTGGCTTTTAATCTGCAGGATTTAAATGTGCCTTTTAATTGTACATAAGATTTATGAATGCGGTGTTAAATTGTGTGTCTAGGAGGGTTTTGTTTTAAGTAACAAAATGCGAATTGTAAAGCTCCTCTGAAGTTTACAAAATGCTTAGCTCTGGGCCTATTGATTTCCTGACAGGTGCTGCCAGGCGCGGTGCTCATCATTTGCCTGCACAGGGCAGGGAGGAAAAAGAGGCCGAATTAACGTGTCACACAGATGTTTAATGCATAAATACTCCTGGGCAGCGTTTGTGAGGGGTTTCCTGGGTGCCAGCAGTGGGATATGTGCAGGCTCCTGTCCATCCCGGGTGCGGGTGCCCACCACGCGTACAGTCCTCCCTCCCGGCAGTGCGTGCTCCCCAGAGGAAGCGGTTTCCTGCTGGAGAATGTGACCCCTGTCCTCTCCAGCCTCCGAGTTGGTTCATGGCCGCAATGCCAATCCGGCGCACAAGTGACCCGACAGATGATGTGGTTAAACACGTGCTACGTCCTGAATATCGCCCGCGACAACTGCCATAGTGAAAGCAGATGCAAGTGTTGCTTGCATTAATTAATGAATTTGCTTTGCCTGTGCTAATATTGATTTTTTTCTTCATTTTTGCAAATCCTAACAAATGAATTTCCTGGCAAGAGTGTTTGCCAAAAATAATATTTTGGCCAAATATTGTAGAATTTTGATGGGGTATAAAATGAGGGTTTAGATTCCAGAATGTATTAGCTAGAACCCAATTCTAAGGTTCATCTTGCCAAGAAAAATATGAAATATTTCCTGGCCTGCTTGCAAACGAGCAGCAGACAAAATTATTTCCATCATTTCCATGTATGACTTAAAATTAAAACTACATTAAAGAGAACCGCAGTCTCCAAGTAAAAAAGGCAATGGCTGTTGAATAGCTACCTGCTATATTTTGTTTACCTGGCTTCAGTATACACTGTGACCTCTCATGATCTCCGATTCCAATGAGCCTCAGGACTTTCTGCTCTGTGATACAGTGCTGTATCAATAGACTAAAAGAAAATCTTGTTTAATTATAGCATTATGAAGAATTCATCCATGGCTGAGTGCCTGGAAGTGAATGTGATGAAGCCATCTCCAGGAGGGAACAGGATTGCTCCAGATAGTCAGTGACTGCACATCTCCCTCACCAAGAGGTAAAAGCAATAGCCATTGCAGCTCTTTTTGGTCCAGTAGTGAGGAGGGGCCACAAAAACACGTGGCCTTGCCAAGCTTTGCTCTAAGCTGTGGGCAAGGAAGGCCAGCAATATCCCCATCATGTCCAGATGCGAAGAAGGAAGCAACAGAGCTCCCAGCTAGAGGCAGACATGTTCAGGGTCTGAATGAGCCTCTGTTGTGTTTGGTGTCATCAGAGTTATTTTAATTTTAAGCTAATTTTTTATATTGTCAGACTCAATATCATCAGTGTCACCACCACACCTATCTGCAGCAAGGCCATCGCTGCTGCTACCACCGTGGCCATGTGTGTCACTGCTAATAATTTAAGTCTGACATTAGAAAGATTAATTTATTATGAAAATGACCCTCAGGAGACTAGTTCAGACACAAGATGAATCATATTTGAGAAATTGGATGTCTCATTGTTTCAGAAGTTCTAATTAACTTTTTTCTAACCATCAAAAGTAGAAGAGATGATAGATACATCATGGATGGCCACTTCATTCCAGTGGCATGGCCATGGGGATCCAGAAATCCCATTTACTGCCCTGTGAGGACAGTGTGACATTGACGTTGGGCCTGGAGCAGGTGTGGGCAAGGTGGGCCCTGAGCTGGGGGTGTTCACGAAGGGGGACACCTGGCAAGGGCTGGGACGTTCCCCGGGAGCTGGCTCTGATGGGAAGCCGTCCTTCCTCCCGCCTCACTGTGAGGATGCAGAGAGCAGGGAGTGATGCCAAGCTCCTACTTGGTCTGATGGAGAAAAAAAAAAGGAAAATTTCATTTTTGCTTTATCATATCTGGAGTCAAAATCTTTCTGTCTCATGCATTTTCACCAGGGAGGCTGAAAAAAAAAATGTGTGTTGGGCAAATCCAGAACAAAGGATTTTGCAATCAATTTCCCATCATTTTCTGTAAAGCCAAACTCTCAAATATGGTGTAAAGCTTGTCCAGTTCCTTGTGATATGTCAAATTCCATATCAGATTAAGTGCTTACAGCTGCATCTGGTGCGAGGTAGAGCAGAATCAGGGAAAAAGTAATGTTTTTGCACAGGCCTTATGAGGACAGTTATGTTTATCGTGCCTAAATATGCAGATGTTCAGCAGAGAGGAGCTCCTACCAGAGTCTGCAAAGCAGCTCCCTTTCTGTAAGGCACAGGAACCAACCCCTTGCTGTAAGTGTTGGTGACAGAGACAATTCCAAGCAAATATTTCTTAAAATACTGGTTCAGCAGTGGATTAATCATAGAATCATAGAATGCTTGAGGTTGGAAGGGACCTCTCGAGGTCACCTAGTCCAACCCCCTGCACACGCAGGGTCACCTAGAGCACGTGGCACAGGACTGCGTCCAAGCGGGTTTGAAGATCTCCAGAGAAGGAGACTCCACAACCTCTCTGGGCAGCCTGTTCCAGTGCTCCGTCACCCTCACTGGTTTATATGCCCTGGCAGCATCTCACTTAAGGCCTTTCTGAACCTCAGGTGTGCAGGAAAGGCTGAGACGTCTCTGAGATGTGTTTGATGTGGAGTAACATGTCTGCTTGCATCTGAGAGGTGGAGGAAGAGGAGAAAGAGAATATGACACAACCGGCAGCATGAATCCAGGCTGTTAGTGAGCTGGCAATAGATCAAAAGGAAAGAATAAAAGGTTTGTTTTTGTTTTCTTGAGTTCTGCTTGTGAAGCGGGGTCGTGCAGTGCTTCCAAAACACCCTTCCTTGGGTATCTTCAATCTGCGGCTTTGGGTGCTCAGATCACTTCTGCCTCCTGGATTAGGTCTCTCTTTTTGCTAAAGCAAGCCAGGTGCCCTCATCCTTGGTTCAGCATTTGTAACTGCCCGAACACGGTGTGGATGTTAACGATGGCTCTGAGCAAGCTGTGCAGCGCGGGGCTGGCAGTGGGACGAAAAGGCCCTCCCTGCCCTTTGCCACTGTGCAGGGGAGCCCTCCCGGCCGGGGCTCCCCTCCTGCTGCCGCTTTCCGCGTGGCTGCGCAGGTCCAGGCTCTGCCTCCAGCGTTTGTGCTGGAAAATGGCCTGATGGCTCTTGCCTGGAAACTTGGCACTCGTGAGGCTGGAGGACAGACTATTCACGGATTAGGTTTTATGGAACAGATTTCTTGTTTAAAGGAAAAAAAAAAAAAGCTGCATTCAAAAAAAAAGGCATTTGGTAGCATGTGTCAAATCCATCTGCACATGTAAAATATAAAAGGGAGGTGAAAAACTGTTATTAAAATGTAAATGCCCAAATTCTGTGTTAAGGAAAGCCTCAGGTGACCTGATTCCAGCGATGAGGCCCACGCGACCCCAGCCTGCAGCTCCCCGTGGCCCAGCGGAGGGGAGCGGTGGCCGCTGCCCGGGCCGGCCGTGCCGGGGGCTCTGAGCTCGGCTGCCTGCGCGCCCAAGGCCGCTCCCGAGGCATCCTGTCCTGCGGCACCCAAGGCCCGCGCGCGGCCACTCCCGAGGCATCCTGTCCTGCGGCGCTTCCCCTGCCTCTGCACGGACACGTCCCGTGGATGCGGGATGCCTCGGCACCGAGAGCCGCTGTCTGGGGAGATCACGGGCTCTTAGGTGCAGAGAGTGGCCAGCTAGGATGTGCTCAGAGCTCGGTTGTTTTGCAAATACAATTGATTCTTATCAATGTCAGTGTTGCCATTAACTTCAGCATAAGCTGGGCATCTAGATTCTAGGAAAGGCTGGGTGAGGGGTTATGAGCACATCCTTGTACCCCACTGCCCTTTAAAGTGAGGGCTTTTGATGTTACCATGATAGTGCTAGTGATAAGTTTCTGAATGGGTAGTTTATCTCGTAACTATCATTTAATGGTTGTTTAGGCAGCCAGCTACACGTGCTGCAGCCCCTTCCCAAACGTGGAGCAGACGGCAAGGACGCGAGTGCAGGGAAGGGCCCGGGCTTTGTGCCATTAGGGCACTGTCACCTGCTCTCCATCTATCATCAGCTTTGACCTGCCTCAGCAGATGTTTGCTGGGAAGCATTTTAACCTGCCCAATTTGTCTTTGCATAATGGGAAGCAGATAGCCTCAATTAAGGGACGATTAGAAAGTTCTCTAACGAGCTGCAGTAGTTGTAGCTGATGTGGTGCAGCTGGTCCTGGGCACTGGGATTTGGGCAGTGTGTGAGACCTGCACTGTGGTTGGTGTCCAGCAACTCTGCTCGCTGTCTGGTTCCTTTTGGGTGCGTGGGAGGGTGCTAAGCATTACCTGCATGGGACCTGAAATTAGGAGATGCACCAGGGGCTTCTGGAAGACGTGGTGGCAACCACATGCCACGGTGGGCACAGCTGAGTTTTCCATGGCTCCCTCCGCAGTGGTTCACTCTGGGAACCAGCTTGGATGACCCTGGGAATCACAGAGAACAAACTGCAGCAGATCCTGGAACAGGAATTAAAGAAAAACATTAACATCAACAAGCCAATATATATTTGTTTGTTTGTTTCTGGAAGCACATCTAGTCAAGAAGCTCTCAACAGCTGAAGCTAATCCTAGCAAGCAGGAGTCAAAGGCTATATATCAGCAGCCCTGCAGATACCTGGTAGGTGCACGCTTCCTTTTTTTTTACACCAGTCACATATGCGTACCTTATGCGTTGCTTAATGCTAATGGGGTGAGCTGCGTTCCTCCGTGGCTGCTGGTCCCCCCGTCCCCCTCGTGTCTCGCCCCTGCTCACGGGGCCGGGGCAGCCGAAGGGGCAGCCCGCGGGGCAGCCCTGCTGCTCGGAGAGGCTGGGCCGGGCCTGGAGCTGCTCGGCGGGAGCTGCCCGGAGAGGCCGAGCGCCGGCGCCGCGCAGCGCGGCCGCGGCCAGGAGCACAACCCTCTCGTGCCACGTCCCGCCGCACCGGGAGCCCTGCGAGGCAACGGGTGCCTTTTTGTTCTTCTGAACGAATGAAAATGAAATAGTTGGAGACAGATGTAAAATGACACTTAAAAGCAACGTTGAAATGAAAGATTAATGTGTTCTCTCACATGCAAATGCTCAAAAGAGGATACTTTGAAATCACTGAATTGTCTTGTTTAGTTTTTTTAGGATAAGTTTTTCAAGGTTTGCTCACTTCTCAATGTTTGCCATAGATGATGTTTTGGGCAGGAAAGTCTCTACGGGAAGTTCATGAGCCCTGGCACAGTGTGAGTGCCCGGAGCCCGGCGCGGGCGCAGCCCGGAGCCCCGCGGCGCTCCCGGCTTTCCACTCTCCGCGGAGCCGGCGCGGGCGCAGCCCGGAGCCCCGCGGCGCTCCCGGCTTTCCGCTCTCCGCGGAGCCCGCCCGGGCACAGCAGCGGGCGGGAAGAGAGGAGCGAGGGCCTGGCCCATGGCGGGGTCTGTCTATCGTCCTCCCTCGTTCAGAGGAGATGTGTGGAGATAGAGAGGCTGCTGCAACGAGGTGCACCTCAACCCTTGCCGAGGGCCTTGGTGGGGGCCTCCCTGCGCCACAGCTTGGTTCAACTGCAGCCAAAAGAAACAGGTTATTATTTGTTTTATCCTTGCAGGCAGGTGTGATTAATGACTGTCACTCGCGCTGGGCTGAATTTGTTGCTACGAGGGAGGAGGATGCACAGTCTGTGCCCCAGAAATCCTGCAATCAGAAGCTGTGATGTGGGAGCACCATCATGCAAAGCCATGCTGGTGAGCCTCAATTATCAGCCTGCTTTCTGGTGAGTTTTACTGCCTTGTCCTCTTCTCGAAATGTTTCTGTGTGCTTATTTTTGTGCTTCACGGAACAAGTCCTGGCAAGCAACAAGAGAGCTTTTGCCCCTTGCAGAGAAATAAAAGTTTTTTTTTCTATTGCGCCATTTTATGAGAGCATAAAATTTCATGACATTTATGGAAGTTTGTGTCATGAAGCAGATGGCTTGTTAGCCTTTATTTTATTTTACTAGGCTCATTTATACGTATATAGCATTAAATCTGTGTCATCAGTTTGTGAGTTATGCTAAGATACCCCTGGCACTGCAGCCCGAGGAGCTTCTGCTGACCGTGCAGAGCTCGCGGGTGTGTTTGCGTGGCCTGCGGTTGCCGTAGGGTTGCAGCGCTCCGTGTCACGGAGCAGCGAAGGGGCCTAGGGGAGGGCAGTGACCAGGAGACCCCCTTTGGCTCCGCTCCGTGTGCGGGAGCCGCGTGGGAGACGCGCTGCCTCCTGCACGGTCCTCGCTGCGCGCGCGGGCGCCGCAGGCTGCACGGCAGCCCGCACGGCGAGCGGCTGCAGGGAGACGGGCTGACGCTGCATGTCCCCTGCAGCGTTTGCAAGTCACCGACTTCTGCGTTGCAAACAAATGTTTTTATGTGGATGCTTTGCTGCAAAATCCGCAGGAGTGCGGTGACAGCGCGCGTGTGGCAACTGCCTCCGTGCTGATTTCCAGCGTTTGTTGGCCTGCTGCGACGGTTTCCTCCTGTTGTCCTTTTCCCTTTCCTTGTCCCAGATGCCAGTTACCAGCCTGTCCAGCGCTGCTCCGTGCGCGCACCCGGCCGCGCTCCCGTCGGATCCGGGACATGGATCTCGGCTCTCAGCACCTTCCCGGCGCCGCAGGGAGCCGGGTGCCCAGGAGCCTGGCGGGCACAGGGGGACACTGCCGCTGCCACCCTGAGCGGGGCCGCTTCCCTGCGCGTGCCCCGCATGCAGTGTTGAGGGGCACGCAGAGGACGGCTGACCCTGGGGTTTGCTTCCTTTCAGCACTGCAGCAATGAGACCTTGGGAACTTTGGAGGGGAGGAAGATCTGGAGGAGGATAAAGAATGGAGAGAGTAGAAAAAGCTGCTAGAGCATCTTCTGGAAGGAAGAAAAGCTAGGCTAGGCTCTGTTCCTTATTTTGAAGCAATTTTAAATCTTGCTTCTGAATTTTATTGCAGGCCACGACCCTAATTACATGCTCGCAGCGTTAGGAAGCTGCCGCCCCCCTGAAGAAGGAGCTGCTAATTGGGCTGGCCAGACGCCGGCTCCACGCGGCTCAGCCGCGCGCGGACCCGCCGGCAGCGCTCCCAAACCGCCCACTGCTGCCTGGCACCCCGGGGCGCCGGGAGCTGCCCCGCTTCCCAGCGCGGAATGCGAGTGTTGGGGGAGTTCCAGAGAATCGCACAGTGATCCAGGCAAGGCAGGTTCTGCTGAACGCGGTGCGATGGGCTCCCTTCGCCGGCCGCGGGAGGGAACGGAGGCCTGGCCCGCAGGAGCAGGGCTCGGCCGCACGGCGCGAGCGCTCGGCCCGGCTGCCGGCACCGCTGCGGCGGCTCCGCGCAGGGCAGGACCCGCAGTGGGGCTGGGCCGGGGTCGGTACGCGCGGGCTGCAGGAAGGCACCGCGGTCTGGCGGGGCGGCTGCTGCTCCTCCTGCCTGCCTGCAAACCCGGCACCCCTTCCTGCGCCGCAGCCCCGGGAAGGGCAGCTAAGGGCTTCCCACTTTGTTTCAAGCTTTCTGGTAGATTTAAGCCTTGGTTTCTCGCTTCACTGGTGAGACGTGAGGCAGCGGAATGCTGGTTGTCTTGGACTCTAGGTAGATCCTGAGTGTTTTAGCTGAGTGCTTTTAAAGCACCTGAACACCAATACGGTGACATGAGGCATCCGTTCGCCTGCAGGCAAGTGGTGGAGTGAGAATGGCTTGCACACAGTTTTCACTAGAACTTGCATTCTTCCCATAAATATTGACAATGAATAACATTTACAGCTTCTGTTTGAGTTCTAAGGTAGGACTGGTATGTATTTCTCCAACTATACCATTTTCTTATTAAAATGTATTATTCCTCCAGTGAATCTTTCCATATTTATATCTTCTGGCCATCTTGATGGCCAGACAGCACTGCTGGTGTTGTTGGTAGTGGCTGTACGAGTGCCCGGTACGCTGACTCTGTGTCCTGCATGGCTGAGCGCTGATTGGCCCTTACAGTGCCACTGTCTGGCATTTAATTTATTTTGCATTAAGCCTAGCTAAAATATTTGCTTGCTTCCTGTCAGTGGGAACATTGCTTGCACAAAGAGTACAGCCAAAATTTTTCTAAAATGAGTAATTAAGAGCCTCCTTTAAAATAAAAATAAAAAAAAAATGCATGCTGCAAATGCTGGAAGCTGGCGGCCCACAGTGACCTGTCATTTTGGAAATCTTGACCAGCTTGATTTTGGCTTTTAGACGCATCTCAATTCGCATCATATCAGTTTGGTGTCTGGAAACCAATATGCCTTTGATCACTGAGCATTAAGCATCTCTACACAAATGTGTAGAAAACCCAGCCAGGAGAAAAATTGGTCCTTACACCAACTATAAAAAAGATGTTGATTTACTTGCTCATGTAGTAGCTCAAAGAACTTTGCCACAATCAATCTGAAGTGTTAAATGCATCGTGGCTGAAAATTGCGTCTTAGGCAGCCACGACAAGTGTTTCCACTCAGAGTACAACACTACAAATAAAGCAAGCACAGCAGAGAAGGGGCTATGGAGAAGCAGTGAATTTATGAAGCAGATGGATAAAGCACCCTCTCCTAAAGATCTTATAGGAGAATTATGGTGAACAATAGTAAAGAACTAATAAAGCAAGGTCTGTAGCTGTCTTCAGTAGAATTTAATAGTTTTCATGGGTCTACAAGATGAGACCCTAATGATGTGAGCACACTGCTGGATTTCCCTGCACTGATCTGTCTCCAGGCTCGTGGGATGCTGCGCGGCGGGGGGTCACCCACCTCCCACCCGGCTGTTAGCGAGCCCTGCGCCGCGCGCTCGGAGCAGCTCAGCGCCCGCGGGATTCGGGCGGGATTCGGGCGGGATTCAGCGCGGGATTCAGGGTGGGATTCGGGCGGGATTCAGCGCAGGCCACGGGCAGGATTCAGTGCAGGCCACGTGCCCAGGATAGCAAAGGGCCGTTTCAGGAGCATTTTAGTAAGTTAGACTCCTACATCTCCCCAAGCAAACAGGCAACGCTCCCGGCCTTTTGGCAGAAGTAGGCACGGCATGGGTAGAATATATCCTCTCTGGGAATGTGTGTTGAGTAATTACTATTTTCAAGGATAAGAGAAAGAAACCAAGCTTTAAGCTATAGTTCTTTTAACCAAAGTTTTTCTTCCTCTGTAACATGATAAACATTTTCTTCTAACATAAAACAGCCTGTTAAATGACTTGTATATATATGTCATCATGGCTAGGCTTTGCGAATGAAGGTGTGGGAAGGGTTTTACCCACATTATATATGTGTATATATATATAAAATATATATAAAGAGGTGAAGTAACAAGTACAATGGCACACCTTGGCTGTTCCTCAAGGTGCTACTGTTTGAAGGATACAACTGATTTACACATTGCAAGTGTTTATTGAAAGGTTTCTTTGCAACTGTTACATCAACACCTGTGATCGTGATGGCAGAAAGGAGACCAAGAAGGATTGATTTCTGCTGCAGGTTTTGAGCGTCCTTAATGCTGTGAAGTTTCTGTTTTGCAGTTTCTCGGTAAAGCTCTTGCTGAACCTTGTGTGCTTTCAACGCCCTCGTCGCGTCCAGCAGGCCCAAGTTTATGACAAAATTACACATCTACGTTACTGCCCTGCTGATCTGGAGCCAGAGTCACTAATTCCTCATTTTTAAAGATAACTTTACAGTGAAGATGGGGAGCGTGGGGTTTTTTTTGTTGTTGTTGCTTGTTTGTTTTCCCCCTTTAGTAAGGATATGGAATGAGAAAACAACAAAAGTGACAGAGACCTGGTATGAATTTTTTATGTGCAATGGAAAATATATTTGAACCTATTCTTTGCGAGAAGCAGAAAGTCAGCTTTACAAAATGGTTTTACCGAAGAAGCAATCCTCAATTGTCACCAAAAGGTGAAGCAAGTAGGAGAGAAAATTTAAACAAGGCTTCTGCAGGGTCAAAGCTCTTCTCAGTATGTTCAAATGGTTCAAAAAAGATAACTACTAAAGCCAACAAAGTTGCTTGATGTTGTGTTCTTGCCTGCACTGATTAAATGTTTAGCAACATAAGGTTATTAGCACTTAATATTAAATTCCAGTAACCTAATCAGCATTTTTAAACTTTGAACACATCATATACATCAAATTTAACATCATAAATGTCCATTTTGATGCTGTGGTCCCAATGTTAAACCAACACCAGCTTTTGAATCTTACGTTGATCTCCATTCTTCAGCATGAAGAACTAAAAATGTGTAAGAGGTTTTGTGGGTTATTTAAAGCCCTATAAAATGCTTGGTGTATCCTGTTACAGAGCAGCTCTGGGGGTGCCAACGGAGCCGCTGCTGGAAGGAGCCAGCCCAGGAATCCCCTTTGTCCAGGGATGCCCATGGACGCGCTGCCCCTGCCACACACGGCGCGTGTTGGGGCTCTCCCGGCCCGGGGATCCGGAGCCGGGAGCGGGATCCGGAGCCGGGAGCGGGATCCGCCTGCGGACACGGGCACTGCGCGGCAGCCTGAAACAGGACAGGTACTGACTGGAAGCAAGAGGGGCCCAACGAGTGTGCACCGTGTAATCCTGTGCCTGCGCTGTGTAATTGTGCTGAAACCCGGGTTTTCTCGGGCAGAACTCCAAGGATTATTTGCAGGAACTGAGTGACAGCCCAACACTCCAGTTTTGCTTTGCTCTGGAGGAGCATTTACGTCCCTGCAAGGACACGTGTGCGGCAGGGGCTCTTCACACCAGATATGTGTGTGCAGAGCGGTGCCAAAGCGATGGTGCCTCAGCCACCAGGAAACAGCCCTGGGTTGGAAAGGAGCTGTGAACGGCCTGCATTTCCATGCTATTTTTGCTTGTTTATCTGGTCAGTGCCAGCCTATTTGGTGGGCAGCTTGTGCTTGTCTCAAGGTATTTGGATTTGATAATCTGATCAGTGCCAGTCCGCTCCTGGCTTCTCCGTCCACCTGCTGACTCCCCCGTGTTACCCTTCTGGTGCTCCATCCATCTGTTAAGAATTTAGTTACAAAGCGCATTAAAATAAATTACTGTGATGTTATGTGCAGAGGGATCCTGTTCCCAACACTTCAGAAATCCTAATAAATAATTGTGTCTGTTAGCAGCAGGATTGTAAAGTCTTGTATCTTACCAATAGTGATTTACAGGGAATGCCATAAGGCTGAGAAAAGAGGGTTTTAGTATTCAGATTCAGTGCTCTTCAGAATTTATTTGATACTTTGCTGTCAGGTCGTACCAGCGTTCAGACCTTGGGCATGTGCTGAACACTGTTATCAAAGAAATATATTCAGATTGGGAATACAACGGTGAATTATTGCTTGAATGTAAAGAAGATCAAACCCCCGAGGACACCAAGACAGCTAACCTAAAACATAGGTCAATATTTTCAATTTTGGTGTAAGTTAATATTCCTTTTGCTTAATTAATTTTCATCTGCCAATATTTTAACACAGAGGAAGCTAAATGCTGCTGAAAAGTCACAGGGTTGAAGGAAATCCATCCCAGCTTGTGGCTACTTTTTCCTGAAATTTTATTACTTTGAAAGATAAGCAAACTTAGTGTTTATTTGCCTGTGCACCTTGTACCAGTTTCTCTTCTTACATGCAGTTCCCTAAAACCATAATTGAGAGAGGACTAGAGGGAAGGCTGCTGCAAGCAGAACCGCAGAGGGACGGAGCAGTCCTGAAATGAAGGCAATTGTGTAAACTCAAGGTGTCCATCGCCCTTGTCCCTGTCCCTGTGGGACAGGCTGCACCCCCGGCGCGCTCCCTCGTGGCACTGGAGCGCTCTGGCCGAGGCCGGGACGCGGGTCGTGTGCGGCGGACGGGCCCCCGGGGCCGCTCACGGAGCTTGACCCTGGCCAAGGCAGGCTGCAATCCCAGCTGAGCCAGCAGGCTGACGGGTTTGTGCACGAAACTCTGATAAACTTCTGGCAGATATTTCTGTAGCCAATGGGAGTGTTAAAAAAATCAGATAATATATGTTAATGCTGATGAGCAAAAGCGCTGATAGGAAGAACAGCTCCTCAGCCGTAAATAGCAAAACTCTGCTGACTTCTGCAGTCTGTCTGCCCCGTCCTGTTGGTGAGAAACTCCCCTGAAAGAAGAACTTGGGCAACAGCGTGGATGGCCACGCCAGGCCTGGGCACGTCCCTTGACAAAGCCCTTGCCATTGAACTGGTCGCACCTGCGTACAGCGAGTCCGTTTAACCCAAGATGGGACGAGGAGACCCTTCTGATTTGCTCTGTACTGCGTGTTTGTGAAGCAAGTCACGAAAATCTGATGCCCAGGCTCAGCAGTGCCAGCGTTAGCTGTTAAACACAGCAGCCACCACCAGCAAGGGACTGATACCCCAGCGGTCACCACGGGGCTGGGATCACCTGCCGATGCTGCTGGGGTGCGCAGCTTTGCCCACCTCCCTTCTTCCCTTCCTCCCTTTCCTCCTTCCCTCCTTTCTTCCCTCTTCCCTTCCCTCTTTCCTCCCTTCCTTCCTCCTTTGTAACTGACTCCTAATCTCACTCTTCTGCATGAGGTTAAGATATAGCTGAATATGTTGTTGAGTAAATGGCTTGTTTTGTGGTAGTTCTATTAGACTTGAAAGGCAATATCAGTGACTTGCATAAAAAGAGGTTTATATTTCATATAATAGAGGACACGCATCACAATGTGCAGGCTGTCCATAATATATTGGTAGAATTGATCATAGGAACATCCAGAGCTCTTAAACATGCACTAAATTTAACTTTAAAGCAATGCTAATTCAGGGGGAAAAAACAGTATGCATCATCTGTCCTCAATTTGATAGCCTGTGATATGTGTAACCAATTGTTCTTATTTACATTAATTTGCATTGTGAAAAGCAATTTTACAGTTTCAGTCAGACTTAATAGGCAATTTGCAGCTCAGTGCCTAATGGCGTAGTTACTTAAGCCTGCCCCCGGGGTGCTTTCTGGACCTGATATGAGACTAAACCTTTTAAATGTTCAATTGAACATCTTAAAGAGTCAAAAAGTCTTTAGCTATTAGACCCAGTTCATCCTTGCCTTGTCATATTTGATATTGTTGCTACAGATGCCCTTTGATTCATGTATATTTTGCTCTAGATTGCAGAAATGGTGATTTGATGCTACAAAACATGACCGGGATGGTTCCCTCCCACCCCAGGGCTGGTCGTGGGGGAGGAAGGTGAAGGTGAAGGTAAGGATGTCCTCGCCGGCCTTGCACCGCGGGGGTAATTGTGGTTCAGGGCATCTACCTGCACTTAATGACTGACTTTTCACCAAGACCTCTCAAAACTTAATTACACATTTCCACATTTATGAACGCATGAACTATCTCCTAAAGGTGTGATAAAATCTAATCTTAAAAGAAGACAGAATGAAAGCCCTTAATTCACAGCGATTTTGCCTTGGGGCGAATGTATTCAGACCAAACTGAAATATAAAATAGCCCACTTTTGGGGAATAGTGTGATTGCAGGGGATCGTGTGATTTTTGACACTTTTTGAGCACTACCTAAGAAAGGTTCTTTGCCCCATCAAGTAACATTAGGAGCTTGCTTTCTTTTTATCAGTATCTTTTATCATTGAAATAGTCATCATGATCATCTTTTGCATTGAACTGTATTATTTCTAATGCATTTCCAGATGCTGAGATATTTCTTTCTATCCTATGCTGATATTGCACAGATATATATGCACTTTACAAGACATTATGAAAATGTGTGAATGTTATTGGGCTTCTGTCTTCTCTGCTGTGATAAAGTAAATACATGGCTTGCTAAATGGTTTTTTTGGAGAAAAGAATATTGCGCCATGCTGAAGTAATGTAATACCACCATTCTTCCTTTTTTTTTTTTTTTTTTTTTTTTGTAAGCAGGCGATGTTTTCTTCTGCAAGAGGGTTTTACTTCAAAAGATATCACAATTCACTTCACAGTTATATACAAGAGAGGATCCAAGGAATTGCTGCAGTTGTGTGCTACTTGGCATATCTTGCATTTGCAGCATTGTGCGCAGAGTGGGAAGATAGTCAAGGGAAGTTATGTATCAAATCACCCCATGTCATAATGCAAAAAGTCCCTTATCTACAACAAGCTCAAAGCATTTGAGGCTGTGAATATCCCAGTCAGCTCAGGAAAATATAGCTAAAATAAAACTAAGCCTTTATACTGGTTTTCCACTAGGTCTGGCTGGTGAGTATGAGGCCAGATGAGTTTTCTCTTGGAAGGGAGGTGGTGTAGGTAGCGTAGGCAGTCTGGTTTTGTCTTTATTTGTACTTAAGAATATAAATGGTCTAACCTATTCTCAATCTTAAAGATTTTTTATAATATATCATTTTTTTCTTACTGCTACATAATTAAAAAGTACAAAAGCTCAGACATCAAAGTGTCAGACCTTGAAGATAGGCTGTTAAAGTGGCATGTATAGATGTTTTTACAGCATTGGCATGAATCTTTACTACTTATCTGAGATTCACTTGTAACATTGTTAAATTTTTTAGTGTAATAGAAAAATTGACAACTATGGCTGGACACAGTGTGAAATGTGTTCTGTGGCTGATGGCAGTTACACGTGGGGTGGCAAAGCAGCCAACCTTCTCCAGATTCCTCCTCTGGAAGGAGGAGGGAATCCCAAGGGAATTCCCTTCCATCCCAAGGGAAACCATAGCAAGTGATAAAGGGGTATTGCCTGAGACAACCTGACCAAAGCAAGGTTTGATTGCTCACTGTTTCTGTCCATACTTTTTAGAAGACTTATGCAATTTGCAAACTCTCATTCAATATTATTCTATTTCTCAAATATCAAGCTCTATGTAAGTCCTTTCTTATGCAGTCAAGTTTGTATATTTTGACATCCATGCTTCTCAAAATTAGAAAAAAACAAGGTTAATGTCTAAGAGAAACTCACAATAATGGAGGATTCTGGATTAGTTGTATTCTTTTACCTCTAAATGAATGATTGCCAAGGACAACTTCTGGTTTCCCGTAGCACAGTCCAGACACAAGCTCTTTTTAGTTGTTTATTAATGTTTAATAAACCGTAACCTACAGAAATAAAACCCTTCTTAATAAGCTAGTATTGCCATGCTGTTGTGAAGGCGATGGGCTGAATCTAACCCTTTTGGCCCTTGGTCTTTTCCTCTTCCAGTGCTTCTTGCAAGACAAGTTTCTAAGTGGAGCTGTATCCCTCTAGGCTCACGCTGGACACAAAATGCATTCATTAGAGCACGGAGCAGGGATATTAGCCGATTAGTCACCTGTGTGCTAATGACCTTCATGTCGACACAGGCAGCCGCGGGGACAAGGGCACCCGAGCGCTTGGCACCTCCGTGGTGGCTCCAGCACAGCCCTGCTTGCTGCGGCTCCGATGCATTTATCTGATTTCTGGACATGCTGAAATTAGCTCCTGTGCAGATCATTCACAACTTATTTGCAAGTGATTATATCATGTCCAGAGACCTTTTCATTGGCTAAGAACGATCATCGAGGCAAACTGAAAATCATATGAAAAGACGGGTTGTGCTTTAAATGATTTTTCCAGCATTTCCAATTGGTCGTTGCAGCGCAGAGCAAGGCAGAACATGTTTCTTTAAAAGGAACCAGGTACAGGGGCACAAAACCTCGCTGGTAACAGAACTCCTCATGTGTTTCTCTCTCACCCATTTCTTTCTCACCCTTCTTGTCCCCTGAGGAGCCAGATGCCCCCACATTTCATTTTCCTTCATTTTTTCCATTGTCGAACGAAGAAGATCCATCTTGCCCAAAGCAGAGCAGTCCATTGAGCAGTCTCTATCCTGCCCAGCAGCTGCCCTGAATTCTTGCCCTGATGCAGCCAGGAGCTCTGTCTGTGATAGAAACACATCTTTGATTTATTCCAGAAAGGGTCTGATGTGCCCAAAATCCTGATCTCAGGGATTGCTTTTGATTTGCTATTCATTCTCATCCAATGTGAAGTCCCACAGTGCTATATACTTTGCGGCTAGTTCAAGTGCCTACTTTGCTAATACCTTGTTTTCCTCTACCAAATTTCTGCTAGACTTCAAGTTTTAAAATAAATAAATAAATAAATAAATAAGAACATCTATCAAGTTTATTTGCAGGTTTTCAATGACTGTCTCTGGAACACACATATCTGAGCAGCTTGTCTGCAGATTTTATTTACTTAACTGCTGGGGAAGCTGCTTTACGATGAAAGTATGATTAATGATTGCTTTTGTGTATCTCTTATAAATGAGATGCCATGTCACCAAATAAATACATAAATGGGCTGGATGTAAAAGAACACAGTTTTCACCAAAACTGACATGCTTAGTTGTAAATTTTTAATGGATGTCACAAAGCCAAAGATGACATAATCTATTATAAAATCCTTTCAAGTTCCATTTTAATTAACTTATGAAGCCATCAAGACTCTTGGAGAGAAAACGATGTGTGTGGCACGTGTCGAGCACGGCCTGGAAGGGATCACGGAGATGCGATGGGCACCATGGAAGAACATGGGTGCGGGCGCGGGGGATGGCCTGCGCGGCCCTGTGTGGAGCTGCTCTCTGCCCGCTGCCATGTCCCCCATTGCCGTGTCCCCCATTGTCATGTCTCTCATTGCCGTGTCCCCCGCTGCCGTGTCCTCCATTCCCGTGTCCCTCGCTGCCGTGTCCCTCGCTGCCGTGTCCCTCGTTGCCGTGTCCCCCGCTGCCGTGTCCTCCATTCCCGTGTCCCTCGCTGCCGTGTCCCCCGTTCCCGTGTCCCCCGTTCCCGTGTCCCCCATTGCCGTGTCCCCCGTTCCCGTGTCCCTCCCTGCCGTGTCCCCCGTTGCCGTGTCCCCCGTTGTGCGGGCGGCAGGACGGCTCCTGCGCCAGGCTCCGGCCGCGCGCTGCGGAAGCTGCTGTTGGAGCAGTTGTGTAAGGGCCATGCGTGGGGCTCGGGCCGTGCATGGGGCTCTGCCCACGCGTGCGCTCAGCAGGACCTGGGCCCGCATCAGCGCGGCCTGAGAGCCCCGGCTGCTCCCGCTGCGGCCGGGAGGTCTTTGCTGCAGTGGGGCCTCCTACACCCCGGCTCCCCGGGTGCCCGGCGAGGCAGCACCAGCCCATCCGTGGCTGAATGGGGGCTCTCGGGCAGAAAAGCAGCCCGAGAGCTGTCGGGGATTATCGCGGCCACGCGTCTGGCACGGCCACCGGCGCCGCCGGAGCCTGTGGCTTCACACCGGCTTAGCCAAGATACACATCAGGCTCAGGGCTCCCGGCCTCCGGAGGGGCCTGATAAAATGAAGAGAAGTGGTGTTGTGCAAAAATGCCTTTTGATAGCTTAGCAAAAGCCGGAGGATTAAATGTGAGGCAAAGGCGTGGAGACCGGGCTGCTTTTCCTCTGCTGAGGGGGTAGGTGGGCACACAGACATGGGGACGAACGGAAATGCTCTGAATTTACACACCTGAGGGTCTGGCGTCTCCCCTTTCTTTCACTTTATAATGAGGAGATGCTTTGGGCAACGAGGAGCTCGGGCACAACCCTGGGCTTCAGTTTCCTGCCTCCTTGCTGCGGTGTGCACCGTGACGGTGCCACCGTCTCACTGCAATTGCGCTAAATTTGCCTAAAACTAGTCCCTGCCCAGAGGGCAACCTCTACCAACGGCAACTTCTGCTTAATTTTTGTCTTTCAGATTAATGTCCTCATTATAATTCATCCTCATTTGGCTTTCTGCTAAATGCTCAGCATTATGACTTGAAAGTAATTTTCAGCGGGCAGAGTCCTCGTCCAAAGCTGGCGCCTGGGCTGTGCCGCGGGGCAGGCGCCGGGGTTCTCGCTGCGAGCCGAGGTGCCGGTCGGGAATGAGGCAGAGCTTCCTCTTCCCATTGAAACGGCGGCGCTGCCGGCTCCGCTCTGCATCGCTGCAAAACCTAACGGCAGAGTCCCGAATTTCTGACCTTTCTGGGCACATCATGCTGCAACTGCTGCCATCCAGGACAATTTAAGGGTCTTCCAGCCCCTCGGTGACAGCCAGTGAGCCACGCGGGCATCACCGCCGGCCGTCACTGCTCTTCCTATGGATGGGGGGAGAACACCGTGGGCAATTCCTTTGGTACTGGTTTTCTTCTAGTAGCTCAATGCCAAATGTGATTTTCCATTTATTATTGTCCTGTGCACGACAGTTGAGTGCATTTCTCGGGTTTTGGTTGTCTCTTCCGAGAAGGCAAAAAAATGAGAACATTTATTTTAATCTATAATTTACCAGGGAAGTGATGAAGTATTAAAGACGGAGGACAACTAACAATATCAAGCCTTTGGGATTTGTTTTGATCTGGTTTTTAAGACTGCTGGCCACGTGCATTGCAGCTCAAGTCTGCATGGGCTTGCAGAGGGCCGCGGTGGCCACCACAGTGTGGAAGAGGTCACATTTTCCAAAGGCACGTGTTCGTCTCCTCGTCCTGAGCCCTGCAAACGCGGCTCCTAAAGCCTGGACATGCAAATTCCTGCAGCCTGTGGGGTAGCAGTGGGAACGTCCAAACCTGCACGTGCAGAACAGCACCGGCTTCCTGCTGGGTTTGCGTTGGCGATGAAAGGTCATCCCGACGGCTCCCGAGCTGTCTCGCTCGCAGGAGCATTTCCAGCACCTGGAGCGCAGAGTAGACACGTCTCGCCCAGCAGACAGCGCAACGAAAACCTGCTCGGTTCAATCATTAGGTCAAGCCACATAAATTTCTACCTCCTTCAAAGAAAATTGCTCGTGAATGTCTAGGTTGAAGTGATTTTAACTTCCTTGACACGGAAGGTTTAGTTGTAGCAAACAATAACGAATAGCTGAAAGATGCAATTTCAGATGTAAAATGCGTGCAGCATCTGCATGCTCAGAGACAAAATAATTCTTAGTTTGTGTGGCACCATAATGCTTTAACCTTTATGGTGTTAAATATTAGCAGGAATTATTTCTAGAGGAAGCCTGGTATCTGTGAGACATGGGAACCATATTATGGTGTTAAATATTAGCAGGAATTATTTCTAGAGGAAGCCTGGTATCTGTGAGACATGGGAACCATAAGTCTCAGAGCAGAAACTGAGCAGTAACTCTTAGTTGTGGTTGTGATTTTCCCTGAGTTTTGGTTTAATGAATGGTAGTAACTGGAGCTCTGGCAGAGGGGCTGGGCCTAGGAATCAGAAGGTCGATATTCCCTGTTTCTGGAGACCCCCTTGTAGTTCTTGGTGAGAGCTGTCTGGTGGCCTGGATAAACGTTTAAATAAAATAACTATGATTTGGAGAGGAATAGCTAAAACAGAAGTTCTGAGAAGCAATAGCCATGTTCTCAGGCATCTGAAATGTGTCTGCTTTCAAAAGCAAAGCAATGTTTTCCAATTCCGAACTCCCAATCTGCAAGGATGCCCAGTCATCTCCAGGCGAAACATAATAGTCTCTTGGCAACTGCAGATGCTTATCTTGAAAGCCTCATTTTTACAACAGATTGAATTCTCAGAAAAGAGACCCAACATAAAGATGTTAGAAATCAAAGCAAAAATGCAAAAGGGTTGGAGGTCTGATTTGGTTAAGCATACAAATGTTTGGATATTTATTTGAAGTGTATTCAAGCTGCTTAAATCTAGAAAATTGGTAACAGGCTCCATCCTCACTGCTCGGTGACAGGAAGTCTTGGCACATACAGTCCCAAATTGCCTTGACCTTTTTTACTGCCAAATTCTATCGCATTTTCATTTCTAATTTACTGTCCAAGCCAGCCCCAAGGTCTCCAGTTATTACTGCCTTTCTAGGTCTCCATTTCATATCCAATATGTGCTTCTTCACCTTGCTTAATAGTTTTCATTTCTGTTTTTTTTTTTTACAGGCATGTTTCATCTTATTAACCAAAAATTTAGGAAGTGATATATGAGATCAGATCTGCAATTCAAACCTTTTGCTATTCTTTCTTTTACAGTTTACCAGGTTTAGATGCTCCAAAAGGGACAGGAAAAACACAGCAATGTATAATTATGGAAACCTTTGCCTGGGGGAAAAAATCTTTAATGTATTTCTGTGCAAAAGTGAGAGAGTTTAGATTCCCTTCCAAAATGCCTAGCTGACATAACAGTGTTTCTTCTTGGCAACCACACACATCTCTCATGTTTTCCTGAATTCTGTTAAACACTCTATGCCAGCAGTATCCATGGGCACTGAGGTCTGCAGGTTTATTTTGAAGTTAATTGGCTCTTTCTGTCTATGTCTCCGTTTCCTGGGGACACCTTTGTGTTATTTCCTCTTTTTGCAGCTTTGCTGATTTTCACATTAGTGTCTCTCAGCCCGTCGTTATTCGCCGCGCGCCCCTCTGCTCGGCGCCGCGAGGACGGTGCTGCGCGGCCTGCGCGGCAGCGCCTGGCCCTGCTCAGCCCCAATCCCAGGATGACAAACGCTCCTCTCTGCATCCCCCCGGTCCCGGCTCCCGGGCGGCGCCGAGCGGCTCCTGCGCGCGCGGAGGGGCCGTGTCCGGGTTCAGGGCCCGGTGTGTCCTGCCGCTCCTGCATCCCCGCTGCCGCTCGCGGTGGCACCGGCCTCCCGGCAGCCCCGGCTCCGCTCCCGCGGCGGTTGCTCTGACCGTCCTCGGGACTCACCGGTTGAGCGGAGGGATCTCCGCGCCCGCTTGGTCGGTCCCCGCGCTGCCGCCGGCCGGGAGACGCGCAGGGGCAGGGGCAGGACCGCTCACCCAGCGGCCTCTTTATTCCTTTGTTCCATTTTTAATCCTTTCTCCTTCTAACCAAAGGGAGCTACCTGCTCAGAGAGCAGGCCCCTCTGCGTGTTTCCTACCTCACAAAACGCTGCTTTTTCCTGTTCTCTGAAACCCTCGGAAGCAAACTGCACATAGCAGCATTGCAGGGGGTGCTGCCGGCGCTTCCCAGGTCCGTTTAACCGATACGGTGACATCTGCCCCGTATCCATGGAAAGAATAGCAGTTTTCCAAACATCTCTATGGGCAGATTAGGACAGGATGGTGAGGGGAATGGCCTGGTCTCTAGCTCTACCTTGGCCATCCCTTGCTTATTCTAGTGACAAAAGGTGTAAAACTCTGTCCGTCGGTTACCTTAGGCGTGTAGGTAAGGTAATTCAGGAGGAGCACCTCTTTTATCTCAGACAAGTCCGACGTGGGTAATTCTGCCCTGCTCCGCTCTTCTCCACCATGTCAGGAAGGTTTCTGGTTAAAGCACTATTCCAGCTACAACCCGAACACCCGGCAGGGCTTTGTTTCAGACTAGTCCACAAGCACCGCTTGTTCCCTGTTGGGTGGTTGAAGCTCAGGAGTCAGGAAGTTATCCTGCTGCTTTTGTGTGTGTTAGCTTTATTTTTAGGGCTACCTCGAATCATGCTAATTGAAAGTTCTGAAATTAAAAACTTGGGTGCTTTTTTCCCCCGCTTGGCAGGGCCAGGACGGGCCTGTGCTCGTGGTTGGGCCGCACTGGGTGAAATCCTGGCCACGTTCCTCGCTGTGACGGGCCTGGGGCAGGAGGGACCCTGGGGCTCCACGCAGCCGCGGGCTCTGCTCCTTCATCCCGGTGCCCATCGTGTCCGACGGCAGCGGCTGCTCTGCCAAAACGGGTGTGATTGCTGAGAAGTCTTATGGAGCCCGTAAAGATCAGTAATCATTAAAATTAACCACACGCTGATTTAATCAACATATAGCTTTGTTAATTACTAGCTCTTTCTCCGTGTCCATCTGTTTTTAAGATTGTAGTGAACCTGCAGCAGATGTTCATGTAAATATAATAAGCTGGTTGCCATGTAAATACAAACTCTCGCGGAGCGTTTGGGTAGCCGGCTCTCCAGTTCTGTGCGCTGCCGTCGGCATCACGGCGTCAGCGGCTCCGGTACAAACCCAATAGCTCCATTAACAACCCCTCAACTTGTGACATGTTGCACTCGGGGCTCCCCTTCCACCCCCAGCTGTTCCCAGCCGGATCCGGAAGCGGCATTCCCGCTTGGAGCCTTCGTGTCCGTCGGGGATGCGGGGCTGGCGAGCCGGGGCGGCTGCAGGGCCGGGGGCAGCTGGACGCTGTGTGTGCCGGGATGAGCTGAGCTCGCTGCACAGCCCCGAAACCAGGGCCTGGCCCCCTGCAAGAGGGTCCGTCTCGGGCACCGCCAGGCTCCGGTGCGGATCAACCTTTAACCGGCACCTCGGAGGGCTCCCCGAGCAGCAACGCGGCTGCCACGGCCACATGTGGATCAGGAGGATCTCTGCCAAGTCTGTGCCCAAGGGGTCCTGGCAGACAGAAGAGTCCCAGATGCTCCTGCAGAGCAGATAAGTGATGCCAGCCCTGAGGGTCATCAAGCAGCAAAGGGAGAGCTTCACTGCTCACTTACAGAAGGCAAAAAAACAGGTTCTCAAATTTTTCGTGGCATCAGCAAAGACATATAGGGGTAAATGTTTAACCTCCAAACCAAGCTGAAGGCCCTGCCCCTGACCGACCATGGCCAGAGTCACGCCTGGAAAAGGCTGAAACTCGGCTGAGGTCCCTGCACAGCCGCTTGGTGCCCCTGCCTGCGCCGGCGGCGGCAGCGGCCCCGGCAGGGGCAGCCCAAGGAGCTTCCCGGTGTTTTGCAAGAGCAGGTGGGACCCGGAGGCAGCGCCAGGGCTGGCGCGAGGCGCAGCGTGGGCTGCTCCCGTTCACATCGGCGCTTGCAAAGGGCTCTGCTCCCCATTTCCCACCTCGACTCGGCTCCTGAGGATCTGGGTTTCATCGGCGCGCCTTGGGCAGCGGCTGCAGGAGCCTGGCGAGGAAAGCCAGGGCTGTTGTTAGATGTCTCTCCACCAGCTCATTTGGATCCGGCGTGAAATTCTCGCCCACAGTAGAAAATTTGTGATTTTTCATGGAAAGGAGCATAAGAAAGCAGACACGTCCAGGTGATGAGGAAGTCCCAAGGGAGGCAGTGGCACTTGCTCCATGACTTTCCAAGGCCTGGTGAAGATAGACACGAGGTGCTGGGGCCACATCCAGCCTGCAGCCCACAGCAACAATAAATAAATAAATGATTATGGCACATAATCAGCTGTGGCAAGCAGAAGTTCATCCCAATTAAACTCATTAAATTATCTTAGAGAAAAGAGAAAGTAAAATCATCTTAGAGAAAGTATTTTTACAATTCCTAGCAGTATTCGCATCAAATTTATCAACGTTTTGATTGCTTTAAACCTGAAAAGATGCCCTTTTTGACTGAACATGGCAAACAATAGAAAAGCTGCTATTTCACACTAGAATTAAGTCTTGCTATGTCAAATTCTAAATTCCAGATGACAATGGAAATTAATAGCAATAATAAAATCTAATAATTGAAACCGAAATAAAGCTAAATCTTGCAGATGGGATACTGCCTTGACTGCAGTCTGAGTACCATAGCAATCATCATACCTTTTTCAGTTCTTTGACTCTTTTCCATAAATATTTTGACATGCTTAGGAATTTACCTTCATTATTAAGGCTGCTAGATTATCACACATTCACGGCCCCAAAATCAAAATCCTTTCATTATTTTACTTACACTTTACTCAGAATTAAAATTCCAGCTGGGTCTCTGCATTACGGGCTTACCCGTACTCCTAGGCACGGGCAGACAGGCGGTACCGCCTGTTTTGGCCCACGAGGAGGGCTGACCGACCGCGTTTGCCGCCGCTGGGCTGTCTGCGCGCCGGGGACCTCCCGCGGGCCACGGCTCTGTGCTGCTGGGACGCGTGGGCCCTGTTTATTGGTACATCGCTGTGAAAATCCAATTTAGGAAGAATACGGTACTCGGTGGCATTTATTCTCCCAATACTATTTCTTCCTAGGAGTCCTGGTAAACAGTCTCTGTAAAAGAAGCTATTTATGTTTTTAGACCATATTGATATTTCAGTTAATAGATTGAAGCTCTTCCCTTCCGCGCCCGGTCCTCCCCAGCGTGCCCTTTCAGATGTCACAGCTCTCCCGCATGTGTAATTAGGAGATGTGCAGGAAACAGAGGAGCCCATTAAAGAGCCCGGCGCAGCATCCTGCGCTCGCGGCCGAGGATGGAGGATGGAGGGAAGGAGCTCCCGGGATCGGGGGTGCTCCCGGTGGCTCCGGGCTGGCTCCTGCCGGGGCTCAGGCACAAGCCGTGGCCACCAGCGGTGCCCGTCGCGGCTCCGGAGGGGCCCCGCTTTGGAACAAACCTTCCCCAGCGATTTGCTGGGCTCAGGCTAAGCCTGCGGCCTCTGGAGAGGAATTAAAATAATTGTGAGGCATAATGGAGGAAAAATCCGTTAACATTCCCTTTCTTATAATTCATATATCTATATTATCCTTTAATTTCTGCTAAGCTCCTTACGAGTCTGTGAAAGCGAGGAGCTGGGTCCCTTTACGCCCCGCTTTGGTGTGAAAGATGCGGTGTCCCCGTCAGCGCCCGCGGGAGTTCGGCACGCGTTCCAGCGGCACAGGCACGTCGGGAGCTCCCGCGTCCACGGGGACCTGCTCCTCCCTTGCAGTCCTTATCCGCAGGGCGGCCCGTGCGGGGCTGGAAACTACGGCAGGAGCAGCTGCTCGGATGGGCTCCTCTTGGATGGGCTCCATGTGGATGGGCTCCGCTCGGATGGGCTCCGCGCAGATGGGCTCCGCGGGGCCGATGCGTCGAGTGGTCAGAATGGCCATTGGGTCCTCTCCCCAGGGCGGTTTATTACGACACTTTTTGCTCTTTATTGCCAGTTTCAGAACAAATAAATCCACAAGCTTTGTCCATTTAAAACAGTGACTTTAATAATAAATAATACTTTTTAATCTAAATGATAGGACATAGGCTAAATATTGTTCCAGTGACAGACGTGTGGATTATATGGTCACAGGATGTGTTGCGATCATCTGATTTGACGTCTTGCAGAACAGAAGCATTAAAATTAACCCTGTAAATCCTCCCTTTTCCTTGAGATTAAGCAAGAGCAGAGTATTTAGAGTTTTTTATTATTATTATTTTGACTTGTTCAAGATTGTCTCTTTTCTTTCAGGACAAACTGACTCATTGATCTCCTGAAATGTTTTCCTGTAAGGGAAGCATGCGGATACATATCGTTCCTGTAGGTCTCCTCTGTGCCACGTCGAATCTCCCAGCACAGTTTCGATGTATTGATTGCAGCACGCGATGCAGCATTTCACTATTTCTCCCATAGTGGAGGTGAGCAAAATTGTTTAAGCTTTTTCTTTTAAAAGAAGAACGCCCAAATAATGTGAATAATGTGAACTATTTCAAACTGTATATCAAATATTGCATTTACAAATAAAGATAATTATACAGCTTCTGGTATTTTTGTTTTTTTAACATGTTATCTTTGTCAGTTTCCCATATTTGCTCAAAGTTTACCCCCAGTATGGCCTTGGTGGTAATACTGACGACTTTTGCCTTGAGTTCACCTCAAGCACTTTAAGAATCCTGCTCGCGTCCAGCCAGCTGCCTGATCTGCAGCAAACGGCCCTGGAGAACCGCGTTCCTCTGCCTTCCTTCCCACGAGCTGGGTGCCGGTGGCAGGCGTTTCTGTGTGCACCTTGCATGTTTTTATGGCACGGATGTCAGGCAGAGCTAGTTCAGGAATGGACCCCAGCGTATTTCAGACTGGTTTTGGCAGAGCAGACCGTGCGGCCGGGCTTTCTGCCTGGCCGCTGCAATTCGGGAGGTTCCGGCTTTCCAAAACGCTCCATCTACCAAAGGCAGCTGACTGGATCCTCCTTTAGAGTTTTAAAAATGGGCAAGAACAGGATGTTTCCTTTCCTCCCAACCAATTGCATGCTTAATTGCTTTGCAACTGCACAACAAATAAAGCCCATTTTGTGGTTTTTCTCTTCTCTTCTCGAGACGTCCCTGTCTGTAGCTGCGTCTCCCGGTGCGAGCCGACGAGGAGGCGCTCACAGACGTCGCGGCCAGCGGGAGGGCGCCCGGAGGAGAGCGGGGCTGGACGCGGGAGGCATCGCGCCGCGGAGCGCCCGCCACCAGCACGCCGTGAGTCAGCCCTGTGTGTCATCCTCACCCGTATATTAGCGTGTTAGTGCTATACTAATGGAGCCTATTTGAATTTGCTGTGTTGTTTTTTTTAGATTAAATATGGATCAAACCTAGATGATTCAAGGTAGAAACCATTAAGCTGAGCCTACAGACTGGGGGGTCACTTGGATGGGTTCAGCCCCTTGCACAGACAGGGGCTTCCAGGCAAATTATGCTGTAGCATGTGCAAAAACAGATGCAGGTTTCAGAGAGAGAGGGAAATGCAAGCAAACACATGCTTTTCACCAGTAATTGTGCTTTACTTTAGCTAGCATTATTGATAGCAATTATTTATTGATAAGTAAATGTAGTGAAAATGGCAAAAAACATCCTGTTCTCTCTGGAAGCCGGCAGCCTGCAGGAACTAAGAACCAGCTAGGACCAATGGGCATCAGTTGCTCTAAAAACAAAACCAGTGATGCAGATAAAATCCAGGTCACTCTCTGAAAGATACTGAGAATTCCCTATATGAAACACCATTATTAGGTTATAGCCCAAGCTGCTGTAATTTTCTATAAAGAAAAAAGCTGGTAGATGTATATAGAGAAGCCCCTTCAGATTAAAATGAGATAAGGACATATAAAAAGGATATTAAATACAAATGAAAGAAACTTCCAACACCAGGTCTTAGGAATTGCAGCGATTTCTCCTTTCTGCACAAGTCTGTCCAACAGGACCTAAGGCAGCAACTGTCATGGCAAAGATATTGCAAGGTGCTGTCATTTAGAGCACAGCAACCCAACAAGGAGTGCGTTTTCTCGGGGCAGCGGTTGAGCAGCAGGGATGTCTGCAGTGACCCGAGGCGATCGAGCTCTTAGTGTCACCTGTGTGAATGTGGCCACGTACCTGCTGCAGAGACATCGGCTTCCTGTTTGCTCGTGTCATGTAATCCTCTGTGCAGAATAACAAAATTGCACGTATTGCTCCTCCAGTGCCAGGCTCTATGGAGAGACACCCTGTGGCTGCAGGGACACGTGGTCCTGATGTACGGCAGAGGAACAACCGCGGAGGGGATGCTGCCAAGGTTGCAATATGTTGCTGTGGATTCTCCTGAGTTTCCTTGGAGGAAAGAACCCCAAAGCTGGGGCTGGGGCAGGTTATAGGACACAGGCACACGGCAAAGCAAAGAGAAACCCGCGCTGCCTCCCGGAGCCTGTATGTTCTGCTGAGGTTCTGGAACCGAAAGCCCCAGATCTCATTTGTCTGTCGTGCCACCATCAGCTGCTTTAGAAGTTATGAATCTAAAAAAATGCAGCTAGAGAGTCAGCATCAGGAAACTGGAAATATTGTGCCTGCAGGACTAATTGCGCTTTTGCAAACTTTATCAAAACATTTCTGTTTGTTTAAAGTTATGCAGTGCAGAACAGATCATAATGAGTGCCGGCAGCTATGAATCATGCAGGCAAACATCCATTTTCTGCAGAAAGTGGCAATTAAGGGTTTGTGATGGGTTTTATCTGCTTCAGCCCCTCTGCAAGGATGCCACAGAGCAAGCGGCACTGTCCGGATGCCGGAGCGGGCTCCCTGCTCTCAGGGCCACATTCCCGATGCCTACGTGGTATCTACCTGGTGCCTTTGGAAACACAGGGTTAGCTCCAGCCCTCGTCCCCAGCGCCAGTGGCTTCAGGACATTTTAAACTCCCATGGAAAAGAAAAATCAAAACAATCCTAATCCGGGTGCAAGAGGGAAGGTGCCCCCAGCCAGGTGCCCGCGATGCACGCGTTTCGGTGAAACACAGAATTGCCGCATTAAAGCAGAGCAATGACAGAGACACAGCTCTCCTTTACAGGACAGCTAAACTCGGGGTTGGCTTTCTGGCCTGTTGCAGATACATCAAAAGAGAGGGAGCCCTTTTCTCCCTGCTGCTCGGTGCGCTGTATCCCTGCGAGTTAGGTGGCAGTTTCCATTAACCGTTAATAACCTGGGGTTTATTCTCTCTGCTGCCACCAACTCAGGTTTTGGTGCATTCACTGTCTCATTCCAATCCCCGTCAGTTTTAATTAAAGATGTGGGTGGGCGTCAATTCCAAGCAGCTAAGCAGGAATGCTGTAAGAGCCGCACATCAAGGTGACGTGTCATCTTCGGCTGGTCCTGAGGCAGCTGCCAGGGATGGTCTGGAGCACTTTCCATTGCTCTGCAGACCCTTATCCGAAATCTAATTAATAGGAAGCCCTTAGGGAGCCATGAGTGTCGACTTATACCAAAGTGACCTTCTGAACCTACCCTTTTATGTCTTGTAATGCAGCTGGCATTCAGGAACCCAAGCTGGAATGCCCGGAGACAGGATTTTGTGAAGTGGCTTCTGTGTTTTCCTAAGAGCGGGCCTGTAGGCATCAGATAACATAAGCTGAAGGAGGGACATTACAAATACTACCGTTACAAGCAGATTTGAGTGATAACACAGAAAAAGATTTCATTTTCAAATAAAGCTTTTTAAAACACTTTTTGCATTGGTCTAAAGATGGTGATATAGGGATCTGCTATTAAAATCAGCACTGCTCTGCTGTATAATACATTGGTCTCTGCTCTGTGAAAAAATAATCCCGGCATAAGCTTGTTTGGGGCCTTGCATGTCTCTGTACCTCGTTCTCCTGTTCTCTCTATTTGCTTCCCTTTGCTTCTTCCGACATTGGGACATAAAAGCAATTTTCTCTGCCAGGCTCCGGGTTTCGCATTTGGAGAGAGTCTTGGGTCAAAGCAGAGCCCTGTCCCTATGGCTGCTCGGAGCCTCGGCCACAATATTATTTCTATCATTTTAACTTTTGGTCAGCAAGGAACTCCTGCTACCACTACATTAAGGCTTTATTGTAATATATATCGTGTTCTGAGTCCCTCTCATCATGATAACTTGTCACCAGGTTCTGATGCCCCAGAAAACATGTATTGCTGGCCATCTTCCACAAGAAGAGTAAATATCATTTTCCATGGTAATAAGCATCTGGGAGAATATTAAAAATGTCATTTGGGCTTTAAAAGGACTAATAATTGAAATAGGTTCTGGCATCTTTTATAGCTAACAATTATTACTGCAGAGGTCTTAAAAGGAAACAAACACATCAAAAAACAGTTAATCGAATTACCAGTATGCTGATACTGTTGGAATTAGCCTGAAAACCGTGAGATGAGCAGTGTGGAGGCGCCCTTGGAGCTGCTCCGAGCCGGGTGCCCGCGGGACGCAGTGGCTCGGGAAGCAGGATGGGGAAGTCCATGGGCACGCGATGCTCCGGCTGCAGCCGCGAGGCCAACCCAGCCTCCGGCTCCGGGTCCTGTCCTGCTCCTGCTCCTGCTCTGCCCATGGGATGCTGCAGGAGCGAGGACACATCTTGCAAAGGGAATCGCGCCGGGCATGCAGAAACATCACCCCTGTGACAGGGAGGCAGCGTTTAAATACCCGCAGGGCTCTCAGGAGCTCCCTGGCGCAAGGACTCTGTGCGACGATGTGTCAGCGCGTGTCTGATCCTGTCCTGCTCAGTCCCAGGGGCGCACAGGGAGCGCTTTGCTGAGCAGTCCCCGCCGTGGCCGCTGCCGGCCGAGCACCGCGCTCATCCCAGCTCCTTTCCTGGCTGCCCCAGCGGGAAAGCAAAGCCAGGCGGGAGAGACGACCGGGGGCAACAGAGGATACATGGAGCATGGAAAAATGAAATGAATTACGGAGAAGTTACTGACGATGCCATCTCTGGACGTATCAGTCAATTAGTGCTCCAGTGCACAAGATGGATAGTTTTTGGCTGTTTATTTATTTTAGGGGGAACAATAGTCCCATGCTGAAACAGCAGAGGGGAGGTGAGAGAACGGGCTGTGTCCTGCCCCGGAGCGTGGAGCCGCGGAGCGCGGAGCGGGCTGCTCCAGCCGCTATCAGCTATTTATAAAGAATTAAAACGAGCCTGTTATTTCATAGGCGCAGAAAAATGGGCTCATCAGTATTGTGCTTCAATGCATTATGACTTACCGATTCCTGATTTCATTGCTGCTGTACTTATATCTGAAGCATATTTATCTGCTTTGTATTGGCTGCTAATCATTGAATTTTTATTCTACATTATGGAGAATAATCATATGCTTCAATTTGCATCTCATGATTCATTGACACACAATGCATCATTCCAGCGCCGCGCAGGCCGCTGAGCACCCGCGCACGGTGCTGGGGCTGCCGGAGCAGCCGCGTCCCGCGCAGCCCCGTCCCGCCGGGGAGCCCGTCTGCCGGCACCGGCACCGGCACCCGGGGCCGCGAGAGGAGCTTGGGAGCACGAGGAGGCGGCTGAGCGCCCCGGGAACCCCCAGACCTCCCTCCACGGGTTTCCCTGAAGGTTTTCCATCTTTGAATTATCACCAGGACACTTGGTTTTATCCTTAGAAATTTTATCCCAGTGACTCGCAGGTCTGGGCTATCGTGGAAAAGCTGATTTGCAAGCTCAGCTCCTTTTCTTAACTTAATAACTAGGCTCTGATTTATATAATCAAGATACAGAGGGCCTAGATCCCCTGGAGTGAAGGGCAGTAGTAGCAGCTAGCGGCAGCAGGAGCAGCAGCGTTTTGCTGGGAAATTGCTCATAATTAGAATAAAGCCACGCTCTATTGCTTGTACATTTAACTTGTTTGTATTTGCAGGACTTGGCTCTCAATACCCGGAGCTAAGTGAAAAATGACTCAATGCTGAGAGGATAACGCCCGCCGGCACCAGCCGGGGCAACCGGGGTCTCCCGCGTCCTTCCCGGGAACGTTCGGCTCCGGGGCCCTGCGGAGCGGCGCGGGGAGGAGCGGGCTGCAGACAGCGTCGTCACTCCCAGACTTTGCAGGAGGAAAGAAAGGAACAATCACGGAGGGTTTGCTTCCCCCAGCCGCCGAGCACGCTTCCGTGGCTCCCTGGCATGGCCTTTCTTCCCAGGATTTTATTGCTAACTGAAGACTTTAAGGAAAACAAGTATGACTCAAATGCTCTAAGATGAAAAATTGCCTATAAAGGCACAGTTCCTCCCCCAGGCCACCACCACCTCGTTGACCCTCCTCATGCTGTGTTTGCACGAGCTGCAGCTCCCCTGTAGCAGCAGCGCGTCTCCCAGCAGCCCCAAGGCCCCAGCTTGGACAGCAAGGAAGCAAAATCTCCAGTGCTCCATGCAGTATCTCTTGATGAAAATTCACTTTTACCAGCAGCTAGAACTTCACCCTGCAGCGAGTTAATGTCCAAACGCTGCTGCTGCACTCGCTTTTCCTTAGGGCAGGCACTCACCTCGCTTTGCCTCTCCCGACCCTTTGCTCTCCTCTGAGACAGCCGATCCCTGCACCGCTCTGCTATCAGCAAGGCTAAGCTGAGGATACCCCTCCTTCCCGCTCCACTGCCTTGCTTTGCACCAGGGAAACCCCTCTGGACTCAGGAGCAGGTGAATCCAGCCTGGATGTGCCCCAGGAGCAGCCACAGTGGGTGGACGGTGCTGCACCCGGTGCAACATCCCGCATGGGCAGTGGGCTGGGGATGCGCTGAGGCCCATGAGGGAGCGGGACCCGCACGAAGACCAGGGCGCCTCGCAGCAAGGGTGGACAGCCCCAAGGTCACGGCTGGGAGCCACCATGGGCATCGACACCCGCGGTCGTGATGAGCAGCAGGAGCATCCCGTGATGAAACGGTGGAAAACGAGCATGTCTAGTAATAACACAATATTACTATCCCAAAGCTTCAGCGTGAGGCTGACCATTGCGACACAGGGGCTTGCTGGGGTGTCCTGTATCTCCAAGTGGCCACTAGTGGCTTTTATACCTTTCCCCAGGCCTGGCCACCTCGGGATCGAGCTCCCCTGGTCCACGGGGTCTGCTGCGCTGCAGGGCAGCCCTGGGTCCCGCGGAGATAAACGCAGGAAGAGCAGAGTAATCTGGTGTACAGAAAATGAATGTTACCTGCCCGGTCCTGCAGACTGACATAATTGCCTCCGATATTGATTTTAGGGTCAGCTAAGAATGGGAAAATGCACTTTATAGATTCACATTATTTAAATATAAATATCTAATTGCATATATAACATCCCTAAGGCATAACATCTCACACTTAATAACATGAAGATGAAATTAGCATAAAAATATCTCGAAAGGGGCCAGTGGCTTCCAGTCATCCCTCTCCTTTCCTCGGCTCCGGCGTGTCCTTGGGTTGGTCCGTGCAGGGAGGCTCCGCAGAGCTGGGCTCAGTCCTGCAGCTTTGCGAGAGCCCAGGGAGGCCGAGGCGCCACTTCTGCTCCTCCTGGGGACAGGACGGTCCCAGCGCTGCCCCAGGGCTAAGGGGCTGTGGGGGCTGCGACTTAATAACATGACCCTTCTCCAGCAGCACCCAAAATACTGCATAGGAAAAAACCTGAAATGAATATTATCCTTCAGAGCCTATTACCAGAAAGAGTTAACACGGTACTAAAAAATGTGATATAAAACTTCACATGGCAGCAGCTTCCAAGCTTCCCGCGCTGTGGATGCTGAGCAGGGCTGACGTGCCCTGTCACCTCTCGTTGTCCTGACAGGGTCCCAAGGGCTCGGTAACACACCGGTAAATCCAGCCCAGCGAGGGTCGAGACGGGCAGGACGGCGACCTCGTGCAGGGCACCTGGTGCCCAGGGAGGTCCCTGCGGATCCGCGGGATTGCAGCGGGGTCAGCACCGAGGGGCAGCTCCGACGGGACATGGAGGAGCGCAGCGCTGCGCGGCGTCACCCCCGGACCCGGCCGTGCAGCGCGGAGCGCCGCGCAGGCCTAATACAGCAGCTATGGGAGCTATTAAAGAACAGCGGACAAATATTTGCACAGAGCATTAACACAGCACGAATCGTGCCCTGCCAGCAGGCGGTTGCCTGGGAAGGCGCCGTGTTTATTTTTGCGGAGACGGATGGGATGTGAACTCCACGTGCTCCGCGCGGCTCTGCCAAGGTTTTAACCTGCTGGTTTTCCGCCTGCCTTGGACAACCGTTACTCCCGGTAGAGCAAACATGCAATATCCCCTCTCAGCCCTGAATCTCAGCTTTTGAACTACAAAAAAAAAAAAGGCACTTTGTGTATTTTTACTGACTTTTGTAGATAGGAAGTCCTCAGTGCAGAGGTATATCTTGATAAGCTTGAATAGCATCCAGTATAGAGGCTGTTTATTTCCAAATGTGGTTTTGGTGTGAATTTAGCAATAGTATAAAGCTAATCTGACCTGAATGCGACAGGAAGTGAGAGAATTCTATATTAATGCTTTATAATGGGTTTATAGTTAAATAAATTTTATGAAAGCATAGGTGTCTCATTGTTACCAAGCCAGCTTTCCCCACAGCAATATTTCCACATGATTAAGTTAGAGATCAGATAACCACCTTATGCAGTATACACCCAATAGCAATTTAAAAAATTCAATATCGTCTGTATTATTCTAAAGGCTCGTTCCATTTTCAATGCAAAATGAGTACAAAATAAAGAGATAAACTAAATATAAAATGTAAAACATGGAAAAATTTATCACTTGCAAACATAAAAGTAAAAAGAGGTAAGAAAAGAGAACAAAAGCAAGTGGAGGCTATAAAAGAATACAGAAAGAAAGATAAATCTGCAATGTTACCTTTTCCATATGCAGTTTAGCTGGAGTTTTATTAAGGTGCATACCCTTTAGTGCAGGAATATAATCATCTCTGCAAGGCATTTCCTACTGCAGACTCCACATCAAATTAATTTGTGCCGCGCTGGGGGTTTTTGGCCCCGGTTGGTGCAAGTGGGGGCTGTGAATGTGCCCCGCTCGCCCCACTGCAGCGGCCGTCGGGCTTGTTTGGGTGCTGCATTTTGGTTGCAGAGCCCCCTGAGCTGCCCTGGCTGCACATTTTGCCCAGGCATGAGCGGCTCTGCATGCTTCCTGCCCTAGATTGCTGCTCATGTCAAAATTTGGTCAGCTGCAGAGCTTATGGGTACAACATGGGGGTTCAGTGGGTATCCGGCTCCAGACAGCCTGTTACTCTGGAAATAACAAAAAGAAAAAAAAAAACAATGAAAATAAACCAAAACAAAGACAAAGAAACAAACAAAACCTGACATGTCTGCACCCCGTGCATCCTCCCCGGCCCTTGTCCCAGGGACTCTGACACTGCCGACCCAGAGGGACCCTTTCCCTGTTCGCTCCTGAGCATCGACTGCCCCAAGCCCGGGCTGGGAACCCGAGGCCACAGGACAAGCCCTTCTCCCTGTGAAACCCCGTGGTCACGACCTCTTTTCCTCTGTGTGAACCCCCGAGCCCTCGGAGCCGGCCCCATCCTCCTCCTCATCCGCACGTGAAGGCTCCTGGCGGGGACGGGCCCGCGCAGATACGCAAGCACGGGAGGCTCTGCCTTTAGCTGCAGCCTTTTTTTCCTGTTTTAGATTTACATAATGCTAAAGAGCATCTCGCTCCCAAGCCTGGATCTGGTGGCTGGGTTGCCATGGATACCGGCAATGCCTTGTTTTCCTGGAGAGCGCTGCCCCGCGCGCCTCGGATGTTTGCTCTGCCTGCTGCAGCGCCGCGAGCACCCGCGCCGCACTAGTAAATAATTTCAAGCAACGGTGCAATTCACACAGCCTAAGCACATTTTTTGCTCCATATTTTAACACCTTTCCTCCCCCCACTTCCTTGAGATTTCCATTGCAAAACACTCAACCCGAGTGCTCTTCTCGTCTACGCTGCACACGACTTGCAAGAAGCTGTGCTCTTGTATAGGATTTCACTTGCAGGGACCCCCATGTGCTACCCGCTCTGCAACCCACGGGCGCAGGGAAGCAAAAGCCACGTTTCCAAGTGAGAACTGCCTCCTTCCGAGATGCTGTGTCAAAAGACACCAGGGATGAGGTTGCAGCCTGCATGACGGCTGCTCAGCCAAGGGAGTTCAAGCTGCTCACTTAGTGGGCTTGTTTCCCCGGTTTGCAGTATTAACTCCCATTTCTTCTTTTTTATTAGCAAGAGAGGAAGAAGACATTACAGTAAGGACAAGGGAATAATAATATTACTAGCAAAGAAGCAGAATTTGTCATGATTAAAGAACAAAATTGCAATAGAGCTGACTCCCCTCTCTGCAGTTAGTGCAGTCAGGAGTTTATCCAGCAAACCTGGAGAGGCAGCTGGGATCAGCGTGCACATGGCCACGTCCCTGGGACACCACCGCTCTCCTTGGCCACGCACAGCCCACGACACGGAGCCCACGGAGCCGGCACCGGAGGCCGGGGAGCTGCTGGGAAAGGCTGGATCTGGGGGGAACCGTGGGGGGTCTTCACGGGCTCTTAGCCAAAGGATCCAGAGCAGGAAGCCTGCTGCTCTCACAAGCTCCCTGATCAGTGAGGTTCAAAGGAGGAGCAAAACCCAAACAGTTAAAACAGGCCAGTCTGCTTTGTACGGGGAAGAAAAAAACCCTAGAGAGAGAAAAGAAATAGGAAATGTGATTCTCTTTCATTTATGTGTGCATGAACAAATTAGTTTCAGAAGCAATTTTACAGTAATTATTACCATCGCCAATGGATTAGATTTTCAGAAATACTCGCTCTAATGTCATGATGGCAACTATCACATCCTGATTTTTGTATTTGATGTTTTGACAATTTAAGGGTTCCAATAATTTGTGTGCATGACTAGACTAGAACAAAAACACATTTACAACTTATAAGCTTTGTGACACTGAAAATTTTATGGTGAAGTGATTCTGACCTTTGGAGGATATGAAAAATTCAGTGGTAACACGATCTTTATCTTCTCAGCATGGCGGCCTGGTAGAGTCTGTTGTTTCAGCTCATCTTCCCTGATAATGAGGTAAGTTTGATCTTTTATTTCTCGTAATATTCCAAGTGCCTCATAATCATGAACATATTTGATAATTGCTCTGATAGCGCCAATACAGAAAGGCATTTAGCACCTATACGTGTCTATATGTCTCCTTCCACAGGTGTATCTAGCAGTTCCATCCACAGCCAGAGCAGAAGCTTTCTTGTTTTGCTACATAAGGGGTTTAATGTGAAGGAGCTTGAGTTTTGGGGAGTTCTGAATAGAAAATGGAGATTCTGACGACAGCACCCAGCATGAGCCATGGCCATAAATGATTCCAGCAATGTTAAAACTGTGTTTAATAAAGGTGGCCTTTCTAAAGGGCTTCCAGTGGGGCCAGCAGTCACGTAATGTAATTTGTCCTTCCTTTGCTGAGGCAATAGGGACGCAGAGCAAGGGAAAGCAGCAGTAGTGGGGGAATATCCACACGAAGCAAAAAGTAGACAGACATTTAATGAGAATTTATGTCTGATTTCTCTTCCTCAAATACCTCCCAAAGCTTTTCAGGATTATCCTGTAGGAAAAGAAAAAGAACAAATAGATCAATAAAATATACTTCCTGGCTATAATGGAGGCTATTTTCCTAAGGGAAAGGACTATATAACAACATAATTTTAAAAAGCGTGTGCCTGTTGCAACTCCCTAATAAAACAAAGGAAATGGCCATGAAGGCAGCTGCGTGGATCCTTGCTCCAGAGGCCCCCAGCACCGAGGCAGGGGGATCGCGGGCAGGGGGATCTCGGCATCCCCGCGGGACGGGGACGAAGCCCGCGGCTCCTCTGCGGCCTGCGCACAGGCACTCGCTGTTTTGGGGGGAATTGCCGGTGAAGTTGAACTCCTGACGGCGCTGAAGGGCGCTGGGGTGTGTGGACAGCGGACACGGCGGCGCGGGCGGCCCAGGCGGGCGCCGTGCGGGAGGTGCTGGTTGGCTTCCCGCAGCGGCAGCGCGCGGCCGGCTCCGCATCCCGGGTACCGCTCGCTGCCGCGCGCCTGCGCACCCGGAGAAGGGACCCGGGGCGAGCTGGCAGGCGGCCTTCCGAGGACAGGGCACGGGCGAGGACCTGCTTCCTCCGCCTCAAACGTGAAGACATCACCCAGCACGCACAATCCCTTCCGCTCCTCTGTGTCTCTTCTTTTCTCTTCATTTTCTGAAAATTAAATATAAGTTTAAAATCCATACTGGATAAAATGTATAGGCGAGCAAGACCCATTTCAGGTTGCTTATTGCATCTGCAGTGTGTAAGTTTTGCTGTTTATCTTAATGGTCCTTGTCAAACCATAATGAGCATTGCAGCATTAAAGCTTATGTCTTTGTAAAACATAAAAAAGTTAAAGTCTTTACTTTGTAGGCAAGAAGTGAAAGCAAAATTAAAGTTACTTCTTGAAACAATTACCTCAACACTGTGCTGCTTTCTAGCTGGCAAAAGCTGATGCCAAATTCCTTTACGTTTAAGCATATCTGCTGATCTTATATGCAGAAATACCTAGACATGAAAAACTATCAGGCACCGTTATTAATATTTTAAGCAATTAATTATTTAGGTTTTCACATTGACTCAAAGTTGAAGTATCACACAGATGCACCTGCAATTTGCTTTCTTAAAGTTTCAGCCTGTGTGTGTAGTCATTGAATTCTGCAGGGAAAACGCCTGAAATGAACCCAGTTTTCTCTTTGGGGTCTCTCTCCAGCAGTTCCCCGGTGGGTTCTTCCTTACGATGGGGTTCAGCGCTGGCTCCTCTCCTCTGCCCAGATCCTGTGTGGACACATCCTGCACAGAGCAAGGCCAAGGCACAGCAGAAAACGAGCTGCCTCGGCCACGCAGACCGTGCAGGGGCTCCCACTGGATAATTTGGTCAAGTTTCAGTGGCTCAGTTTGCATTTTTCCTGGTGTCTACCTCATGGTAAGCATTTTCAGACCTGCAGCAGCAGCAGCTAGATATCGGTTCTGTTAAAAATGCACACAGATGCACAGACAGAGGGTGATGTGAACAAGGAATTAGGTGGAATGGGATTCCCAGTTAAGGATCCTGAGTAACTTTGCTGAAGACTGTGGAATTGCTGGGCCTTATCCTCCCAAGGATGGAGGTCTACTTGATCCTCCCAAGCATGGAGGTCTACCTAACTCCTCCAGAAACACCTCAGGGACAATTTAAATGTAGGGGTGCCTCTTGCAAAGGTACCAAGGGCAGCAGGATCGTGTAGATCGGAGCTAAGAAAGAGGAATCCCTGGCGCCGCAGGGATCAGCATGGCCAGGCGCTCTGCCGCAAGCTGTCCAGCTGCGCTAATGAGAGTGCGTTGTCCCCAAAACCTCTGCTCCTGGCTCAGCACCGTGTCCTTGCGGCTCCTGGCGCTGCAGCAACTCTGCAGCTGGGAAGAGCATTTACGGCAAGGGGCTGCTGCAATATTCATGCTGTCTGCAGCCTGGACTGGGGCTCCTGGGGGTGCCGGTAGCTGCTGCTAGCAATGGGGAAAGCAAGGGAGTGAGGAGGAAAAAGTTTAATAAGAGATCTAAGGAAAAGGAAAACATTGTCAGAAAATGTCTAATAATGATAAGAAAAGCTTCTCACTGCTTTGTGCAACTGTTTGTTTAGTGACATTTGCAGCATTTAAAAAAGCAAAGCACATTTCAACAAGTTTAAGAAGCAGAGATAAACAGGTGAGGGTCAGTTCTGGAAGATGCTCCAGTTCTCACCAAGGCGGCAGCGGGACTGTCCTGCACCCCATGAGCACGGTGACAGGCGACACACAAGTGGTGGTGAGGCTGGCAAACAGCTTCTCTGTCCATCATGTTAGGAGGCTTCAAAAGACCAGAGGTTTTTTTCATCAAGAAAGACCTTGTTTCATTTCAAAATGTGCTGGGGAATATGTTGGCTAGCTTCTATTCTTGAAAACTCATTCCTTAAGCAGTGCTGAAGGGCACTAATTTAACTGTTCTTTGCTAGCGACAAAGAAGGAGCCCAAACTGATGCTCTGCAGCCGCCTCTTCTCTCCTAGGCATGAGCTAGGCACATCCTCTCTCCAGCCACCAGCAACCTTTGCTTACTTGGTAGCAGAAATGAACCCAGGTGCTGGGAGATGCTGGGGTAATTGAACGCAGGTGCTGGGAGATGCTGGGGTAATTCTCTTATTGCCATCTCTGCTCCTTATAAAGCCTTGCTGCGGCACACCTGGGTTTTGGGAGGCAGCTCCATGGCAGAGGAGGGTGATGGGGCCCCAGCTTGGCTCTGTGTCCTGCCCGGGGTGTCTGCGGAGCTGGCCTGAAGCTGCTCTCCGTTTGTGCTGGCCCTGACCACACGGAGACCTTCAGGATACCGGACAGTGTAAGTAGAAAAGAGCAGCAGTAACCCTGAGCTCGTGCTAACTGCTGTGGCTTTTCCAGCTAGCTCATTTAGACAAACTCTGAGCAAAAGGATGATGTGACAATGTTTTTAGCAGGTCCATTAGTCACTGCAACTGCCAAGCAAAACCCCTTAATGGGAAGAATCATGTGTGATAAAATCAGTGTTTGCAGAGAAGGTCTTCTGTGAGCTTGGGAAGTGCTGGTGTTTAGATGGCGTTGGTTATCCCTGTCTGGCCCTTGCTCCCACGCTTGTCCCTCCCCGGGTGAGCATTGAGCTGCTTTGCCTTTGGTTTGGGTATTCCTCAGCAGGTCACTCGTGACGGAGGTGCTCAGAAGAAAGATACTGATTTGTGCCTCTCTTTCGCTCCTCTTTTATTTACCATTCTCTTTTTATTGCTGTTATTCTATAGATTTCCCAGGGTCCACACCGGCTGGGCCTGATAACATTGTTGATAGGACTCCTGTCATTTCATTGCTCAGTTTTACAGGCTGCTGTTATTTCTGCAGAGGGCTTTTCTCTGCCTGTGCAATTTTATTTTAGAGAGTCTTACATTAACTCTGCTGGAGATGTCCACATAAAGATAAAATGACACTGTAGAAGTGCTTCGTGAGGAAGCTGGAACCGCAGCACATAACGAGCACATAGAGCTAAATACTGTGGCCACAAGCAAGGCACGAGCTGTCCCGGGTCACGTCAGTGCAGGGATGGAGGCTGGCAGGGGCACCCGTGGGCCTTGCAGATTATGGTGCCAGGCTGGAGTTGACTCCTTCCGGGAGAAACCCAGATATCCCTGATGATCCATGATGATGTGTGACAATCTGTGACAACCTGTTGTAATTCGTGGTGATGATCTGTGATGATGTGTGCTGATCCATTATGATCTACGCAGTCTGTGATCTATGATGATCCATGATGGTTATCTGTGATGGTCCATGGTGATCCATGACAATCCAAGATATTTGATGGTCCATGATGATTTGTGATGGCCCGTGATGGTTTGTGGTGGTTCCAGAGAAGGGAGGCAGCACGGAAATATTAATGGGCAATCTGTTTGAGGCTGAGGGAGCACGTTAGAGGACATAGATTAATAGAGCAGGATTGAATAACTGTGAAAAGTCAATCCAATAGAAACAAGGAATGGAAACCTAAAACTGATGGAAAACTCAGGGAAAGCTCTGTCTTCAGCAATGCTTGGTGCCATGTTCGAAACAGCTATTAACCTGGTCTGAGGAGGGTTGGATGGTGACAGACTCTGAGCATCATGTGGGAGCCTCTTTGCACTGGGGTGTCCTGGAGAAATAAATATTTATGAGGAATAGCCAGGAATTGCCAAGTTATCCTGCAAATTATCAGATGGCTGGAACACACCGTGGAAGGAAGACGTGTTTTTTGAAAGAACTTTCAAGCACAACATTGTTTTCTGAAATACTCGTCTTCAAAAACCAAAAATGAAGCAGCATTAATGGTCTAGGAACCCAAGAATTCAAACTTCCTTGAACAAAGAACAAAGAGGCTAAGCCTGCCTTCAAACGTCCCTGTTTTCTACAAAGGAATATAATTTTGCTTCTGTCATCATTTCAAGAAATACTTTCTCCACAACGATTTCTTTTTCCGAAGTCGGAGAGTTGAAATCTTGCAAAGAGGAAAAAAAGAAACCTGATATTTTTCTGAAAGAAAAAAAGAAATAGAAAGAGAAAGAAAGAGAGAAAGAGAAAAGCAGCACAGACTCTTATTTCCGTGAGAGAGGCAGACACATTTGAAACAAGAAGAAAGCTGGGAAGGGGAATACGTTTCAATTAAAGGATTTCGTGAAGATGCCAAAGGGAGAGGTGCGGAAAGCAGAGCGGCACCTGGCAGTGCCGGAGCTGCCCCACGTCCGAGGGCCATTCGTTATGGATGAGAACTCTGGTGAGTGAACGGGGCATTTCCAAACGTGGCCATGGGGCTGTGTGTCCTCCTGCTCGCACCCGGCTCCGCAGCAGGAAGGCAGCTCCCAGCCTGAACACAACCAATCATCCCCTGTCTCCAGGCCCGCGACCCCCTTTTGCAAGATGCCGGCTCAGAGCCCCTGTTTGTGTGCACGTTTCCAACACAGCCGGTCTCGAGGAAGGGTCTGGAAGGATTTAGCTTAATGGCAGTGCAAGGGAGCCTTGAGTCGGCTATGCGGATAATTCATTTGCTTTCCAAATGCTGCCGCATTTATACGTGGAAAACTTTAAAGAAAATTAAACTCATTTGAAAAGCCACCCAAATTGTTTTTGCAACAAAGCAATTAGGAAATCTCGCCTCTCCAGCGGAGTGGGCAGCGCTCGCAACAGAACTGCGCAAATTGCCTTCTGCTGGAAACAAAGTGGAGCTATCTCTTGTGGCTTAATAAGAAATGGGGGTTTTCAGAATTAATAGAGATTCAGCAGCTTCCGTTTGTGTGTTGCTAAGCTTTTTTTTTTTTTTTTTTTTTTTTTTAAATGTGCCCTGTTGTCTTGTCTCGTTTACCTTGCTCATTGCTCAGATAGATATTTCTGTTTGCAAAGTGCTCAGAGCCAGAGGTTCGAGCACCTCGGTATGAGGATGGTGGCAGATCCACGTGCAGACTGCACTCCATACCTAGTGCCAGGCACCTAACGGAGGAATCAAGGAAAGGTTGTGGGAGGAAGGATAGGGCAGGCCATGGCACAGCGTGGTGGGGTCTAAGCCAGCGTCGTCACTGCACACACCACCCATGTCTCCATTAAAGTCAAAGCAGCTGATGAAGGCAGCAGCACCTTCCTCTCCCTCTCGCCATCCCTTACTGCAAACCAGACACCACTTCAGCGAGTCAGCAAAAGCTGCCACTGTCCAAAATCACTGTAAAACCTTAGGAACAATTGCCAGACAGCCCACAGTATCTGAAGATCGTGCAAGTACAAATTTTTAAAGCAAATTGCACACATCTTTGCAAAACATGTATTGATTTTTACTATGCCAATTGAGAAATAAGTCTCTAATAACTTTTTCATGGATTAAGGCTAAGGGAAAATGCTTTTTTTTCTCTCTCTCCAGATCCTACTGTTCCAATAAAGTAGTATAAGTTAATCAATCTTGTGATAATAGCTTTCAAGTAACTACTCCATTGGAATTCATCTTTTTTTGAAATTTATTTTTCTGCAGAACAACACAAGAATAGCCAGATACGGCCAGAGCAGAATCACAGTTATTTTAGGGCTAGGCTTGTGGTGTTCTTTTTAAGAATGCAGGTTTTTGGACAACTGCAAAGGCTCCTTTGGAAATGGTTAAGTTCCTGCCCGGTCCAGGCAGGGTTTGGGCAAGTGACCAAATTGGTGAGTGACCGGGGCTGTGACCGAGTGAGCGGTGCAGGACGCGCTGGCCCCAGCACTGAAACATTCCCCAAAACCCCAACTGTGCCTTGTCCTGGGCAGGGGGACCTGGAGCGGCTGCCCACGATGTCCCTGGGCTAATGACCTGCTCCCTGTCCCGGGATGGCTCCGCAAAGCCGCCCCGCTGGCTGGAAGGAGAAACCCCCGGGAAGGGGCCGGGCACGGCGGAGCGAGGGACCCGCTCCCTGCACGTGGGCGAAGGGAACAGGAAAGCACTTGAGAACTGCAGAGAGATTAGAGTGAGGGACACGGGCTCGGCTGGAGGAGGCTGCACCGTACGATAAGGGAGCTTTTTAGAGAGTCCTCATTTTAGTGAAAATTAGTTTTGGATCCTCATCAGTGTATTCGGGAGAAAAATATTACTCTACTGTCTACAGAACAGAGATAAAAAGGAGATCTGCTGAAGGGGAAGTAATGAATTTACACTTTTAACACCCATTCTGAGGTGCGGGAGACACATTACTCTGCATTAGGGCTATATTAGACTTAAATAAATTTCATTATGAAAACAAGATTAGAGGAGAACAGCGCAATTTGGAAACAAGCAGTACTTGTATGACTGTCTAGAATAAAGAGCCTCCAGGAGAGTGATGGGTGGCTATGCTTGTGTGTAGTTATATGTAATATAGATGTACAAAGATGAACAGGGAGAGAGGTAAATGCTGCAGAAGGGCTGTGCCCTGTGTTGTGCCCTGCACTGCAGGTTTGAGGGCAGCAAGTTGTGATGTCCCAGCAGCCGCTGTGCAGACAGGGTCCCCCTGCCCTTACATGTGCATGTGCTGCAAGCACAGTAACTTCAGGGTGCTAAGACTAGACTCGTGTTAATTAAATATGAAAGCTCTTTTCCTCAAATTTGTTTCTGGGAAATGCTGGTCAGCAATTCAGTGGGACGCAGGCCCCATTTGGAGCGTGGGGCTTGGGGACCGGTGGCTGTAGCAGGTCCTGGATCACGGAGCTCCTTAGTGATGCACTGGGGCTCTCGGAGCTAAAAAGCACCTTGCTGCCTCCCCACCAGCCCGAGGGAAGTGCCGGCCCCTGGTTACATGTGTGGACCTCACGGCGAGCGCATCCGCCTGAACACGCACCAAGGAGAGAGATGTTCTTCCCAAGTCTACCATATGTGTGGCATGGGCAGGCGGCTTACTAGAAAAGCAAAATACATTTAATGTAGGATATGGAATGAGGGAAAAACAAAGGAAAAATAGGATGGAGATGAAATCAGGGGAAGAGAACGAGTGGGATGATGAGTTTTTAGATAAATGAGGAAAAGGAGTTTAAGGCTGAAGAACTGTGAGGCACAGAACGGCATTGGTGTCTTCCCAAAATACCTTAACACTGTTTCCAAATTAGATAAATCAAAGGTGAGAAGAAACCAGCAGCTATTTAACAAAGTAGTGCTGCTAGCTTGGTTTTCTCCTGAGGATCCGCCTGGCAGAGGACATGTGCACGCGCATCCCTGCCGTGCTCCGGGGCTCCTTCCTTGCCTTCCCAAGGGGGTATTGAGAGAAGAGATCATTTCTATCTCATCTTATGAGAGATAGGAATGTCATCAACATCATGTCAGTTCAGCTTAATTATATTTTTATATTATATTTTTAATTAATTTAATCTATGTTTACATTATATTTCTAATTCCCTGAATTCCTGAAATGTATTTTCTATCTTATTTCAACAACTCTTTAATTAAACATAAATTATGGTAATTTTTCGGCTGCACTTTCCAAGTGTTCATTTGTACACGGGTCCGTCGATGCAGGGATGCCAGGCGGCCAAATGGAGAGGGTGCGAGAGGACAGCGGAGCTCAGGGCAAAAAACCGCCTGCAAAAAAGCTGCCGCTTTCCCCAGTTCAGGGCAGGGGCCCGTGGACGTAGCGCACATGCGGAGCCACAAACACGTGAGCAGTCGGTGCTGCTCCGCAGCAGGGATGTCCCCGAGCACCTGCGTTAGGCAGCACTGAGAGACAGCGACAGAGAAACGTCCTGCCAAGTTGCGTTATGGTTTAAGCATCTTTGGACAAGCGGTTTTGCTGCACATGGCGCATTGAAATCTCGAGAGGTGTAGACATGCTTTAGAGTGTATGTTCGGTCCTAATCGTTATTTTCTTATCTCATCTGTTAATTGCACATCAGCTTGCCAAATTAAGCCTTTTTCCCCCAAAAGAGGTGATGCGGGGCGCAAAGGACATAGTGCAGCTCCATCCGTATGGGACTGGCATTGTATGTGGCACCCACGTGGCAGTGCAGCTCTCATTGATGAACTGCATTTATCTAGACAAAAATAGGGAAATAAATGTCAGCATCCGTAAGCTGCCGTGCTGGCAGGAAGGAAAGAGCCGCAAAAGCGGATGGTGCAAGAGGCTGGGACAGGGAGCTTGAAAACCAAGCGCTGGGCAGCCCCTTTGGGTATGCAGCAGGCCAGAGACCCTGGGCATCTTCCAGGGTACGGATGCACTGGTGAGGAAAATCTGAAGGTGAATAACTCAGGGGGATTATTTTATTTTGTTTTATTTTAGCAGATTTTGCTAAAGCATTAAGGAGCTTTTGCTCATCTTCCTTTAATAGGACAAATAAAAGTGACAATAGACAGCGCTTTTTTAGGCGGAATGCATATTCATTACTGCATTCAGTCAGCACAAAACCAGGATGTCTGCAGCAGTTTTAGTTTCCATGACACATAAAGGATGATGGTTTTGAAAATAGGTCACCCCATAGAAAGGAAAAAAAGAAATGAGAAGCACTGCCATAAAAAGAAAAGAAAAATCGCACCCCCATTAATTAACAAAGAGCTACAAGCAAATGGGTGTCCTAATGGCTGGAAGGCTGCTCAGAGGCTTCCATCAATTAACACTTTTCATCTCTCCTGCAAATGTGCTTCCTTGCACAGATCTGCACGGCTTGCACTGCTGGCGCAGGGCTGGATTCGCCCTTCGGAAGCCGCCCCGGCTCCCACGGAGCTAATGCTGGTTTCTGTGTATTTTTGAAGATACAAAGGGATCTTTTGAGATGAAAACTGGTGAAAAGCCAACTCGTGTGATGTTCAACCCACATTTGTACTGGCAATCCTGGCGGAGGAGCCGCTTCCATCCCGGTCAAGCAGCGACGCAGCCGCATCCGCTCCTGTCCCCACCGCCAGGGCCTGGCGAGGGCCATCGGCAGCCTGCGGAAAGGGAGCAAATGGGTCACATTATTCAGGTTATAATTGCCAAATAATCACAGCACTCCAGAGAGCTGACCCTGGGCAATATGTAAAGCAAAAAGAGGTGAAAGTCATTGATTATGTGATTCACTGTGAACAATACACACATATCCTGTGCTAATAAAAATAACAGCTTTTATGCAATCTTAAGACTTAAAAAGGATGGTGATGGTTGCCAGTCTGCTTTTATTTATTAGACAAGACATAAAATTACACCTACTGTTTTGGACTACTATTGATGAGAAAGTTCAGAGGTCTGTTTAAAGCTGTTTTACTGACTGAATAATCTCAGATCTCTCAAAAAAGGAAAGAAAAAAAAAAGACTATTTTGTTTCCACCTGCTCTTCTAAGGAGCTTGCATGGAAATCATATTGGGTAGATGTGGAGTTAAAAGGCTGCCAGAGCCTTCTGGGCATTCTCACAGTGTGACACAGCATGGAAAATGGGTCTCAGTCACGTAGAATAGGTAATTTTGCACTTTCTCCTATGATGCTGCTCTGTGCTCCGTTTTGATGTGCAGTGTTTTACATATTATCTGATGCTGAGCCCTGGGGGTGTGGCAGAATGCTGCTTATTTCTCCCAATATTTATATATAATCAACTGCTTTTTGTTGTTGGTGGTGGTGGTGGTTTTGTTTCTTATTACTGGATGTTACCAGATTAATTCGATGACCTTGTGCTGATTTTTCTTCTGCATGAAGTTCTCGCACACATTTGTTGCTGAGCGGGTGCTGCAATTCTGAGCAGGGTGTCGAAAAGGCAAAGCAGGAGCACAGATCTCTGCTGGCATTTTTTCTAAGCTTTACTTGAGACTCCCAAATATAGCAGCACGAATGTGCCGAGGTGCTCCCCTTGATAGCAAAAATTCAAGTGTGGCAATTATGACTTGGGAGATGACTTGTTTTTCTGCATCGTGTTCTTGCTGTTTCAGAAGTAGCAGCAACTGGCAGCAAGTTGTTTCATTTTTGGTTCAAAAACAGCTCATTTTCTTTTGTAGCGTGCAAAAAACCAAAAATGAAGAAAGCATTTCAGTTGCTACTACAGCATAGTTTAATATGCCCATCAAACCTTTAAACACTCGCCAAGATTGGGGTGAATTACCCAAAGACCGTTGGTCTCAGGTCTCGTGCCTGCCACGCACGCGCTTCCACATGCAGCAAGTGATGGAAACACGAGGACGCGGAGCCGAGCGCCTCGTGCCTCGTGCCCCAGCAGGTCCAGGTCCAGGTCCAGCGGGGCTGGGCTCACCGCTCAGGGCCGAGGGATCCCCGGGCATCGGGCTGATCCGCTTGTCTTGCAGCCATCCTGTTCCCTGGTGTTACCGCCCGCAGGGGACTCGCTCCCCGGTGCCCTGGCAAGGAGCACGACGTCCTCCCCGCGGTCCCTGCCACCAGCCCAGACCATGAGCATCGCTGGGCAGGGAGGGTCTCCTCAGAGCTCCTGGCACCTGCGTAGCCTATTGCAGAAAAAGACAAATCTGTAAGAGCTTTAAAAACTCATTGGATATTCAGTAAAATAATAATAAAAAAAAAGTCCTTTTTCTGAGCACTATCCTGACCTTTCTGCTTGGCCTAACTGCTGCGCAGTGCCCACGCAGCCGCTGCTTCTGCATGTCCTGGGCAAGGAGCGCTCTGAAGCTGCCCGAGTGCCTGTGCCACGGCATGCGCTCCATGCGGGCGCGCTCACGGGCGGTGCTGCTGCACGCCGGGAATTCATCACTGCGATGAGGATGCTCCACGCTGGAGTCATCACTGCAATGAGGATGGTCCATCTTGGAATCATCACTGCGATGAGCATGGTCTGCATTATCGAGGACTAGCTCTAGATCATGACCTTGGCGGGAAGGCATCGCTCAGAACAGCGTGCAAAGCTGGAGGCGTGAGCACAGAGGGAAGGTATAAAAGCTGCAGCTGTGTTCAGGCTGCTCCAGCCCCTGCTACGCGGTGTTTAACAGCTGCTACTCTCATTTTTCCTATACACATTATCCCAGCAAACAAAGATTGATGATTAACCAGGACTTCACACAAATCAGAAGAGACAGTGCCCAGCCTGAAAACTTGCTCATCACCATAGTTACCTGACCGAAAGCATCAGCACGCGGTCAGCAAGACCCCGCTACCGATGGGCAGGTGACAGTGTATCTGAAACACCTTGTTTTTAATGTGCACTTACAAACTATTTATGCTCAAAACAATAACATATGAAGAATGATGAAAATTAGTGTATTGAGACATGAAAGTGCTGCCTGTTAGGAGGTATTTGGCTTTTAAGAAATACGCCTGTAATTTCCTGCATTCACACGTTGCAGGCAGTCCGTATTTACAATAGCAAACAGCACTGAAAAAAGTCGTGGGAGAAAATGGGCCCTTTGCAGTGATTGTTTAAATGATCGGTTGCTTCAAATGAGAGGTTGCTTAAAATACACTGAAGGATTCGACACGTGGCTCTTCTCAGAGGTCTTGAAGATGGACGGGAAAAGGAAGCCACATAGTTGGGTTGGTGCCTGCCGGGACATCTTCATTCAAGGAAGATAGAGAAAATGAAAGTGTATGTTATACAGCTTTAATTACACCACAGATAAAACATAATCTATGTTTAATAGCATGATGGAAGCGTTCATGGCTCAGCTTTAACCTTTTCCTTTGTGTCATTTAATCAACATTACAATAACAGCTGATGGTATTAATTCCCCTCACAATCAGAGAGGAGTATGCAGATCTGCTGCTGATCAATACTTTTACTGGAATAAAGATCTTTAAAGCGTACAATCAATTTAAAGAGTTAAACCCGATCTCTTTAATTTGATAAAGAGGCCTTTTCCCCTTCTTGCAGGTACTTCTTGATGTTCCAGGAAAGATTAGTCAGCTTTGGTCATTCCGCGGAGGTTAATGCTTCCCATAAAAGTGCCTCCCGCAGGAGGGTGAGGGCTGTTCAAAAAACGCATCTCATGTAACCTCTCAAAAGCAAGTGCTGAGTTTTTGTGCATTTCACCTGTTTTTGGGGACAACAGGGAGGCATTTCCTTGTGTGTTATCCAAGTCCTACCTCTTAGTGGACAAGGAGTTCTCTCAAATACATTTACAGTAGGTGAAAGGTTTAGAGGCAGTGTCGGGAATCTTCTGTCCATGGCTTATTCATTATTTAAAATAAACATCCTGAGGATTGTTTCGGGCTTTCATCTATTATTTGTGCCTAATCTAGATGCGAGCCATTGCACAGCAGACTCATTAAGGAGTCCGAATGAAATGAAGAGGCATGTGGAAAACCGGTCCCTAGTTTCTCTGACTGCAGGGTCATCGCGGGTCCCATGGGTTTCCCTAAATCTACCTTAAACTTCCTTACATCACTGTTCTGGGCAGTGCTGGGTCATGCCCACCAGCTCCACTGTCCCCCTCCATATCCTCCTCTTGCTTTGCGCTCAGTATCCATGAGCACAAGGTTCTTGTGAGCGCGTGGAGCATCCCCAGGGCCAGGGGCATCCCTACCGGGTTTTCCCCTTGGATGCTGCTCCACACTGGGCTGCTGCGCTGCTCGCAGCCTGTGCAGTGGGGACACAGCAGTGGGCACCTTGTTGCGGTGTATTTTTGTTCACTGTTCTTTGCAGAGTTTCTGTTCTTTGCTCTTTGCAGTGTGTATGGTCACTGCCGTGTGTTTCTGGAGACCAGAGCCATGTTCCTGCAGCCCATGGATCTCCTGGCATCCTTCCTTGGCCACACAAGTCTCCTTTCCCAGGGAAGTACCAACAGGGGATTCAGCCTCTTGGGAGGCCTTAGCGCCTTGCTCACTTATTAGTCATCGCTTGGAATAGGAAAAAAATCCCAATCACTCGCAACTTCTTGGTCATCCTCTGACTCAAAATTTAATGACTTTGAATGGATTTTCGAATGAAATGCTGGATTAAGAATTAAACAAGTGAGAATTATTTACTGTGACTAAGTGGGGATGTGAAGGAAGCGTAAGAGCAATCCCATTCTTCAATCTGGCTTGCGAGCTGCATCCGGCACCGACGCGCGACACAGGACAGGCCACGCGAGCAGCCAAATCACAGGCACACGCTCTGAGCAGCCTGCAAATCCCAGTGCCCTGGAAAAAATGGATTTTAATGCAAATCCCTAAAACTCAAGGTCAGGTTCAGAGTGTTTTTCAACCCGCAGCTTGCTCTCAGTTTGGTGCTGGAGTTTATGGATGCTTTTTGTGTAGCGGCCGTGCTCGGTGCAGCGTCGCTGCCCAGCGGGTCCAGGCTGCTCCGCGCCAGGGCACGCGGCCACATCCAACACCCGGCACAAGGGGATGCTCCTGAGCTCGTGGCTCCACAGCCCCTGTCCTGCAGGATGGGTCTGGGCCTCTGGGGCCTCTCGCAGCAGCTTTGTGAATGAGAGAGCTACGCAGACATGTGCAAACGCTCAAAAAAGCACAGCCCATGAGAAAACCCACCTTATTGCATAAGCATTCATGTCAGAAAATGCAACGAGATATGTGCAAACCTCCTTCGAAGCAATCCAAAGTGCAGGAAAATGTGTAACAAGTACCAAACCTGTTTCCAAACAGTTCAGTAAAGAGTGAAATTTTAGAATACTCTCAACAGGTTTACCAAAAATGTTTCAGTGTTATTAATGTTTAAAACTATGCATGCATCAATTTGCACATATCTCATTTTTCATACATGCAATTATGTGCATTAAAACAGGCAATAAATGGACTGTGATCTTCTGTATAATGAGATCAAATAACTGATGCTCGACCTTGCAGCTTCTCATAATGTTTATTTCTCGTGTTCCTCAATTGTGCACGGAGGCAGTTTGCAGCTGCTGCCTCTGGAAAGCCCAATGAGAAGCCCTGGGTGCGAGGTTGGCCCCGGGCATGTGTGTGCCTGCACCAGCACCCGCAAGCAGCACCCTCCGTGTTCACCAGGGGCTTTGTATGTGAGAAAAAACCACCATCACATGGTGCATCTAATTTTCCTCATCCGTTCTTCCCTCTTTGCAATGAAGGCAGCATGCTTAGGAGTCTCCATGACTTACAGAGTTGGGACTTTGTTTTTCCATGGGATGGATGCTCATGTCCCTTTGACTTCCTGACACATTTTACATCAACATGTTTCTGGCAATTGGAATGGGAAAAGAGAATCTGCGGTACTTCCGCAGCGGTTCTGTGAAAGCTGCAGGCATTGAGTACAGCCCAGCTCATCCAAACCTCCTTCTCCTGGTGACAGGGTTTGCTCCGGCTTCTGATCCGTCCCGGCCTCGCGCTCCGAGCGGCGCTGGGGCTCAGCGCCGAGCTCATTGCAGAGCCGGGGCTGAGTTCGGCCACGACGGGCCCGTCCAGGCGTTTTGTGCTGTTTCTTCGCAAAATCACACCATTCCGTCCACCGCAACAGAGCCTAAATTTCCTGGAAGATTTTATGGATCACAACAAATAATTAAAAAAAGAAAGTGAGAAAATCATACTATTCTCTAAAGAAATCTGCTTTTCTTTCTTGTGAGGTCTTTTTGTTTGGTTCCTGGGATATTGTCTGTGTTTAATCACTTTTGCAGCAAAGGGGGACAGCAGAGTGGGGGAGACAGCACCAAGAGCCAACAGCGGTGGAAATGGGAAGGGAAGCACCTAAATGCTCAAGTCGTCCCACAGAACGGTGACTGCGGTGACAAGCCTGGCAGCCACGAGCATGACTGCCGGTCCAGAGATGGAAACGGCCCCAGGTGAGGTCAGGATACTGAAGGAACTGGTTGGTAAAATCAAGGACAAGGAAGATCAATTATTTCCACGTATCCCAGTCGCAATCCAGATCCTATTTTACCTCTGAAGGGACATGACGGTTGACGCAATCACATCAACGTGCCAAGACGTTAACAGCTGAAGCACAGGGGCTTACATTAGATTATCCTAATGGTCCCTCCTGGAAACAAATTTAATGAGAGAAGCTGTGATTTTTATTCCTTTATTAGAAATCAAATCCATCTAATTTGATTAATTTTTCACTGTCCCTCGCAGCCAACACAGCGTCCTCGTTGCAGGAGGAGCCACCAGCCCGTCTTGGCCACAGAAGCTTCCCGAGCTCCAGCAGCAGACCGGGCTCACCCCTGTGCTGGAGTCACAGCAATCCCTGGGATTCAGCTCAGCGTGCAGAGCGCGCCCACGGTGCTGACCCAAAACCTGTTCCCTCTTGCATCAGTCCGGGAAGATTAAACACAAAATGGCCCATCAGCAAAAGCGTACCACTACTTACAAAAGCCCTCCTGCGTATCTGTGATTACTTCTCGGTCCAACCCAAATTCTCAGCTGGGATCACAGGGAAGCTCCTCCTGGACCATGGAGAAAGTTGTGGTGGCTGGAGACCCAAAGAGCGAAGTTTTCCATGTGGGACATGCTTCTGCTGCTAAAATGAAATAAAAATAAAAATAAAAAATCAGCCCCCACGCCCTGCCTGGTGCTCTGCAGACAGCCATTTGCAGTGGCCATCTGCTCCGGCTGCTCCTTCCCCAAATCCCGTGTGAATGGGGGTCCGGGAGGTGCCTCTTTAGGCAGTGGGGCCAGGTCTCCTCCCTTTCCTCTTTAGACAGCGGGGTGTCATCCACATTCATTGCAAACTATTAGCAGTACATGGGAGTACGAGGTGTCCCTGTGCAAGTGGGGACGAATCCACCCCCTAAAACATCAGGCCCCACCGAGCTGCCCCCCAGCACTCAGCACTGCAACTCGATGCTTCTTATACCCCCAATCAAACTTTATTGCACTGTGTTTTCAGCAAAACCCGGTATCAGCATATAACAATAATTAAACCAAGCAGGGACCACTTTGCCACCTGTAACCCGAGGCGAGCGCTTCCATGGGAGCACGGATGAAGGATATCAGAGCGCAGGGATTGGAGACTGTGGAAGGAGAACAGCACCAAGGAGGAGAGAGAGGAGGAGGAGGAAGGCGAGGGACCTCGCTGCACAGCGGGAGCCGAAACCTGGTCCCCCTTCCTGCCCCGTGCCGTGACCGCGAGCGAGCACGACCCCGTCCTGCTCACAGAAACAAAAGCTCAGGAAGATGAAGACCGCTGTCACTAATCAGTGTGAAACTGTTAATTTTAATTGAATTACAGCAAACCCCAAGTCAAACTGATAAGTCCTAATCCTGTAATGCTTTAATTTTCCTTCTAATATTTCTCTAATATCCTAAAATGCCCCCTCCTTCCATCACTTAATCAATTTCGCTTTGGACTGTGAAATCTCAGTAGCGTGCCAGGTTTTCTAGACAAACATGTGGATGTGGATGTGAAGGGCTCCTGCGAGCACAGCCTGGGGCGCGGGGACGAGGTCCGGAGCAGTTGGGTATGGGCAGATGTTTCCTGCACGGACGGGATTGCACAAGGTGCAAGGGACCAGCAGCCCACGGTGGAGCTCCCTCACATCTCCTCTCCAGGCTTGGCTCCACACCTGCCATGCACCCGTATGTACTGAAAACCTGCTGCTAAAACGCAGTATCAGCAGGAGGAATGTGTCACCGCGCTCCTTTCTCACCCAGCAAACCCCCGGCCAGGAGGGGCTGGGTGACTTGCCCATCTCCTTCGGCTTTGCCACTTGGACCTCAGATTTGCAGCACAGACACAGAACTGTGGTCCTAGGGGATCACCCTCAAAGCTACCTTTAGCAGGTAACCACTCCAATACCACCAATTTCAAGGAAAAATAGGCCAAACTCTTTAGCAAACTAGCAAAAGAGAAATGGGTTGCCAGTTCTTGCCAGCGGGAACATCCCCGGCCACCCATGGGCTTCAGCGCCAGGAGGCAGAGAATTGCAGAATTACAGAAATACCCTCAATATTCAGAGCTGTTGAATGAAATAAACTGGAAGGAATAAAATTGTGGTCATAAATTCTGTGGAGTTAATGAAAGTCTTCCCAGGTAAACGCGCTCGGCTGAGACGACAGAAAGCTTCAAGGACAAGTTCGGGATGAGTTTTTGGAGTCTTTGTTTAGAATTTAATCTCACTCATTATTTTAATAATTAAAAATGTTCTGCTAAAGCAAGTTGTAATTAGCTAATTATTTGCTGTGCTTATGATTGCGGCTTAGCTCTCTATCTTCACTGCTCTGCTAACTTTGAAGTCAAACTCTCCCCAAGCTCTGTTGTTTCCATTTCAAGGTGCTACCCTGGAGATCTGGGCACTGCTGCTCTCTCTTTTGGGGCAATTTAGGTGGCATTCAGAGACCCAGAGTTAGGGACTCGGGGTCTTTCCCTAGCTAAAAGAAAGGGAGAAACCTGCGGGCAGGGGCTGTGACTTCTGCATCAGCCGCAAGGGGATTGCGCTGCTCCTCCTCTGTCTGTGTTAAAATCAAATGCCGTTGTTTTAATTAATGTGTAAATAGGACAAATTGATATGATTGCAATTAAGGAAGGAAAAGCAGTGAAAGCCTGGGCAGTGAGAACTTAATGCAAGGCTTCTGCGAGTGGTGACGAAGAGCTGCCCCTTTGCCCCCCAGCCTGTCCTGCTGCTGGGATTTTCTGTTGCAAACGCCTTGGGATGACGCTGTTTTCCCATCTTTCTACCAGAAAACTGGGCATTGCCTCAACAGAGGAGATAAGCGAGAGATGCTGGGTGCAGAGCTGCTTTTCTCAGCTGCTCCTGCACTCCTGTTGCTGCCGGACACGCTCTGCGGATGCGGCCTCGGGAGCCGCTCCGGTGCTTGAGTCTCCTGGCTTCCTTCCTGGCTAAGTCTCCCATGGAGCTTGGAGTCTGGGAGCTGTGCGCTCTTTCTGTGATAAATTCCAGAGGAACCCTTAGATAAACCTGTGGATTCGTCTTGTGATGGTTACAGAGCTGCTGTGCAGCTCAAAAGTAAGTGCTATTAGTCAAGGAGCAAAGGAAGATGTGGAGAGAGTCTGCGAAGGGATTTAATTTCAGGAGGAAACAACGTGAAATAATGAGGAGGAATGTACCCATATACAGAGCGATTTGGGGCATTTATTGCTAATACATAGTGCAGACAGCTAAGCAGAGATAAATGGTGACTTTGATGAGCCTTTACTGCACAGCTCTTTGCGCCTCATTAAATATGAAGAATAAAAGAGGAGCAGAGGACTCAAAAGACAAATCAGCACCTGTCCTGGTGAGTGCTGGAGACTCGAAAGGCAAAGGCCACGTTTTGGCACCTCCGAGCTGCTGCATTAGAGCAGCTTTGTGCTTCGTCCAGAGCGCGCGAGGGCAGGAAGGGAGCCCGGGGCTGCTGCTCGGGGAAGGGAGCCAGGCTGGGCACCACAGGCCATCAACAGCAAGGAAAGACGTGAGACACCTTCCAGCGTCTAAAGCAAAAAATAGTTAATAGTTGTAATAGTTCTTCTAAGTCATAAAACTGACAGGGATTTGTCAGTGTTTAAGCTAACGTTCTCCATCCCCTCTGTGCTGCAGTGGGAGCCTGTGAAGAGGAAGGGAGCCAGGAGAAGGGTCAGTGGGGACACCCGCTCTGCCCAGCCTCCCGATGCCGCTCTGTTTCTCCCCCTTGATCTCCAGGCCTTTATTTAAGTAGGATTCCTCTTTTCTGGTGTGCTCATTTGTTTGCTTGCCTGGGAAGATGCAAAGAGCCCTGAGGGAGACTGGGTTCCACCTCACACCCATTTCCTACCAGAGCCGCATTGCCAGCCCTTCCCCAAGTTTCTCTGCAGCTTAAAATGAAGCCACAACATGAATATTGATATGAGTGTCACCAGGACGGAGTCCTTGGAAGGAGTCTGTGCTCTGATAAACTGCTTTCCAGCTCGGCCTCTCTTGAGGGAGGGCTGCAAGCAGCCTATAAGGCTCACATAGAGTTTCCATTTCCAAAGGACAAATGCGGGATAGGGAAGAACGTGAGTGCGCAGGTTCCTCAAACATGCTGGTAGGCACTTCATCTCTTTGAAGCTATCTCAAGCCCCGGTGATGTTCTTTGGAAATTTTCCAAAGATAAGGAAAAAAACAAAGAAGCAGTTACCTGCCTAAAGAAGCAGAGAGACACCAGGACACATCCGTCTCCTCACCTGGCCGGTTCCCTTGGCAGAAATGAGGCGGCTGCTGTGGAGCGAGCTGTTAGCTCTCTGTTCCAGGGCATGCCGAGCAGCCAGGTTTTTCTGGGCGCTCCTATTCGGGCAATGCGGAGAGGAGCGAGCTGGGCCTCGGGGCTGCGCACGGGCGCGATGCCGGGACGCAGCCCTGCGAGGGGCACGCGGCCGTGCGCACGCGCCCGGAGCTCCTCTCAGAAACCTGGCTGCCCTGCGTGCCTGTTCTGCCGTGTTTTGGTGGGCGGTTAGGCTGTTGAGTTAACGAAGGACGCCTGAAGAGAAGACTTTGGGTCCTAAGGCACTTTTAACCACACTCCAAATGTCACCCCCACTTGCTCCCTACGATGCTCATAGCATAACAAATCACTCAGGGGGTTAAGAGCAAACAAGCCAACGGAAAAGTGCACCTAATGTCCATTGAAATAGCTCATATTCCCTCTGAACTGCATTTCTGAGCATCCCATTAGGCAGTGGAGGTGTAGCCTCACCAGGGCCGAGAGGAGGGGCAGCATCATCTCCCTTCATCTGTTGGCAACTCTTCCTGATGCGCCCCAGGAGGCCACTGCTCTTCTTGGCCATAGGAGCACGCAGCTGGCTCAGGGCCGCCTTGTTGCCCACCAGGACATCCAGGTCCTTCTCTGCCTCTGCTGCCTTCAGCGTTCTCCAGTTTCCTTCTTCTCCAAGCGCTTGAGGACATGTGCTAGCATATGGACCCTGCCTCTGCGCTGTGGGAATTTGGGTCACTAAAATCTTGCACACACTTTCCCTGCCCGCAGGAGCCCACGAAGCGCGGCCCCATCCCTGCACACAGGCGCCCAGAGCATCTTCCCCCAGGCAGGAATTTTCTTCTCCAGTACTCCCTCTCTCACAGGGAGAGCGGCAATAACAATGTTCCTGTGAATTGCTTTTGCAAACAAATAGACCAGGGCTGCTCTTGAAGCAGGGAAATAATTGTGCGTGCCTAAATGGGCCCTTTCCTCTTTATCTTCAGCACTGGTTTTCTTCCACCTGCTCCCTGGGGTGCTCCCACTGCTCGTTTCATCCCGCTCTGCCTCATTCTGCAATCCCGGCTATTTTACTCCCATTGCTAATAATCCAGCAAAGTCCTTTCCGTGAGGGAGAAAAACAAGTAACTTCTGATTTTCCATAAGCTACTTGTGGACTCAAAACCCATTAAGATAATTCTGCTCACGGAGGCTCTGCTTTTCCCCTCAGAGTAGCAGGGAGGGATCGGAGACCCTGGCCGGAGCCGCTGGACGCAGGAGCTCTCCGGGATGGGCTGGCTTCGCCACCGCAGCAGGCACAGCGCACGGATCAGTGCAGGCAGTCTAGGACATCCCGGCTAAACAGGAGCTCAGCATGTCCCCTCGGGAGGACACGTTAGAGCTTGTCATAGGTGAACGCATTTACTAAACCTGCATGCCTAAGCAAAGGTTAATGTTTTTTGCTGCAAACTGCAAGCCTCGTAATTGAATTGACTTAGGCCAAGTTTTCAGCACAGTGAGCTGATAGAGTGGTCCATACAGTAGAGCAGAACAGTCCCATTTGATTTGCCCTGTGTGAGCTCTGGGGAGAGGCTAAAGGGGAGCAGAAACATGGGGAGAAATCTCTGCAGGGTTTATAAGAAAAAGGAGATGCTGGTGCAGAGCCCGAGCACTGCCAGCGAGGGAGTAATCCACCCTGCACGTTAGTGTTCCTAGCATTAGGCCTTACACCATAAATTTCCACTCTGCATTCTGTCAGTCACTAACAAATGCAGAATTATCTCCTTCCTTAGACATACACCGCTGGAATCCATTTCAAGTGCTTAATGGTGTATTAATAAACCATGATTTTCCAGCAGAGTTTCTGAACTCTGGCCTCCGGTGCTGCACCGATGTTGCCAACCGCATCAGAGCCTCAGCGGTGACCAGCACGTGCGGGTCAGCTGGAGGTGCCGCGCGAAGGGAGCGGGGCAGCAAGCAGCTCCACGCCGCTCTGCCGTGCTGCAAAGCAGCAACCTTTTACATCTTCCTGCATCCTTCTGCATCCTCCTGCATCCTTTTGCATCCTCCTGCATTCTTTTGCATCTTCCCTCATCGTCTGTATCCTCCCACATCCTCCAGAATCCTCCGGCATCCTCCCACATCCTCCCAGGATGAGCCACTCGAGCACTTGCAGCACAGATGGACTCAGTAGCAGGTTGGTGAACCCTCTCCCAGTTGCACATTTGATAACATGCAGTCGAGCCAGAGCCAGAACTACCCCTCGGCGCAGCAGAGTTTTCACTAGGAAAAGGCCCATCCCATTTTCCAAAGCCCATTTCTGCACCCGATGTCTTCTCTCTGTCACCAACCCTCCTGCAGCCTCCTGCAGCCTACGGAGCCCTGCGGAGCTGTTGGCTTCTCTCTGCTCGGGAGGCCTGACCTTCCACCCCAGACAACTGGTATCTACAGGTCTGATTAAAATAGTGCTGTTAAATGTGTTTTCAATGAACAAGAGACTTTAGATGTGAACAAAAGTGCATTACTGGAAATATTCAACTTCGCTAAGTGAAAATGTATCAAGTCTCCACAAAAAATTATTGTTGTGACAAGCAAAAAAAATATCTTCCAGTAAAAAATGAGATGCTCTCAAGTGGAGAGTGTTTCATGTTTTTGCTTTTCCTTCATAATCTTCATCGGAAAGGTAGCAAAAATAACTGCAGTTTATGAAATGTAGCCGAATTAAAGCTGAACCAGAACATTGGCTTTGGCACAGAGCTGCCACCCGGGGCTCAGCCACCTTCCCGTCACCCTTGCTGGCTCCTGGCGCCCTTCTTAAGGGCATATTAACATGGACTAATTAACCCACTGCAGGGTTCCTGTCTACCCCCCTTTTTTATTTATTTATTGCAATTATTTTTATTTATTTAGTATTTATTATTCATTTATTTATTTATATTGCAAAACCTAATAAATGGAATTTGTCTTGCATATTTAAAAACTATATCTTCATCTGAGAAGCATAGCTCATACTCTTTTTATGTATCTATTTTTTTCAATATATAGCATCACAGCGCAAAAGACGTAACTAGGTGAAATTCTCTATATTTCTTCATATTATTAAAATTGTACCATTCCGGCGGAAATAAAGCCCAGTCCAAAAATACCTCCCACTTTCTAATTATCAGTTCCTGATGGTGATGCTACCATTAGGAAACGGTTCCAAATGTCTGCACAGGAACTGCCACCCACAATGCATTCGTATAGGGCTGTGTGTAGGTATAACAGCCTGCCTCCTAGAGCATATTATATCGGTGAATATAGATCAGTGGGAACACGCTGCTCTTTGGAATGAGTTTGTATAAGGACGGATTAGCCTTGTGTAACATAATGTTGTTGTTTGTTGTTCTGGGCTTCACTAAATGTAAATCATGTCTCACATACAGTAATAATTCAAACAGAAAATGCAAAAGAAAAAACATAAATGTGAAAGAGAAAGACAGAGTGTATAGCAATATAGTGTATTTGAAACTTGGTTTGAAAGTCAAATACATACCTTTATTTACAGTGCTCCAACACTATTCGGTTACCCAATGAATTTCCCTGAAATAATATCATCTTGCACCTTTATGAACAGCACAGCTGGAGGGAATGCGAATGCGACAGCAATAACTCCAAGCTCCTGCCAGAGAAGCTCCCTTCGAAAGAGGGGCTGTCTCGGCATTGCTCACTAACACGGCAGTAGAGAACTCCAGACATTCAGATAGATTTCCTTAGCAAGGCTAGCTGAGGAAAGTGCTCCTAAAATATGACCCCTTACCACCTCAAAATAACAAAAGCAGCTCCATGTTTAAACTGTGCTCTGTGATGTTAACTGAATTAAAATCCAGAGAGTGAACACCAGCTGCAGGCTTCCTGCTTGGAGCATGAGGCCACCCTGGCAGGTGAAGGAAGTTTTCTCCAAAGAGAAAATGTACCTACAGCTACCAAGACAGGGACACTGCTCTTTCCTGTGCACTGAGAAGGAATATGCTTGGAGAATGCATGTGATGCAGGCGCATGCTGGAAATAGCCTGGCAGAATCCGTGGGGAAAGGCAGCCCACGCGGAGGAGCCGTTGCTGCCCTCCTGCAGCAGGGAGTCTCCAAAGCTGCCGGGGTAGCAGGGCTCGTCCTGCCTTCCACCTGGTCCCACCTCTCCTTGTGGACTCCTTCTCCGGGCGGAATCGAGACCTGCTGCGTGTGCAGGTTTGGTTTAAGCTCATCTTAAAGCCTTCCTTGGGGTGTGTTCATCCCTCAAGAACTGTGGAGACGCTGTGCAGATGTGTCTAACCCACCAAGCAGGATCTGTGCTGTGTTTCTGCCCGCACAATGCTGCCCAGTGCCCCATCTAGCTCTACTGCACGGTGCCCAGGGCCATGCCATGTGCGGCCCTGGAGCAAACCATCCTTCAGCTGCATCCTTGGGGGAAGAGCAAGGCCCTGCAGCGAGCACTGCGCTGCCGTGAGCTCCACAGTGTTGCTCCTTGACTTGTGTGCAGAGGCACAGAGGGGTTTTCAGCAGGGCTGACCACCCCCAAGGCTCCCCCATGGGAACCACCTCCAGCCTTCTTGCGTTCCTGCAGCCTCCTCCCTGCCTCCCTTCCCACGGCAGCTCTGCCTCCCGTTTTCAGGCTTCGCTTTATGAAACCTGAAGTCTCTGTTTCTACAAGAAACCTGCAGTATTGAACAAGACGACAGAGGTCTGGTGGGGTCAATGGGACTGCCTACAGAGTCCTAGATGGAGGATAAAGACAGCTCTGCCATTTATTCTGATGAAGGGCCAAATCTTGATTCTCTTATAACACAAATTAATCCCTGATGATGTGCAATTTGGGTTAGTGAGAACACTAAACAATTCTCCTGTGCATCAAGCAAATCAGCCATTCCTTCTCCAAGCAGCAGTTAGTACAGATGTGTAAATAGAAAATGTTCTCTTGCTTCTCGAGGGATCTATTGTTTGGTGGAACAATAATAATAGTTTCCAAATGTATTTCAGCATTAGAGTATGTGTGTTTCTGTGCAGATCGGCTTGTCTTACAGGAACACAAGCCCTCCCAGTAATTGCCAGGAAGGGCTGACTCACAGTGTCGGACTTCTCAGTAGGAGCCAAGATGAGATGCTGCGAGGCTCAGCCAGGAAAGCGGCTCTGGTGCTGCAACTTCATGACATATGAGACCTTCTAGACTTCTAAAATTGCCTTAATATTTTTCATTTAATATTTCATGGCATGCACTGTGTTTTCACATCTTAACACTGAAGAGTACACTTTGGACCCAGGGTTACAGAAATAACAGAGTGGGCCAGCAAAATGGGATGAAAAACAGATGTCTCCAGGCATCTAAAAGAATCTAAGAGGTATAGAACTACTTTATGAAAAGAGCATGACACTGAAAGAATTGGATACTTTTTAGATTATTAAATCCAAGGTTGCCTAGGCTTGAACGGAAGCTCTGGTCCTGCAGCACATAGGACATATGTGAAATGGCCCATGGCTTCATGCTAGTGGCATTTGGGGCTTCCAGGGTGGTGGCCAGGTGGCTTTGGCTGAATAGACAAGTTGGAATCAGCAGGGCTGTACATTAAACCTGCATTCATATAGGACTGGGTGAGCCTTCCCTAAACAGGCACCTCCACGCATGGATGTGTATAAGCAAGGAAAGGCTCCATATTTCCCAGGATGTCCAGCCGCGCTCTTGCCTTTGGCTCTGGGAGAGGGTCTCCCACTGTCCCTGTGGTGGTGGCCAGGGAAAGCGGGAGGGAAGACCCTTGGTGCAGTGGGGTTGGCAGCCTCCCTCCAGGAGAAGAGTTTGATCTGGAAAGACGACTTGAGAGCAGAGCCACGCAGAGCGCTCCGGAAGAGCCCAGTGCTCCCCTGCGACTTGAGCAAGCGCTTGGAGCGGGGCTGCCCACGTCTGCTGAGAAGGGCCTGGTGGGCAGGTGGCAAAGCTGTGGGAGCAGCTTCGGCAGCAGAAGGTGACGAGCAGAAGGTGGGTGTCCGGAGCGCAGAGCCTGTGCCGGACACCGGGGCGATGGTAAATTAGAGGAGCTGGAGCCCAGCCACGAGTGAGAATTTAATTATGCACTTCCCGAGTTTTCTGCGGTGGTGGGTTATGCGGCCAGGAGCCCTTCTGCAAAGGCAGGAAAGGATGGAGGTGGGTGGAACGGTGCAGGCAGGAGTGTGCACAGGATGAGCCCTGTGCCAGGTGCTGCTCCCGTAACGGAAAGCCCGGCTGCATCCCGAAGCTTGTGCACCTTGGGTATCTGCTCTCCCGTAATTTGCCGCTCGAGGAGCACAGCACAGACCCGCGGGCCGGGCCGCGACCGCAGCCTCCTCCTGCTCATCAGCAGCGGATGAGCATGGCGGGGATGCTGGAGGGCTGGAGGGGTTGGAGGTGTCAGGTCCGTGTGCCAGGGCGCTGCGCACCGGGAGTCCAGAATAACCACCCGCTGCAGGACGCCTGCACGTGAAGCCTGTGCCAAGGTCCCCGCGGAGCGCACGAGCTCTGCAGGCTCGGCACTGCTTTGAAACACTTCGTGTGTCACGTGGATCTGCATGCTCCGACTTGGCGGGAAGTCGGGAAGCAGGAGGAGTCTGAAAAAGGACTGATGGAAATAGCCTGTCCCTACAAAGCACGGGGAACTTTACAAAACCTGCATCAGAAGGCAGACCAAAGGTACACACAACACTGCACATGCCTTCTGGTCAGCTCGTAGCACACTTACAGAAAAGCCAGCCCTCCAACATTACTTTTTTACCATTTCTGTCATACAAAAACTTAATTGGCATCATTTTCAACAAACTTGGCAAGGTATTTAAGACTATTTCTTTAAAATAAAATAGAGTTTAAAGATAAAGCAAGTCCAAACTCCTGATCAGGATGCACAGAAGTTTCAGGGTACTGGAAAGGAGATATGTGTAAAAATTTTTATAATGCATGAGATAAAAATATTCATATAAAATGAAATGAATAAATTCAAATTTGAATACAGGGTTGCATTTTTTTACTTTAACTTTTGAAGGTGTTCCAAGTATACTCTAGCAAGAGATAATACTTTTCTATCTCTGCAACGTCTACCCATGCTTGGCTAATGCAAAAAGCAAGGCAGTCACAGGCATCAAGCACCAGCTGTTGTCAGGGAAAACAGACGTGCACAGTTCTGGGCTGCTAACGCAAAGCAAAGAGGAAATGGGTTGCAAGTGGTGCTTTGGTAGCACTGGGCATGAGAAACTCCTGTGTGATCTCCTGCAGACCTGAGGACAGAGAGACACATCTCCTGCGCCTGGAGGGATCGATGGCAAGAGGATGTGGATATGAATCGTGATGGAAGGGCAGGTCACACGAGGGGCCCCCATGCTCTCCTGGCCTGGCAGAACTTGCCCCTTCTGGGCTGAAACTCCCTGTGCTGGATCTGCCCGCAGGCAATTGACTGCTTTTTGTTTTCTTCTGTTCACTGCAAAGCTTCAATAATTGCGTCTTCTGAGACTGAGGGGAAGAATACTTTTATGAGTAACAGCAAACAGCACAATTCTTCTATCAAAGAAAAGGACGGGTGACTGAAGCTGCCCATAGAGTTAGTTTTCCATGAGAATAGCTGTCCCAGGAAGAAGGGAATGGCCCTTAAGAAAAAGCAGTGATGCCTTCGTGGCTCGGGTTGTCCATGTGAGGGGCACACAGTTCCTAGCAGAACGGGGTGCTTTGCTGGGCCCGTGCAGGTGTCTCCACGAGCCGGGGGTGGGTTCTGCGCTTCACGCTGAGCGTGTTGTGACAACAGACACCGAGTTTGCCCCAAGGGCTGTGCTGCCGCAACCGGCTCTGCGTTCGCCTGACGCCCTCCCGCTGTCCCCGGACAGATGATCAACTTGCTTCTCCCTGCCCACTGCCAGGGTACCTTGTCCAGGATGTTCCAAACCTGTAGGGTCTGCCAATATACCATATATTCCCTTGAGAGCACTGAGATGCAGTAACGGGGTCTCCTCTCTAACCGGGGCACAGGCACCTTGCAGCTGTATCTCCAAGCTGTAACAGGGCGCTCTCCAGCTCCTGCACGGTCCATGCCTTGGTTTGCACCTAGGGCAAGGGCTCGTGGTCCTTCTGGCCCTGCTGAGCCCCAGGCCGGTCTGGGAGGACGACGCAGGTGTCTCTGCTCTGCACAACGTGGTCCTGGGCCGGCTGCAGCCCAGCGGGTCCCCCAGGCTGCGGCGCCCGCTCCGGTCCTCCGCACCACGCTCCTTCCAGCGCCCATTCCCATTTCCAGGTTGCTAATGAAAGCTTCAAATTGTATCAAGCCTTGGACAGGTCACCAGGGAACCTCGGTAATAACCTTGCCCTCCTTCAGTAATATTCACTGCTGAAAATGATTTTTGCAGATCTCATTTATAAAGTTCCTCATCCAAAGTAATTTCATAATAAAATGAAGCAGGCTCCAGTTCTGCAGCTTCTTTCCTCAGCCAGATACAGAATATCAAATAATGTAATCAGGGCTGTCTAACCTGTAAAGCAGTGCTGATCAGCATCAAATGTTTTTATAGTTTTATCTCTTTGTGAATGTAATCGTGCAGCAGCATTGCACATATCGCCCGGATTTGATGTCAAGTTCTCAGAGTCATCCGGCTCAGGCACCTAAAATGTTGGTGCAGTGGGGGTGATTGGCCCTCTCGAGAGCAACCTGGTGCTTCAGAGCATGGGGAAGAAAGGTCTGGTTCAGCAGAGGTGGGAAGGGCTGAGGTTCACTGCAAAATCTCCATCTGACCTTCTCATAAGTTTGCTGCAGGCAGAAGTATACGATGTTTTCTAATATCATTTAAAGGAAAGGATCTTACTCCCACAAATAAATGGAAATGAAGGGACGTTAGTTATCTGAATCACTTGATTTGGCTCGATATTTGGCTTAGACAATGTTGCAAGTGGGAACTAGAGTCTGAGCTTAATATGGCCCACCAAGTTGACCAAGAGGATGCAAATTTATGCAAATTACAGAGTGCAGTGGATAAAATTGCAGGAGGACAGGTAGGATGTACAAGGTTGTATCATTCTTTTAGGTGCAGATGAGCTTGACTTTTCCATTGGGCAGAGACTTCCCTTCGCAGGGACAAGAGATGTTTCCCAATGTGGGATTTAACTCGGGGAGGGTAGAAGAGGTGGCTTAGGGAACCATAGGGAACTGGGCACCAGCAATGGAGCTGCTTCAGCTACCTCCCTACCCAACATAGAGAGCTCCTGTTATCGTTTATTCCCTCTTATCATTTTTTTTTCTCAAATAGAACAGGGAAAACTTTGAAAATAAGGTGAAAACCAATGAGTCTCTCTTGCAGCACCGTCTGTTCCTGAGTGCTTCCCGCTGCTCCTACCGCCCACAGCGAGGCCAGGGGCACAGGAATGTCCCCCTAGCTGGCACGTGCACAGAGGAGATGCAGGTCCTGGTCCTTTTGCACACCGAGCGGCAATGCAGGTGATTGGAAGAAAATATCGGCAGACCGTGTTTAAGACGTGGGGTGTATGAGACCATCAGGAACCTTGTGCATTTTGTACCTATGCTTAGAATCAATTTCAGAGCATAAACCTCCTCTCAGCGATATCCTGGCCCACAATAGTGTTTTGGCCAGAGAGCAAGACCTTGGCCCTCTAAGGGCTGAGAGGAAAAAGAACTCCAGGTATTTTTTAAATAACTTTGTGTAACTCGCTCTTTAATCTGCCAATTTACATTTTCATAAAAGTCTTTTCTCCGCAGTTATTAAATGTCTTTAAAATATAATTTTAAAAATGTAATAACCTTTGTCATCGGTTCTATGGCTTGACTTCCGCCGGCACGCTCCTCGTGAATACCAAATTTCAAATTAAATTTACTAATCTCATGAAAAAAGGACCCTTTAGAAAACATTGCACACAAAACACAGTTCATACTGCTGCAGTAAGCGAGGAACAACTAATTCTGTCAAGTAACAGAATAAACCGTACGTATATCCTTTCTCCTGGCTGAGTTATGATCCTTCAAGGATTTTGGCTTGAAAGGTAAAGGTTTTCCTTTCACCATCAGCACGCTCGTCCCATTCTGTGCTGGAACACAGACAAGAGCAATTCCCTGATGAGGAGCAGCCACATCCGTCAGGTCCCGCTCACTTCTCATGTACTAAGAGGTGGTGTCAGGGACTACCCGACTCAAGTGATTTTCTCCATAAATCTCCCCTTTACTTGTAGAAAGGGATCGTTGTTCCCAGCACCATGTGAAGCTTTTGTTCAGGTGTGTGGCATATCAAATGCAAGGAGGATGGGGAGCAAGGATGTGCAGCGCAGATGTGCAGTGAGGAGGTGCAGCAAGGATGTGCAGCGAGAACATGCAGCAAGGACATGCAGCATGGTTGTGCAGTGGGGTCATGCAGCAAGGACATGCAGCGAGGACATGCAGCAGGGATGTGCGTCAAGAACATGCAGAGAGGACATGCATCGAGGACATGCAGCATGGTTGTGCAGTGCGGATGTGCAGTGAGGACATGCAGCATGGATGTGCAGCGAGGACATGCATCGAGGACATGCAGCATGGTTGTGCAGTGAGGACATGCATCGAGGACATGCAGCGAGGACATGCAGCTGGTTGTGCAGCGAGGACATGCATTGAGGACATGCAGCATGGATGTGCGTCGAGAACGTGCAGCAAGGACATGCAGCTTGGTTGTGCAGTGAGGACATGCAGTGAGGACATGCAGCGAGGACATGCAGCAGGGATGTGCGTCAAGAACATGCATCGAGGACATGCATCGAGGACATGCAGCATGGTTGTGCAGTGAGGACATGCATCGAGGACATGCAGCTGGTTGTGCAGCGAGGACATGCATTGAGGACATGCAGCTTGGTTGTGCAGTGAGGACATGCAGCGAGGACATGCATCAAGGACATGCAGCATGGTTGTGCAGTGCGGACATGCAGCGAGGACATGCAGCTGGTTGTGCAGCGAGGACATGCATTGAGGACATGCAGCATGGTTGTGCAGTGAGGACATGCAGCAAGGACATGCAGCATGGTTGTGCAGTGAGGACATGCAGCGAGGACATGCAGCGAGGACATGCAGCATGGTTGTGCAGTGCGGATGTGCAGCGCAGCGCGCGGCAGCCTGGGTGCCTGCACCGAGAGCCTCCTGCCGCTGCGCCCGGGCGTCGCGCCCGCCCTTGTCCCGTGGCTGAGAACAAATAACTTGGGCTGCTGTTGACCTGAGAACACTCTTCTAAAAACGCCGAGCATCCTCTGTCCTCCACGAGCCACGGGGCAGACTGGGAGATGTGACTTTAAACATGTGCAGAGCCTCGAGGTCCCTCCTTCCGAGAGCACTGCCAGCGCGCGGCTCCAATGCCAGCACAGCTCCCTTTGCCTTTGCCTATACGGATGGCTCGGTGTCCAGCCAAACACATCCTTCTGTGCCAGAAACACCAAGACCTGAGGAAAGATGCATGTCAAAGTTACTTCCCACTGACAGAGAGCTGGTAGGAAGAGGAGGGCAAGGAGACCACCAGCTCTGCGCGTACCGGCAGTGCGCTTTAAGTGTAGTGTTGGATTAATAGAAAGAGAAAGAGGTTGTGACCATAATTTGTGTTTGGCGTTAGAGAACTTGCAGCTTGTCAATAGCATTTTAAATTTTTATTTCCAATGTGTTGTGGTGTGTTTAATTTAATTTTAACCTTAAACAGCAACTCTAAATTAATATTGTTGCTTTGCAAGTGTTTAATTGCTAGGGCTGAATTGCAATGGTAGCTGGGGGTTTTTTTTTGTGTGTGTTTCTTCCCGATCATTTTAAGTTGAGCACAGAAAAAACAAAGCGGGCAGTGGGGCACCCAGGGACCCCTTCCAGGAGGATCCCCTGGACATTTCCAGACCTCCCAAGCGGGATGGAGCAGCAGGTGGGCGGGGGGTGGAGGCTGCCCGAGGCCTCTCACCCCATCGGGAGGAGATTTTTCTTCCCAAAAAGAAAACTTGGGGGGGGGGGGGAATGGGAACTGCCCGACTTGGGGTGGGGAAAACTGCCCCGTCGTTTCCGATGGGTAACTTTGGCAGGAAAACACCTGTGTTGCTATATCCAAAGAAAATCACATCAGAGAATATTTTTTTCTCTTCTCCCTATGCAGCTGAAATGTAAAAGGACTTTGGCTTGTTATTCTTGTTTAAGAGCCTGAAAAAACTGATGTCATTAAACCAGTTTTGGCTTTAGTGCCTAATCTCCAAAGGCCAAGGAAAGGCACTGTGGTTTTGTGGAGATGAAAAAAAGAATTAAAGTGGAGGCTGACCTGGCAGGTAATACTGTTGATAAACTGGAAAAACGAGGTGAAAAGAGTATTTATTCATTGTGTTTTGATTTTCAGCCATGTATTACACTGGAGCTTCAACCTTGACTTGCCTTGGCCTGGGCTCAGTCTTAGAGGACACAGTAAAGAGCTAACACTATCATTAGCATTTTAAGTGGTCCCTTGGAAAAGTAAAAGACATAGCCAATTCTACTGGTGTTTTTCAAACAGATCTGGGGAAAATAATGTGATATATTCTAATTAATAGAAGTCCTGAATGATCTAAAAGTAAATTACAATCAAAAGCTAATGACAAGTATTTCGGCACATACTCCAATGCACGGTCTGTTGCTGCAGCGAGTTTTGTGTATTAATGGCAATAGTGCTGGGATGCCAGGCAGTAATGGAAAATGCAAAGCAGGCAAAACTGAAGACAGAGGATAAGACAAGTGTTTGCTCCAGGGGAAAAAATGTTACATACATTTTCCGAATTTCCTGGCACACCAGCCAGGCCGAATATGCTAAACTGGGCTTAAGCCCACTGCTCGTGCCCGGCACGAAGCGAAGCGGGTGCCCGTCGATGCTGGTAATGCTACTGCAGATGCCTCTTTGAAAAGGTTTCTGGAGTTGCTGAAGAAGCAGAAAAACGCATGTCTCTGATTTGAATGAGTTTTACCTTTTTATCCGGAGACAGAGAATAGCGGAGGAGACTCAGAAATGCCACAAGTTTGAGCAGCACCATAAATAGATCCCTGAATCAGATGTAAATTAGGCTTTCTGCTACGTTTCTATAATAATCCATCCAAAGAGGAGCAGAAGCTAAAAACCATAATAACAATGGGATAAATTATACAGCCTCGCATTTTTCCTAGTGCCGCTGTTAGCATAACACTAGACTGATGTTGTACCTATTTTTATTTTTGCTGCTGGAACAGTCTTTGTCACAGGAAGGAGACGCATGAATCTCAATATCTAATAAATTCTGGGCAATACATGGAGTGCTGCACTAATCTGACCTTTTCGGATGTTTCATTTCAATGGGCCGCTCACGCCAGCCTTTCGCACCAGGTTAGACTCGGCTTTTAATGGGAAGAGGAGGAGAGCAATGGTCAACAATTCAAAATACTGAATATTAAAAAGGTCAGTGGAGGACGGCACCGCAATGGGGAAATGAGACAACACAACCCCCAGTCGCTCATTTCAGTGACAAAAATTGTAGCAAGAAGAGGAAATGTCACAGCACGAATCCATTTACAGGAAGGGGCTGGGGTCTGGTGCAGGACGAGGCTGTCCCTGCTGCAGAGCGCAGCTGCACAGCACATCTACCAAAACTCATTTTTCTGCTTGTCCGAGATGTTTGTCCATGATCAACTAATTTTTGTGCAAATGATGCTCATAAAAATATGGGGAATTTACAGTTTCTGCGTGATTTTATATTTCCTTTTTTCTGCGTGCTGCGGTGCCCTAGGAGGGGACGTGTCGGCATGCGAGGCCGGAGCAGAGGAGTTCGGAGCAGTTCTGGATCCTGTGCACAGCGGCCAAAGGGATCGAGGAAACAAGAGTTTCTGCAGCTCGTGTTTTCATGGGAAGCAGCAGTCGGAAAAAAACCCTGACATTGGATAATGTATCACGAGCTGTAAAGAGGGGATAAATATTGTAACTAAAACCAAGTTACTAAAACTAAAGAGGAATAAAGTGGAAGTATTTCTCACCTCACTGCTTGCCGGAGAGATATTTCAGGTTCTACAGTATATACATTTCCGAAGGGGGCAAAAGGACAAACCTGAAGGCTTGTAAAAACATGTTTGAATATTGTGACTCCAAACAAAACATTAAGTTTTGCCTTTTGAGCGTTTCCGCACAGAGCGCCGTGGCCGGGGTGCGCGGCCAGCTGGGGCCGTGTGGGGGCACGAGCGGTGATTTGGGACCCGGTGTCACCCCTGTAAGTGGGGCTGGGAAGCAGGGGCAGAGCGAGCCTGTCCTGAGACGCTCAGTGCCCTCGGCTGGGCACCGCCAGTGACCGCGGGTCGCACCGCCGTGCTGACAAGGAGCACCGGGTCCCCCGAGCGCTCCGGTGATGGCATTGAGGGGAACGTGGCCCGTTGTGCTGCCTCCCCGTCGCCGTGCCAGCCTGGGCTGTGTCCTCACCCATGGCACTGCACGGCTATGGGCCACTTGGGGCTTTACGGGCCAGAACCGGCCCTGCTGGCTCCACTGGGCAGGTAATGGTCAGGAAAGGTGCGTCCTTGGGCTCCTCCCTCAGTCTGGGTACCACCTCACTGATGTTGTATCAGCTAATTATGGCAGGCATCCAAGCCCTTCAGAACCAACTCCCTTTTCAAGCAGAATTCCCAATAAATGCAGTGGTCACAGGATATGCTTGCCCAGGATACACGTGAAGGCCCTGGTGCTGGCCAGGACGTTTCTCAGCACCACGTTCCCGCATCTTCTCTCCCCACGTTTGGGATGAATCCTGGCACAGCGCTGAGGGTGCTGCAGTTGCAATGCTCTGCAGAGAGATTCTTGTCCTGCTGCTCACCATGCAGAGGATAATAGCGAAGCTCTTAACAGGTGGGGCTGATCCAAAGCCAAAGAAAAAGCAGAGGAGCAGCTTCCAGCCCCTAACCCTCCAAACCCAGACCATTGCGCTCCTCCAAAATGCCCCTCCACTTCCTGCTGAGTGTTAATTATTGCAGCTGCAACTCGGGAATGTGGTCTCAGTCATAGCCCAGTTTTGCTCTCGGTATAGCTGAAAGGCAAATTATTCATGTGCTCTGATCACAGTGGGGTTAGGATCCTTGGTATGCAATGACAGTATTAATTGCCTGGAGTGTGGTCTCTGGAAGAACAGAAGTTAGGAAGGATGGTTCCACACCCCCAAGTCATTAGGAGAACAGTGCAATTCATTATCTGTGTGTTATTATTACTAATGACATAGTAATAGACTTCATACTAACAATAAATATCTCTGTATTCTGGTTAATAGCCCTTTTAACTTGAAGGCAAAGGTTTGTGTCATCCTTAGCTGAAGCACACTTACTTGTCCCTGGCTGAGAGCTGCTTAATGCACTCTCGGCAGCGAATGCGTTATCTGCAGGCACGCGCAGCAGTGTCAGCCTGGGGGACGTGCTGTGCCCGGGCTGCGCTGCGGGAGCCCGGGACTGCTCCGGCCCCTCGCGCTATCACCAGAATGAAGCGGGAAATCCCTGCAAACCTCTCTGTAGCTTCACGAGCAAGACCTGCTTAATAAATTTCTTCCTAAATGTAGGTGTTAGCTGTTCTTTGAAAGCACAGTGCGTTGCTGGTTAATCACCCCCTCCTTGTGGTTTTTGCAGCTAATTTGTCCTGAAACTCTGGCCAACGCTGGCCAGGGCAGTGCTATGAAGTTTCACAGTGCCAGGGCAGAGTTTCCGTCATTCTAAAGTGCTGGGATGCATCGGTCGGGACTCCGCGGACAGAGCAGCTCTGCTCATTGCTGCCGTCCTCCTCTTCACCTGCCCCTGCCTTCTGCACCCATGCAGCCCCCAAGCTCACCCCCAGCTCCGCATTCCTGCCTTAAAGGAGAGGGAGGAGGCCAGGAAGGGCCTGCATGGGGGTTTCATGCACTTGATTTCCTTGACACAACCGTCATTCTGGAGCTGTGCAGCCGGTGCCCCGCATCCCGCCCGCCCTCCACGCCAAGGATACAGGCAAACTGCACCATGCAGCGTGTCAGCACACGGCCCCTCGCTTCCAGGCACAGCTTAACTGAGACGGTTCCGGTTGCTCACTGGAATATAAAACGATTTATTAATGACAGGAAAATCTGCACTCTTGAATATGTCCCAAAGCAAGTTGAAAGTTATGGAGGCAGGGTCATTACCATGTGCTCTGTTAGCAAGACCTGGAAAATAGATCTTTTAACTTTAATTGAATTTCATAAGTTGCAACCTGGCCTTTAACACAGAGGTTTCATTTTAATTTATTATGGACTGGGGCATTTGCTTTAGGTTCACAGATTTTGTCTTTGATGTCGTTGAAGACTTTTTACCCCAGTGCGTTCTGGAATCTAATGCACAAGCCCTAACAAGAAAATCAGCATGATTTTACTTTAACGTTTTCTAACTTAGATGTAAGTGTGCCCAACAGGGACCAAGCGCCTGACATTTTTCTGCCTAAAGTCGTTCAAGCTGCCTAACAGCCAACTTGGCGAACTCGGCTGTCTGAAGCTGAACAGGAGCGGGGATGCTGCAGAGCACGCTGAGGAGCTCTGCATCCTCAGTGCTGTGGGTTAACAAGCTTCCATCATGACCTTGAGTCTATTGCCAAAGGCTCAAGTAGTACTTCCCCCTGCTCAGCCTCCACGATCATTTTGTTGGGCAGGCCCTTCCCCTGGAGCACAGGGCTCCTGGCTTGGAGGGGAACGGAGACTTGCATCAACTTTGACAGGAATCAGTTCAGCACTGCAGAATGGGGTGTTTCCAGGGCTTTATTCCCAGGTGGTTTGGTGTGGGACGTGGCATTCCTCATTCTTGCCACCTGCCCTGAATCAGGCTGATGATGAATGGACCTTTATCTTCCTCCCTCAGAGCCTAATTCTCAGGGCTGTTGCTCTTCTGTGGTTTATGAAAATTCCCCCCTCCCCCACTGCCCCTTTTCATCTGAAACTGTGCTGGGGATGTAAGAGTCTTTATGACACGATATGCTGAGCAGAAGACAGTTTTCTCATGGTCGGCTCAAGCTGGTGATGCATGATGTCTTAGAGCAACATGACCTTTCAGAACATGATTTTTGCATCATAAGAAGGAGCTTTTGGAAGGACTTCTGCCTCTGCTGGTGGCTATACCTCAATGGTGAGGTAGGATGGGGTTTTGAAGATATATTTTTTTTCCTTAAAGAGTTTTTTTCTGTGGCCCTTTTACTGGAGTGAATTAGGATCATGCCTCTTCTTACAAAAGTCCCATCTGTTTCTACAGTATATCTTCAGCATGCTGAGTCCTTATCCTTGCTGAATTCTGATGGCTTAATTCACTTTTTCCTTTGCCTAAACTTTCTGATTTGCAAGAGGAGAGTTCAAGGGGGTCCCAAGCTCTGAGGCAATGTTTCACTTCACTTTAGGTCTCATATTAAGCTGATCTTATTTCTTATTAAACCCTCTATAAAACTCTGCCCTGGTCAGTATTCCAAACCTCTTTCACACAACTACTCAATTAACTGTCTCACTGCTATGTTTCCATTACCTGGAAAGGTGGGAAAGGAACTGTGAATCTAATTTAAGAGCCTTAAAAAATATATTTTAAGACTGTTGGAAGACAGCTTTAGAAGCTGACTTGAATTTTTCAAATAGTGCCACCTTCTACTGGTGAAATAAATGCTTTATTTCTAATTTGCTTAACAAAGCAAGAAAGAGACCACAAACAAAACTAAACGCTATGGTTGAATATTGAATGCAACTTGCTCTGCTTTGCTGACCCTTGGGAATGCTGGCAGTCTCCATGTTCCCGTTCTCTGGCTCCAGAGATCCGGGTTCATCCTCCTTAGCTCATGCAGTGCTGGAATCCTCTGTGGCTCCTTTCCCTGTGGTGCATCCAGCCAGTCCCGCTGCCGGGGACCGGAGACCCTTCCGAGCGCGGCCGTGCCCAAGGACAGGGTCTGATGTGACCTCGGCTACAGGAGCGAGGCTTTGCTGGGCCTGACGAAAGGTTTCCAAGCAGCCCTCTTGTTTTGGTTCTTTCATGCCATGTGTGCAGAAATATTTGTTGACTTTAAAAAAAAAAAAAAAAAAAAAAAAAAAAAAGAGAGAGAGAGAGGCATAATTCAAGCTGAAATGGCCCATGGAATTATAGCAGCAGACCATGCAGTTTTAGGGCACATTAAATTAGGCCCCCAAAAAGCAAGCTAATACTTCAAACACGCTGGAACTTACTTGTTTCCTAAACAAACATCTATTTCATATTATATTGTTGTTGAATTACTTACCTACAGCTCGAAAATACCTGTATTATTTGTACTAGCTGTCTTTGCAAATACCCAATTAATGTTCATTTATTTCTCCACTTATGTTGTGGAGATTGCATTATGACTTTATCAATTGGCTTTTTTTTTCCCCCCAAATAAACTTATTTCGATCTAATTCTTAGTGTCATGTTACAGATAAATGAAAGCAAAGGCCCCCCATATTGCACGTGAGATGTGTAATACCCTGGCTGTAGTGTAATGCCTTAAACAATCAAGCTAAATATGTCAGGGGACTTCTTAATATGCTATGCTGATGAAGCAAGAGTATTAAATTTATCCAACCATGAAGAAGACTTTGATTATCACACACCTCAGCTGTGCTGCTATGTGTTGACCACAAGAAAAAATACAACAGAAAATGAAATGTGATTAGTTCCTGATGGATTGAAATGCCTTTAGTACATGTGACATGGAGGGAATTCATATTAAGAGCTTCCATCAAGAATTTTTTCGTATCTCCTCCATAGCATAATGAATCAATGTCTCCTGAGTGTGATAACGTTCTTATCAATAGCTGAATGGAAGCACATGGGATGGTGCAATTACTGCAGGTTTATTGCTTGCTCAGTTAAGTGAGACACTCACGGTGCTCGTCTGAGGCTCTGCAAACAGCCAGAGTGGTCCTTACTTTGGGCAACAGAAGCTGTGATTGCTTCATGTGAGGTTTTTTTTTATTTTCTTTCTTTTGTTTCTTTTTTTTTCTGGTAGATTTAACAGTGAAGATTCAGAAAATTGATTAAGTTGCAAGATTCTTTTTACATTGTTTCAACTGAAGCTTAACAGAAGCCTAGCTTGAAGAGCTTAGGTGTTTTTTAGGAAAAAAAACCCATAATGTGTTTGAGTGAGACATGATTATAATGTGTGAGAGCCATTGTCATTAAACGGGAGAAGTTATTAGGAAACGTAAAAGGCTCCTAATTAGTGGCGTGGCTTTGGCACGCCGCGGTGCTCGCTTTGCTGGTCCCGCGCAGGCTGCGCTCGCAGAGCGGCGGTTCAGCCGGTTTCCTCAAAGAGGAGCCTCGTGCACCCGTGCACTCCCAGCCCCTGCGGCCCTTGCAGCTCCGTGCTCTGCTTCCCGGTGAGCGGGGCCAACGGGCAGCGAGCGCCAAGCTGGGCTGGAAGTGCCCAGCACCGTTAACCCACGTGGAGCCGGGACCTGTGGCCGGTTCCTCTCGCGCACCCACCTGGGAGGTGGGTTTAATTGAGGAGTTTAATTCCCTGGGCAATGCAAATGGTCATGTGTATGGTCAGCTCAATGGTATTTTTATGGCCCTCCATTAAACCGTGAGGGGTGAACAAACGGTTTATGATTTTCATGCAAATCATGTCACATTGAGCTGGCTGCTCGCCGCAAGTCCCACGTATGACAGATGAGAGCACTTGGGAATTTGTGTATTTTAATGGTGTTCGCGCTGAAGATGATAAATACAGTCTTCATCAAGCAACTTCAAGGTTTGCTTTCTTTTTTTTTTGAGAGCTATGCATATAGCTAAAGCCCATGCAACACGGATAATGCTTTGCTGCAAGACAGTCCTCAGTGCACAGCACAAATACTTCTGCAGCTTCCATTGCTCCTGCCAGACGAGAACTGTGACTTTGGCTTTGCGATGCTAAGCCGAGGATTGCAGTCCAAGCGGGTGGTTCTCCTCCTTTCCAGGGGCCTGGTCTCACTTGCACCCTCCAGCCTTGTTACAGGGCATGGCGTGTCCATGAACAGAGACCTGGGCCAGTTGGAGGTAGTTCAGGGATAAGATCACGGCATGAGCATTGGGGAAATGGCAGCACCTGAGAGGCTGAGCAAGGTGGGAGCCAGCAATAACCCTCCTGCAAGTGTCCTCTAGCCCTCAAGCTAGAGTCCTGCAACTTTCACGGGACTCTGGCTTGTAGGTATTTTATTTTCACGTGAAAAAAAGCCCTTTATTTTGTTCACGACAAATTTATTTAAGGTATAAGGGGCTGCCTCCTGTGCCAGTTCTCGCTCAGCAGTGGGGAGCTGGCACTTGCTGTGCCCGGCTGGCCTGGCAGCAGAGCGAGGACAGACAGAGGGGAAATGTGACAGATCCCCATCATCACGGAATGATATCTGCTGGTGGAGAGGCAGGCAGGTTCGGGGCTGTTATTCCTTTTTTTGAGATGGGGACATCATTTGCAACTTCTTGTGAAGAGAGAAGTCCCATGACAGGTTTCAAGTCTTTGGCACAGCTTTATAACTTTATCAAAGCAAAGCATCAAAGTGAGAACTTCCTTCCGAATAGAAGGGAAAAAATAATCAATAGAAGCACAACAAAATATAAGATCAGGATAATCGTGTTGTACCATCAGAAAGGTACTTTTTTTGTGCTTTTTGTGATGTTTTCTTCATGACAGTTCAGTCTCAATGGCACAGTGAAAATAACTTTTGTGTCTTATGATTGACAGGAAATGTAAATGCTGGAAAGCAAATGCCAGCAGGAAAGAAAAAAAACAAGTTAGCTCACATATTGTATACCTTAATGTTAATGCAATATTGGCTCCAACTGATTTTTCGTGTAAGCTAATGGGTAATTGGACCCATATGGCACCCAAAAAGTGCAAATTTGGGTTTTCAGTATGCGAAGTTACCTGGGAAACTGTCTGTTTTGTTGCTTATCAATATTCAGTGCTCTTGCCAAGACAAGATAAAGGAGCAGGATGGGAACTTGAGAGAGCTATAGATAAAAGCAGACCAATAAAAGCACCAGCAGAGTCTGTGGCTCTGCAGCAGCTGCTCCCAATATCGAACTTCCATCCTGACCATCATAACAGGAATAAACGTTGGCTGCATTTTCCACAAGAGCCCAAACTCGGGCTTGGAAGAGCCCGCATGGAGACCCTGTGGCCACCCCTGCCTTAGCAGCCCAGGCTAGACCCGTGTTTCAGTCGCTGCCCGTGAGCCGTGTGGCAGGGATGGTGATGAAGCCGCAGGGTGGCCGGGGCTGTGTCCTGCTGGGGACACCGGGCACCCGTGGACGCCCACGCGGCAGCGCGGGCAGCTCCCGCTCCGGTGGGCTGAGGATGGGGCTGCTCCATGTGCGCGGCGCTGCCGGGGAGAATCCCGGCGTTAGCCGTTCAAGCCAGCGCGCTGAGCCCGGCGGAGGGGCTGAGCGCGGCGCACGGCTCCTGCTCACACGTGTGTGCGCTCCGGGACGCGCCACCAGTGCAGCTGCACTCTAACAAACTCTGTAACGTCGCATGTTCCGAAGTTTGTGGCAAATAATTTCAGGTACGACTCCTCCCTCACTCCTGCCCCCAGCAGCAATGCTGCTCTACAATCTGTCTCTCTGGGAGACTTTACATACAGACAACGTTAAAATACTTTGCAAGCCTGACCATAGATATGCATAGGTGTGTTTTTTAAGGAGAATTTGCTTTGTTTTGGCACTGTACATGCCAACGGCATCTCTACAGGACCATTTCCCAGGTACTGGAAAAAGGAAAAGCTCAACACACCAGGCATGTAGCATTTCTGAAGGTTAGTTGAGCTTTTGCACTAGTAGCGAGGACTGGAGTTTACTGAGCAAGATAATTCTGTGCGATTCCCTTTGCTCTGTGAGAACAGTCCAGCTCTCGAGGCAGCTGCTGCCATGAGCCAATGCCTCTGCCCCATCATCTCAGTTACCTGCGCAAGTCAAGGGAGGTTTTCATGAAAAAAATCTATTGTCATTTTAATCAGGTTGGGTTTAAAACATCATATAAATGACAGTAGCTTTTTTCTTTAAATGCTGAAATCAAGTGTTCCAGTAGAGATTGTGTTTTGTTTCAACACTTCTGTAAAGGAATATTGTTGATGTGAAGCTTTTAAAAGAGCTTGTCCAGACAAAATAATTAGTGTCTCCGCTCATACTTCAAAAGAAAAGTTTTGAAGATCAAAATCATAACAATATTTTGATTCCGTTAGATGAAAATCTTTTATTAATTCTAATGGATGCTAGAAGCTGTTAGAAATTGTTTTTATTCAAAAAGATGAGAAATATTTCATTGAAGCAGAAAATGTAAATTCTGCACAGATATTTTGTGAATTATCATCTAAGTGGCCAAGTTTTGCTTTAAATTCAGCTAAAACTAAAATTATTAGCTCCAGTTAGAGAGAAAAATGAATGTTTCAAAATAGGATACTCCCAAAATAAGCTACTTCAAGTTATAATATTACAAAAATCATTATCCTGGTGATAAAGGTGAATGCAATGAGCTTTCACATGGGAACAAGGAAACTATGTTTTTTTTTATCTTTGGACTTCAACATTTATTAGGACAAAGACATGTGTATTTGATTACAATGTGCTAGTTGCCTGGTACAAGTTCCAGAGGAGATAAGTGGCAGGGGGCAGGGGTGGCGTTGGGAAGTCGCCCTGCAGGACCAGCTCCAGCAGTGCAAAACCACGACGTGGTTCCTGCTAAAAACTAGGGCTGATGTTGGCAATCCCTGTGCAAGGACATGAGCAAGTTCCTGCCAGGACTTGGTCTGCTGTTTTTGCTGCCCTCGTTGGGCACGGTGTCTGTTGGGAAAGGTTGATAATAAACCTTCTATCGGGAATCTGTTTGCTGAAGATCTGTGTCTTCTAAAGGAAATAAGATGCAGTATCTATAAACTTGAAAAATTTTAAACACTTTTTTTTTTTTGAAAAGAAAGAAGTCAACAGTTTTCCAGGATTTTTTTTCTGTAAAGTTTATAACATCCAATGAGAGTATTGATATCTTTTTCCCCTTTCTGGAGTCACACTTCCCCAGCAAAGGGGACTGCAGTCTTTCCGGAGTGTGTCCTGTTCCTCTAGACACATTTTAGGAGCACAGTGTGCACGTGAGAACATTCCTCTGCCTGAGTTGTGTCCCTGTTAGAATCAAGGAAAGGCCAAGGACATCTCCAAAGTGCTGGGATCTGTGGCTTCCAAACCTGTGTTTCCGTCCTGAGGACTGGCGGCAGCGCCAGGCTGGTGCTGGGGATTGATTGTTGCTCTCATTAGGACGTAGGTGCTGATGTGGAGCTTCCTGACTTAATTAATAGCTTGAACCTTGAATTCCCAGGACCTCATAGATGCAAGGAGGATGTTCCCTCTGGATCTGCAGCCTACGGATCGCACCTCACACCAACTACCCCTTAGGCATCTGGTGCCCCAGTGTGTTCCAGGTGCACTCCAACCCCACACATCTGCAAATGTTCTGCTTCCTTTTATCTCTGTTGTGTTCTGGAGGAAATAAATACACTCCCGCAGACAGAGATGCGTCCTACCATTGACCCTTCCAGAGAAAAAGGAATTATCCAACTGAGTCTTGAAATAATTACATTTATGACATTAACTGCAGCTATTCAGAAAAAATATCAAATGATTCTTTGATTTTTAAAATCTTTGACAGCAGTGTTTTATGAGGGAATTCATTTATATTAATGGCTCTAATTGGAATGATCAGTTACATAGGGACATATTAATTACATCCTCATGAGGATGAGGCTTGTCAAAGAAGAGTGAATATCCATCTAATGAGAGCCACTGGGGGCAAATAGGAACCTGCCTGTCCGTGTGAGGTCTGGGTGACCAGCAGGGCCTGAGCTGCATCCACGATGGGAAAGCAGCACACAAGGTATTCAAGTGCTTAAACGCTTCCAGCGTGATAAAGTGAAGCATTTAAAATGCAAATTGACGTGCTCCACACACAAATGTCTTTTGGAAGGATGCCTTAAATGCTGCTAACCACAAGGCATTACCATTCAGAATCCGTTTGGAAGAGCCAGAAGTGAAGCAGAAAAACGTCAACAGGCTGAGAGATTGGAAGTAATGAACCATCAACCCCCAAGGTGTCAGTTATGGAAGGAAAAAAGTGAAATGTAACAGCCAAGTCCAAATACCAGTTGCAGATTTAATCTGGGATCTTGGACACCGCACTGATTGATGTCCCCTCCGAAGGCTCCTCCTGCCCCCCAGTTTGTGGTGCTGCCCTCCCTGCGCACGTGGCCTTGCTGGAGGGGGCTCTGCAGGGGCAGACGGAGCAGCCTGCACGTCGCAGCCTTGCTCCTGTTCGGTGGTGACCGCCTGGATGTGCTGCAGGTGGTAATCAGCCTAAACAATCCTCTATTAATTTCACCCCATTGCTCCTAGCTGTTTCTCCCCTCTACAGCATAAGCAAATCCCTCGCATTCTTCCTGCCTGCACCTGTCCGGGGTGTTTGCAGTGACATTCCTCAGACGTATTTTCTCGTCACTGAGACAAATGCCTTGTTCTCAGCGTGCATCTTTATTCAGAGGTTCTTTGCAATGGAGAGGACCTTGCACACAGCTGCGGGTGGTCGGGACTGCCCGCTCGGAGGTCCAGGTCCAGGGCAGGCCCGGCAGGAGGTGCGGGAGGACCCCGTGTCCGCACGGAGAGCAGCCCTGCTTGTGTCCTCCGAACACCTGAGGCTGCTGTCAGGAGAGGATCCTTCCCAGTGCCTCAACCCTCCACCTGCCGTGACAGCCGCCGATGAGGTGACAGTGTGAGCCGAGCGGGACGAGCTGCGGGCTGTCAGCCGGGGCAGCCAGGGGGCTTGGAGGGTTTAATTTCAATTTGAAATGATTTTAGATAGGAAAAAAACCCCATGAATGATAGGGTTATAACAGCAACTGACAAATACAGCCCTGTCACTTCATGGTTATTTCCCGTTCACCGCCTCCTCACCTTCCTTCCTTTTAATGTTGTACATGCTTTTGGAGTCATCTTTCCGTCTGGATTTTTAACTTCCTGGCTAAGATGTGTTCTCCATGTTGCGTTTCTGTAGAGCAACAAAAGCAATGGGTCACCAGTGACCTGGCTCCCTGCAAGCTGTAACTCATGGGCTCAATTTAATCCCCAGAGAGCAGATGAATGCGGTTGCACATCGTCGCGGTCGAGCGAGGGTGATGGCCTTAGCTCGCACGGAGGAGCAGGGGTCGTTTTACCATGGTCAGGTAGCCACTCCACGCAGCTCAGTAGTCACCGTGGTCCACGGTAGCCAGCCTGGCCATAGACTCCGAGTTGTGCCAAGTTTAGTAACGTAGCCTTTCATGAGGCCTCTCATGCTTTAGTGGGGGAAAAACTGCAGACTTTAGGGGTTTCTGGTGTCTGCAGTTCTGCATGAGATGGACTCTGATTATAAAGTAATCATCACTCAGGAGTTTTGTAATGAGCAGTATTGGAGCCCTCCCCAAGTTCCTGCTCTCTTACTTGTGGTTATTCAGATAACCTGGCGTTAATTGTGATTGGAAAATGATTGAGACAGCAAATGGTGGGACTATTGTCTCTTAACAATGTAGCAAGCACCTCCTTGGTTGGACTGCTCTCTGTGTTCATTGCTGGGTAACTCGGAGCTTAGGAATACGCCAGGAGTGAATAACACGTGTGCTGAGAGCCCTTTCTGCAACTGGTGAGCAGGCGCGTGGGGAGCCGGCCCCTGTGCACAGCCGGGGCCTGTGCCTGCCGTCTGCTTTCCAGGACGTAGCCGGAAGGATCGGATCGCAAGGACGGAGCACCGTGTGTTCCATCAGTCTGACCGCTAGGACTCCACTGCTTGCAAAGCCACTGTACGGCATTTTCCCATTTGAAATTGCTTCAGTGGGAAGTGAATTAATAAAGACTTTCTTAAAGGCACATGCCAAGAACCTGTCAATATTTGCCTGACACGCACAAAATCCTGCAGATTCCAGGCCTTGATCCCGGCGTGCCCAGTGCTCCCACTGCATCTCCAGAGCCTTTCCCTGCGGTGACGTTTAACTGGCAGCTCCCCAAAGGGCACAGGGCATGCTTGGGTTTCACAGGTGCCTTAGCAAGGGCTTATTGACCCTTGTCCATCCGTCTGTCCCTCGGTCCAGAAGCCCACTGCACTTGTGCACAGACTTCTGTGCCTATGGTCTATAGGTATTTTAATTCTTGTGCATTGCACAGAACTGTGTTTGATCTCCTACCAGAGCACCAGTATGAGATGCATGACAGTCCTAGGCTATTATGGATTTCTTACCGCCTCAGGAGATGTTAACCTAGGTGGGTGGTAGCCTTCTGGTGCTCGTCCTCATGTAAGCAAGGTGAATATGGCAACTCCAAAACAAACAACCAAAAAAAAAAAAAAAACTTGAAAAGTGTTTGTTCAGTAATTTTATTTCACAGCTGCAGTATTAGCTTCTCTTTCCCCTCAATCCATTTTCAGTGCATAAGAAATTTCTTGTACATTAATTTCACAAGTAATTGCATACACAAGTAATTTCTTGTGTATGCATTTATGCATCACATAACTCTCTCAAAATATGCACTAAAAAGAATGTTGGTTTTGGATCAAGACCCTGTAGTCATTTAAGTTTCTCCAGATAATATAAGAATAAAAATATCGCAAGCCCGTTTGGAAAGATAAGGACTCACCTCTGAATGTAAGTTTATAATTCATGACCTTGAGCTTAGCCACTTTGCGGCTTTGCATTCCAAGCGAGGAGAGGGGAGATCAGTGCAAGGCAAACCCCTGCGAGCCCCACACCGTGCTGCCTCCCGCTGCTTTTCAGCACAAGTACCCCTCAAAATAGAAATAATTAAAAATGGGTATTTATCATGCTAAGAGTGAGAGCCCCATGAGAGCTGTGTTGATATATGTGTCTGCATCCTCTTATTGAACCTTCTGGAGAATGCTCCTTCCTGTGCATTCACGGTATCAGTTACACGGGGTGGGCGTTGTGAGAAGCAGCTGGTTTAAAACCAGCTCCTGGGAGCGCGGATGAGCCGTGTGTGCAGCCAGGAGAGCCCAGCGCCGCCGCGGCCGGAGCGCGCGAGACAACGGCCCACACGACAACCGCAGGGCTGGGCAACGGAAAGGAAGGTGTGATGAATGAAAAAGTCCATTTCAATGGAATAATACCTAATATTGCAACTAAAATATGGCTCAACATAAAAACCTTAGCTCTGACCCAACACCAAACCTCTCGTTTCCCTTGGCATGCCAAAGCATCAATACAGAATCAATTGCTTTTCGGCAAGATTTTGCATCACTGCAAGTTTAGGACAAGCTGCCACATACAACATTAGTAATTAATGCCTGCACTCGGTGTTCTCCCTTGGAAATGTATTGATCTTCAGTCTGGAGGTGCCCATATTATGGCCAAAGGAAGAATTGCTGCTTAAGTGTGTTTACGTAGCTGATGTTGCCCAAGCAGAATCATAAGGAAAGATTGTTTATTTTCTTTCAAGCTTTATAATGAAAATTCTTTTCTTATAAAAAAAAATTCAAAGAGCAATAATTGTTTTCCTGGGCTTTTAAAGGAGTAATGAGCAGTAAACTCAAGCAATTATTCGCATTCATTACTAAATGTCATTGTTAAACAACTGCATGTTACAAAGAGAAGAGACACCAGCTCATGGCAGAAACTTTGGTCCGATTTCCTACTCTGCAAGTCTCTTTCTGCAATGTGATGCTTGAATAATTTTATGCACTGCATTTCAAATCAAGTAGAATTTCCTTGATATCTATTTGACTATGAGTTTAATTGAAATGCTTCTTATACCATCTTGTGTGTTAATTCAACCAGCAAAAAACCCTATGTGCTTCTAAATGATACAAAATTAGATGGTATATCACATTTTAAACATGATATATAATGACACTAAAGAATTTGTATTGCCTTCAACATCTCACTACCTCAGAATTTGCAATTCCCATCATCCACAACAATAATTATTCCAGCAAGAGCACATTTAATTAAACGTCACTCTTTAAACCCAAGAAACAAGCACAAGGTTGAGCATTCAAGGTGAAACCGTCCAGATTCTTTGGAGGGGTAGAAGGAAAGGCTCCCTCAAAGTTTTGTCAAGCATTTCATTACTCCTGATGTACCTGCAGGATAATCACAGTTGTAGCGTGTTTTATTATTATATTCATTTTCTATTTAATACACTGCTATTAGTACTAGGAAATTGGTGTGTTAAATGCTATATTAATGGGGAACCAAAACTGCCATAAAATTGATTCAGTAGAAAACATCTTAGAGATTAACATACAGAAGTTTTTGATGAAAGTATAAAGCTTATTTTGCTTACTTGGATGTAAATAAATCATTACAATTCTAATACCGTTAATGAAAATATTTTTAAGTCCTTCAAAATGTTATTGTCAGGAAAATGTTATGATCAGGAAAAAAGGCTACACTGATAATAAAAAAAATCTGAACCAAATTTCAACAGACTTAGGGCAAAACTGAAGATATAGGTATGAAAAACAAATGGAATAAAGAAAACATTAACAGTAACAAATATTAATGACATGGTAGAAATTTACAATAATATTAAGGGAAGGAAGGGAAAGAAGGAAAAGCAGTATCTAAGAAGCCAGGACAGTAAGAATAAGTTATTGAATGGATGTTATGAAGAGTAGTGATTCTAATTATGGGATGGGGGCGTTGTGAGAGGGGAATGGGAGCTTTCAGGGTTGAGGTGGAGGAGGCTGCGAGTGGGTGCCCGGGCAGGGGGCTCCGGCGCTTCCCCCTGCAGAGCCGGGAGGCCACGTCCAAGGGCAGCGCCGCGGCCCGGCCGGGTACGGCACGGCCGGTTCCCTGGGAAAAATAACGGGGCAGCTGGGACGGCACCCAGCCAAGAAATTAGAGTAATATAAATAACGCCGATCAAGTGTCATGTACAGATAATAGATCCTGTCAAATCAGACTGACAGCTTCCTTTAACGAAATTATGATATTTTTTGGATAAAGATAATAATGTTGTAGCCAACTTCTGTGCAATGTTTGATTTGGTACCACATGTCATTTAATTAAGAAACTGGAAAAACATAGGAAAGTGCAGCTAATAAACACGCAGTGGGGCCAGCTCTTCCCTCCGCTGCTGCAGCTCAGCCCCAGCCCTGGGTTTAGCAGCAGGTGAGCACAGAGTTCCCATGTCCTCTCGGGCTCCAAAGCAGCAGCCAGACCATGAACAGGGGCTGCAGAGACATTCTAGCACCAACAGATGCCAGGAGCTCGGTTTGGTAGAGGGTGAGACAGTTGCTATCTAGTAGTAAGGGCACGAGGAAAAAGCACTAGAGAAAACGTTAGCTAGTGGCCCTTCAAATTAAGCAAAAGGCATGAACTCAGCAGCTTGAACTGGAGTGTTGTGAGCTGGAATGGAGCGGAATGGTGCTGATCCTGCTCAGCGAGGAGGACAAATCATCCCCGAGGTCGCTAAGGATGTGTGGAGTCCCCGTCCCTGGCAATGCTCACATCAGGGTTGTGTGCTTTTTATTATTCTGTTCTGTTTTCTCCATAAAAACATAGCCTGAACATCCAGCACAAAAATATCCAGAATGCAAAAGTGCGGCATGCATGAGAAAGCCATAGTGCCACTGTTTTTTCACGTGTAATTCCTTTCTTAAAGTTATTGTAGGCAGTCACCCCCTCTGCATAACTGTTCCAAATGCCATGCAAGGAGTGTGACACAGACACCCTGCATAGCTCAAAGGCTGCGTGTCCCAGACCACTGCTTGTCTCTGTGAAAGTCGTCTTTAAGGACTGTGGCAAAAATCAAACATGGTGTGAATGGCCAATTCTCTGGATGACAGCAGAAATCATAACCGGAGGTGGTTGCTTAATTAAAGTTGCACACATAAATGACTTCTCAGTATTTTGGCAGTCCCAAGAAATCCAGAAGTCATTTCAGGTCAAATGAATGTCTCATTTAACCCCAAATTATACTGTTCGACAAGTTTTGTTTTGGTTCAGAGCATTCTTTCATCTCTGCAACTGAAATCAAAATAATAAAATTTTCTACTTAAACAATTGTAAGCTGAAATGTTTTTAAATCACAAAACACACTTCATCAATCGGTCTGAAAACTGAGTTTTCTGTCTTTGGTAGTTCCCTCCAACTCTTTATTTCCCTCATGTAGAATTCAGAAAAGCCGGAGCAGGTTCCTGACTTCTTCCTCGTCCCATGCAGAGAATGTTCCTGGCACTGGGACCTCTGCTCCCCTCCTACCTGCAGCTCCCAGTATTGGGCTTATCGATGGCTTTATCATGAAAAACAGAAGTCGGAATTTAAAAACATGTCCAGAGTACTTGGAACCCAGAAGGGCAGCCCCATGAGGGCAGAAAATCCCGGCAAGCCGCCGCGTTGGTCCCCGCTGCCGCGCTGTGCTCAGCGCTAACGCGCGTCCCGGCCGCACCGCGCACGGGCAGGCCCAGCGTGGGCTGCACGAGCCGGGGCGCGTGCCAGGATCCGAGCCAGCGAGATGCGGTATCAAGATGCTCCAACAGCCGCACCGGGGCTGCTGCTCCCGCAAACTGCTCCTCCAGTCGTGATCCCTCAGTCGGACAAGCGGAAATTCAGGGACTAATAACGGTGCATATCGAAACACAGCTATCGAGAAAGAAAGAGAATTTAGAAAAACAGGAGCATCATTTCTGCTCCATGAGCAGATTGCTTCGTAGTTTCTTGGTGAGTGATGGTGCATGGCTGAGCTCACCTCTGACAGTTCATGACCTACCAGAAAAGCAGATGCATTTTTGGAAACTTTCAAATATCTCGGAACATATTCCGGAAAGCCTGCACACTGCTATAAATAGATGTCACACATTCCAGCACTCAAAAATACTCAAAAAAATTGAAGAGCTTTACCCTTTTTTTTCCCTAACTATCACTGAGTCAAGGTTAAATTTTATTTCTTGCACACATTGAGTGAACTCAGTCTGTAACAACTCATTCATTAGTGGCTTCAGGACTGACCAACACAATTTCATTTCCACTTGAGTTCAGCAAACCTATTTTTCACATACTAATGTCTCATTGACTTCAGGGGCACTAAACATAAGCTTAAACTATTAATGCATTTAAATACAGCACTGAAGTGCAACCCTGGTCAGCAACGGAGCCTGCCAGGAGTCCTGGCCACTTGTGCAAAGTGTTTGGTTATAACAAGAACTGGTGCAAATCTGAGATCATGGGAACCACAAGAGCAACAAACGGGGCTCTTTTGCATGTGGTTCTGATGTCTGGATGGCCGTCCCTGTGGGGTGTCACAGTGTGACGGGACAGGGACCTGGCCTGGCAGCGGTGGAACCCCTCGGGCCCATGCACAGGGCCCATGCACAAACCCCATGCACAGGGCCCATGCACAAACCCCATGCACAAACCTCATGTACAGGGCCCATGCACAGAGCCCGGCCACGTTTTGCTTTTGCAGCCTGTGTCCTGCTCGTCTTCCCAGCCCGCAAGCAGCAGCAGTCTTTTCCTCACACTCATCTTCCAAAGCATAAATTCACTCACTTGTATATTAGTCTTAAATTTTGCCTTCAGTCTAAAATTGATTGATTTGATAAAATTTTATCTTAAGGGGCTGAAAAAAAAAAGAAATAGATTGAAAAAGACCCTACACAGAGCATATAAGTTAATGTAGGCCATCTCCCACTTCAACTTATAACTTCATTTAGCTCCTAGACATGTAACATCAATTTGACCTCAATTAAACTCACTTAATCCTATTACACTTCACCTCTGCATTTGGCTCAGTGCTTTACAATGCAAGCTGATATATTATAAAGAATAATTCCAATTATTACGTGTGTGCCGATGGATTAAAGATGACATACGTCCTGGTGGTGAGTGTTTGGAGGAACAGGGCCAGAAATGGGAAATGGCAAAAACCCCTCTCTTTTGTAGGGAAGAGCAGTTATCCCTGCCAAGTTGGAGGCTGCGGGTGCTGCTCGGCTCTAAATCAGGGCAGCGGCTGCTGCAGACTCCGGCGCAGAGCGCAGACCTTCATCACGCAGTGCCCACCCGCGGGTCCCACGTGCGCAGGCGGCCGTGGGGCCAGGTCCTGCACTGCGTCCGTGTCCTCGGGCGGCCCCCGAGGCCCCTGCGTCCCTTCCACGAGCCCTCGGGGGCCGCACGGCCTTAGTGCATTTTGCCTCCCCCTGCTTTCCCAAGTGCAGCAGCAGAACAGATTCAATTGCTTTGCCTACTGAAAAAATAGCAACTAAATGTGGTATGGTTAGCAGGGCCAGACGCATAGTACACAGTCCATAACACTTCATTTTTAAACAGATTTTCTTCATAATCATATTTAACTCCTGATAATAGATTTTTTATGGTGGTTTCCTCCACATTGGTCTTGCCCATGCAACTTGGGCACATCGCAGGTGGTGGCTGGTGGGCAAAACCAGCCACCAGAGCTACCATTGCCACCACAGCCCCATTGTCACCATGGCCACCAAAACAGCTTTGCAAACAGGGAGGGTATTTCAGCAAAATGGAAAGTGATACAGTCAAAATGTGTCTGCTTTATGCAAAAAGGAATGAAAACTTCCGTGAAAAAGCCATCTTTTGGCATACTTCTTTTTTGATAAATGCAAAGTCTTTATTTTGAATTCATAGAAAGAGTTTGGGTTTCTTAGGGTGGCTCCCCTTCGAGCACCAGCACCTTCAGGAAGGGTCTGGGACCCTTGCAGGAGCCCTCTGGCCAGCACGGGTTAATGCAGCCCGTTTCACAAGCGAGGGAGGGCTGTGCAAAGTGTTCGTGTGGGTGTGCAGGACCTCGTTAGATGTGGCAGGAAATCTCTAGAGCACTTCTCTAGAAAAATGAGACAGACATTGCAGTGTTGGAACAACTGAATGGATGGAAATAGCTGGCGTGAGCTTCTCATTTAGATTTGGTGCAATACCTTCGCCGAGCACGCAGAGGATGGGTTTCAGTTCTCCATGAGCAATTCAACTAATAAAAGTTGTTCAAATGATGAATCATATAGCCAATTTCTGTGTCATCAATTCCTGCCCAGCAATATATGTCATGTATTTTCTCATCACAATGAAGCTGTGCTGAAATTAATTTTAAACGTCCGGAAGCTATGTGACCGAAATACAGACCAAAGATATTATTACAAAATAGGAACCTAGCATACAGAAATCCTTCCTACATGATGCCCAACATCATCTCTAACTAATTTTGTGCCATTAAATACTATTTCGTGCTCTTATTTGATCACACTTGAAAAAAGAGACAATATAAAAACAATAGAGAATTGCAAGATTTTATGTAACAAATACTGTAACTGGATTCATTGATCGGCACAGCAACACGCACTCTCATTGGAAGAATTAAACCTGGCCTTTGATCGTGGACAGCGGGGTAAACCGTGCTGGCCGGCTCTCGCGCAGACGTGGAACGCGGCTGGTTTCCATGAGTTACCTGTTGATGTGATCGAGCTCACAGGAATTCTCTTGCAAGGCCCCAGCGTCAGTAGGGGCAGTAGGATTTTTCCTCAGTAAAAAAATATCTATTTATTTATTCTAATCTATTTATTGCCTGAGAAAACATCCTCCTGGATAATGAATTCCTGAAGATTAGAAACACCAAAGACAAAAAATCGATCTCTACTTGCACAGTTCTTACCTGCCAGTGTTCTGGGTATTGAAACGAGCGCATCCTGCCCAAAACCAGCATGGGGCTCTGACTCTAGCAGAACTAGACTGCACCCAGAAAAACCCTCTGAAAACATCCCAGGTTTGCACGGGGGTGGTTGGTTCCCGAGAGCATTCACTGTTCCCATGAGGAACAGCAATTCCTCATTTAAACTAGAAACGCGAACTGGCCCAGGCAAAGCAATGGCACGGAGTTAGGCACCAGCCTGACTCAAACCAAAAAAAGGCCAAAATGGGGGATATATTTGCAAAGGTGACTCAATTATCAGTCTGGGTTAGTATGTTATTTCCTTTAATCAGTCAGATGAGTTTAAAGTTGTCTAATTGTAAATGTTGCAAAGCAATATGGATTTCCAAACTAAAGGTGTCTGTTATATATAAGGCTTGTTTTTAGGGCAAAGTTTGAAGCCATTAGCCTGGCCAATAGCCTGGCTTGTCCAGGCTATCAAAGCTATCTTAACAAATTAAGGAAGTGTAAATGACAAAAAAAAAAAAAAGATCATTTTTGGTATGGTATAAATCAGCATGGATCCACCAGGGGAATCATCTTGATTTATGCCAACTGCAATTCTTGCCCACAATGTTTAACTACTTTTATTAAATATTTAATTATGCTTCTGAATATTTCCCTTGATCTCTGCCCTTTCCTCTTGGGGTGGGTTCCCAGGCAGCCAGCACTGACACTACTTCTATAAGAATATTAAATGTTTATAGAGATTTTTTATATTGGATGATCTCAAACTACTTAACACGATGAAAAGCCTTCGTCCCCCTGCCACTGAAATGCAATAGCACTTCCATTCTGCTCTGACAACACTATTTACTACATTTTTTTTTAGGAGGGAATAACTTAGGGAACTAAAAATAGAGTGGAAATTTAGATGGAGTCAAAGCATAATTACTAAAGCTGGAAACTGTCCAGGAACTAAAGATTAACCTACATCCTTACTTGGGGGTAGGTAGCATGAGATTTTTAAGTACTTTAATTGATTTGGGCTTCTGTTTTACGTCTCAGTCCAAAGAGAGTCATTTCTACCATTAGGGGTTAGAGTTGGTCTGCAGTTAGCAACACAACGTCCAAAATCTGCCTTTGAGCCCCTTGCAGATGGAATTTGTCACTTGGGCCTGGTTGAGTGGGAAGTTTGAATTCTGATACGATGTGCATTAGCATCTTACAACAGCATGGAGTTAGAAAGCGAGTCATTTTTCTGCACGTCAGTGTGCTTTTGTAAATGCAAGTGGCGCTGACTGCTTTAAAGGTATCAAGGGACTCATTTTGCATCTGGCCTGGCTCTGAGGAAGAGCAAATCCCAAAGCAAATAACCTCGTGTGTCTCCGGAAACCGCTTGGTGCTGAGGTTATGACTCAGGGAAGCAGTTTGGCTTGGCAGTCTAAGCCTAAGCAGTCTTAGACCAACTGGGGGATTTCCTCTTGTTAAAACAGTAATTTAGTCCTCATGTTAAAAGCACCATGGCAGCATGTGAGTGCAAGGAACCCACACTTCCTTATGCACAAGGAACCCACCACGTGGGCGCTACCGTGGCCTCATGCACAAGGAATCAACCACGTGGGCACTACTATGGCCTCAGTTCTAGCTAATACCCTGCTCTGCTGAGTAACCTGGCAGCAGGTTAACATCAACAACCCGGTGAGACGATGGGTGAAACCAGCTGCAGCGACTGACCCGGGGAAGCGAATCCGCCACGACTTCCCCTTAAGGAGCAAACGCTTGTCTAACAGGGTAAACGGCTTTTACTTCAGTTAGTTAAGAGATTTTCCAAATGGAAAACGCTGAAAGAATGAGAATCAAAATTCCACAATGGAAATCCACTGAGACATGCTTGCTTTCTTCCATGCAGCCACTAGTTTTAATTCCGTGCATATTTACACACACTTACCAGGATGAAAAACTTGTATACGCCACTTGTATTATGGCGAATAAATACAAGAAACTTTCAGATATAAAACCATGGAAAAGTTGTTAAATGTGACTGGTTAATGCTTACATAAAAAGCAGAATGTGTTCTTCTGTAGCGGTCCCTGTAAACATGCTACATTGGTATTTAGGAGTAATAATAAAAAATGTGGAGAGCAGTGTGGTGAGAGAGGAAAGTGGACTGAACACAACTCCTCCTTCCCCGAATGGTGGGAGATGCCTTTAAGCAGAGATCTTCCAATTTTTTTAGAAATAGATGGAAAAATTATGAGTTAAAAAGATTGTGCAGTCATTACAACACTATTTCATGAGGTGTCTACCAATTTTATTACAATAAGAGACCTTTGCAAATCTATACTATTCTAAGAGAAATTTCATTAAATTACTGTTAAAGTTTAGAGTTTCCACTACATCCTGTGCATATTCATGTTATGCAGCCCTCAGAGTGAATCAGGTGCTGAATATACAGCTCAGAACAAAAAATAGACAGTTCAGTCGAGGACCTGCTCTTATGTTTTAACATCTCTCATTTCCCCGATTCCCGACCTCTCCTTATATTCTCTCTCATCTTCTTTCTGCTCTTCTGCCTGGCACATTCAGGAAGGAATAATTTAGCTTAGTAGCTCTCTTGTAAAATGAGTGAGAAAAAATCTCCAAAAGGCGGTCATGAAGATGGAGCCATACACATTTGATATTCAATAACTATACTTAGGATGAACTTTAGGACAATGGGTAGCATCTTCCTTAACGTGCTATTGCTCTTGCAGTAACCCTAGCCCCATGCGTGGCAAATAAATTTCAGAATACTCTTGTATAATAATTTCAACCTTTGTTTGCTGACTATCAGAAAATGACAGAGAAAACGATATGAAAAAAATGACTAAAATGGAGAAAAGCAGAGAACTTTTATATCCAAGATTACTACCTTTTTATTCTTGGAAATATGAAGAGGCATCAAGGGATTTTCCTCAGCACTAGAGCATTTTGAAATAGGGCAGGAAATCAGAGGTGGAGCAGTGGTTTAACATCGCGTGTTTGACTTTGCTCTGTTCCATTTCAACCCGCTGGCTCCTATTTCAGGTTCTTGTTCTTTTTCATTTAAATATGAGCTTGAAAGCCATGTTAAAAAGGTCATAGCCATAAACAGTGTCTAATAGGCCTCTCAGTGTCTGTTTCGCTGAACCCTGGCCGTGGCAGGCGGTGGTGCAGACCGGGCGGACCCGCTGCGAGCGCCGGGCCGCTTCCCCGGCGCATCCCTGCAGGACGGACCGTTTCCTTCAGCAGGGACAGAATCTGCAGCCAGGAGCTTCAGAGGCACCTGCAACCCGGCAGCTTCAGCGCCGGCCTCTGCTTCTCTGGGAGAGACGAAACGTCCTCCCTTTAGCGTCTCTCCCTGCTGGAGACTTTATAAAATCACCTTCTTCTGAGCCATTGTGTCTCCTGCTTGGGAAGTACACTTGGTTTTAAATGGAGAGTCCATAATTCTTTAGTACAAAGGAGCCAAAAATCCTTTAAACATCATTGCAGTCTATATCTCTGCTAGCAGCCCAGGCCTAATTCTCACTACACATTTTCCAGAGTCAACGGTATAAAATCCTAGCCTTGTAGGTTAGGGTCCAAGCCCTATAAAAGAGGCCTGTACAAGACAGCAGGTCTTGCCCTAGTGAGTTTAGCTCTAAAAGGAGCCTCAGTGGGAATGTTTCGTAATGAAGGTAAGTGCTGGGCCCGCGTGTGGGCGCTATCCTGGGCGCAGAGGACGGTGCCAGGAGAATGTGCCGAGCTCGAGCTACCCCCGGATCCGCTCTTGGCCTCGGGATCGCGGCTGTGCCGCTCCACCAGCCATCGCCAGCCTGGCCGCGATGCTGCCCGAGCTTGCAAAATCCAGAGCAAATTTGATTAGGGGAAGAAAAAAGGAGGGCGAGAGAGTGAGAAAGAAACAGAGGCAGAAGCCCAGCACAGGAAGGATATTTATGCTGTGATGGATGAAATTAAACTCCCATTTTCATTGCAAATGGTTGGACATATGGACTGTAACTGGGGAACTTTCAAGCTGAGATTTCAGCTCTGTCTCACCACAGCCGTTAGCACAGCTGAAGCGCCTGACAAGTGAAAAATAGTGTTGCTTCCCACCACTGCAAGGTCGCCAGCAATTGGGCGTTTGAATGTATTTGCATAGACTTTCCTCCTTCCTGGTAAGGAGAAGGTGCCCCATGGAGGTGCTTGCTGCACATGTGAGCAGGCTTCTCTGAGCCAGGACAACACAAACCCACTGCTCTGAAAGACATGAATGCTCTGAAAGACATGAATGCTCTGATGAGGCCTTTGAAAACATACCTGGGCCTGAATTCCTGGTGGATCTGGCAAATATCTGCCACCAGCCATCCAAGTACCTCCCTGCCCGAACCATAAGGGAATGTGAAGGCAGGGAAGCCCAAGGGCCCGGGCTGCCCATGGCTTTGCAGCTCAGATCCGTGGGGTGCCCATGCAGCGTGGATGGTCGCACCGGGAACGCGAGTGCGCCGCTGTTCTCCTCTGTTATCATTATTTCTAGCACAGCACAGCCTTCAGCTCCCACACTGCAATATAAGTAGATGATCGTTATTAACAGAACAAACCCCAGTTCTGCGAGGAGCAGATTAAAACCACAATTTCCAGGTACCGCGCTAATAAAAACCCTTACTGGAAGCCAATGTAGCACACGGGGCTATAAAGGACTCTGTTAATGTCCCTGCAAACTAATTTCCAGGATGTTTTATGGAATATTTGTCACTGTGGAACTGATACGGCGCTCAGGAAGCCACCAGCCACCCTCCTTGCGTCGACGTCCTGCGGGCGGCTTGTCTGTCCCGATGGAGAGCCACAGCATGGACAAATGCTCAACTAACACACACACACAGTGCTAAACTGGAGCAGGGGTTGTACAACAAGCCACGCGGGGGCTCTCTGCCCCCCAAGCCGACCCGCTCGGGTGTCTCTCTGCAGGGAGGGCAGGACAGTCCCGTGTCCCTTCCACCCAGGCTGAGCAGCGCATGGGGCAGCTGCCCAGCTCCCATTTGCAAACGATGACCCAAATCTGCCTCGTCAGAGACAGCACGGCTCCCCGCGCGCTGCCCTACCTCCACCTCGGTAATTAACCCTGCTCGGCCGTCAGCCAAGGGCTTCTCCTGAAACCGTGGTAGATTGTTTGCATTCCCTGTCTGCAGCCCACATCTAGCAGCCGCTGCGGGGCCTTTCCGAAAGCGTCCGTCGGTGTGAGAGCTCGCGGAGAGGGAAGGGCGAGCGGCAGCCGGGAGCCCGTCCGCCAGGATCCCATGATCCGGGTGTCCCACAGCCGACGGCCCAGGCCGGCCCTAGCGCTCATGGAGGAGTAACTTGGGAAAGGCTTTATTTGAAATAAGCCACTTCTATATGTCTATGAGAGAAAGTTTCTAAAGTCATGAAAAGTCAGAGCTGAAATCACTGCTTGCCTTAAATGAGCTCTGCAGAAAGCAGATTATTGATGTCTGCTACCGGCAGGTCACTGTGAACCCATTCCATGGTGCTCTGGATGTGAGGACAGCTGCCGGTGGAGGCTTTTTCTCTTTTTTTTCAAAGTGGCTGCTAGTTGAAGCACAATGGTCCCCATTCTCCGCGCGTTGTGAAGCAGCCGTGCAAAGCTGTGCCTCTTGCACAGGCAGAGGACCTCTCCATGCGCTCTGATTGAACGCCTGACGGGCTCCGCTATTACAGCGGATCCGGTGACTCTTCCCAGGCCCTTACAATGGCCCAGGGCACGTGAATCACGAGTATTTCTGGCGGGGTGTGCAGTACTGCAGCTCCGCAGCCAACAGCAGCCTGGGACACGGACGGACAGCGGATGCCAGGACGGGGGGTGGCCTCGCTGTTCCCGCTGGAATCTGCTCAGGGTTCCTGCCTCGGCTCGCAGAGCAAAACTCGGATGCCCAGGAGAGGGTCCTCAGTGCCTTGCCTGGGACAAGACCTTGGCGCTCCGATTGCACCGCGCTCCCGTGGGACCAACGATGCCAGAGCTCCGTGTGGCTCCTTGTCGGCCAACCCGACCATAGCAGGGGCGATTTGAATGCCTGCCCAGGCTGCATCTTGTATAAATTATTTTCCAATATTAGCCCAGCCTGAATTGCAGCAGCCTGTAAGGGAATGTGGATGCGTGGTAAGAGAGGGTCATGATAGATAAAAATGATAATGGGTGCTGTAGTGCCATAATCAAAGTCTAATCGTCCCATTAATTAAGAGCAATATTCAGTTATGTATTGAGTCCTGGAGTGATTATGACTCAAATCTCTACTAAAACGTGTGAATTTATCTTCTGCTCTGCAGTTTTCAGCCAGACAAAGCATTTGGTAGAGGGCAAAAAGTTCAATTGCCGCTTTAGAAGCGAGCTGAACTTTCGGCACGGATAATCATGGATCTGCCGCGCGGCTCCCGGACGGCCGCAGAGCTGCCCGCGCTCCCCGTGATCCCGCTCCCCGTGATCCCGCTCCCTGTGATCCCGCTCCCCGCATCCCGCTGCCCGCGCTCCCCGTATCCCGCTGCGGCGGGAGGGACTCCCGAGCGCCCACGGCCGAGCCCGGGGGAGCCCCCGTCCGCAGCCGGCCCCGCGCCGCGGGGAGCGGAGCTCTGCGAACGCCGCGCGTTCCTCCCCTCCAAACCTGCTGTCACGGACCAAGCTCCTTTCCAGAAGGTCCCTGCCAAACGTGAAGAACTGTAACATTGACTGTTCTGGGGTAATTAGACCAAGACTCAAGCAATTTGCTGCAGGGCCTGAACTCAGATCATCCTTCATATGTCTCTTTGCAATATCTGTCTTTAAATTAGATTATAATGAGGTGGCAGTACTGTTAATAATAGAGCAAATCATGGGAGACTATAGTTTTATTTCACTGGTGTCATGCACAATGATGCAGCTTTTTGCTTATACAAGGTGGGTGGCTCTTTCAAGCTCACATCTTTCCTAATCATAAAAAGCAAACAGTGGGATACATGAGTTTCCAAAAACTAAAAATACTTCAGCTAGTTCCAAGTAATAAAATAGTTTTAAACTACAAAATTTAATATATTATTTTGAAATGGCATCACTTAGTTTAACATCATTAGCGTCCTATCTCTGGGGGTTATTTTATTTAAACATTTTAGTTCCTGGCCCTCATAAATGAAATGGGAGAAAATTGGTTGCTTCCAAATTATTCAGTGTCTCCAAGTCACAGCGCCATGAATGCCCAACCGTGGCTGCAGAGGGAGGCCGGCAGCACGGCACGGCACCGTCCGGCACGGCACCGTCCGGCACAGCACAGCGTATCTGGCACATCACGGTCCGGCACGGCACGGCATGGTCTGACACAGCACAGCGTATCTGGCATGGCACGGCATGGTCCAGCACAGCACAGCATGGTCTGACACAGCACAGCGTATCTGGCATGGCATGGCATGATCTGGCACAGCACACCATGGTTCAACACAACATGGCATGGTCTGGCACGGTCCAACACAGCACAGCGTGTCCGGCATGGCCCGGCACGGCACAACATGGCCCGGCACGGCACACCATGGTCCAGCACAGCATGGCATGGTCCACCACAGCCACTGATCATTCTTCCTTTTTTTTTTTTCCTTCTTTTTTTTTTTTTTTTTTTTTCTTTTAAAACTGTGTAAAGTTAATGAAGTTTCAGCTTTCTGGAGCAGCTGAGAACATACTGTCATTTCACATTCTGTCTCCATCCATCTGGATGGACGTTGCTGCTGGAGAGATGCATCCCATTTTTTGGCCCTTTTAGAGAATGCCCACTTCTGGTGGTTGTTCTCTTCTTAGAAAGACAGAGAAATAGAATAAAAACTAAAATGCTTCTGGCTTTACACCTTCATTAAGAAATAATTAAAATTCAAAAATTACTTATTTGCATGGCATAGAAAATAGAGACCAGAGGGTGTTCTCTGCTTTTGGCAGAGGCTGGAAGTGGAGCCCTGGTTTAGATCCTGGGTGACATAGCTGAACATGTTGGGTGTCAGAGATGAAAACTGAAATTAGGTCAATGAAGCCGATCCACAGCCCGCAGCCACAAGGAACCCGGAGATGGAAGATGCCAGGATGGTTAATCTTGTGCTCTGGCTTCCAGTGAAAATCATGTGGAAGTCTCCATTGGGGGCCAAAACAAGTCATTATACATTTTATATACCTTAATCAGAAACTCCTTCCTTAGTATATAGGATGACATAAAGAACAGCATGAGAGATTCTGCTGCTTTTCTTTTTTTTCTCATGTTCGGGAATGAATATAGATTCAGTGAGGGTGAGAGACAGCAGAAGCTGGTGAAAGAAAACGTTTCTTCACAAGTTGCACTCCTCAGCGCTGCGAGAAAACGCTGCGTGCACCGAGCATCAGAGAGGACAATGGCCCAGGCAGATATGAACCATCTAAGGAAAATCATTCATGAGCTAGAAATGCTTCTTGGCTGAATGTTCTTATTTTATTTTATTTTATTTTAAATTGTGTGCGGGGAATAAAGCAGCTTCGCACCCCTAGGAGCTCGATGGCCCGAGCAGGGGCAGACACCAGCCGGCTCAGCGGGATCCCGGCGCCCCAGCGGACCCGCGGCGCCGCGCTCGGCCCCGGCCCCGTCACCCTTTTATCTCACCGTTCCTCATGCACCCGGCAGATGGGCAACTTGGGCTTTCAGAACTTGGCCTGAATTTGCAAGACTGACAGAAGTAAACATCTTCTGATGTCTACTCTGAGCAATTTGATATGCATCTTTGAGAGAGAGCCTAAAAAAGAACCCTTTCATCTTAGTTTCCTCAAGTCATTTTTTATCATATTCTAAATTCATAGATAAAACCTCAGAGTATTTTGCTGGATTAAGAATGACCACAAACAACCCAGAGTGTCTCAACAGGACATTAATATGCTCATAAATGACATATTCATTCTATATTTTTCTCATGAGATTGAAATCACTGCTCCTCTCTCAGGTAGACTATCTCTCTGTATCTCACTACGTGCACATGTACCCAGGTACATATCTTTATCTCTAAAGGCAGAATCTATCAGAATGGTAAATACTTTTCACTAAGGAGCAAACTATCCATAATAATATGTTCTTCCATTGCTCTGAGAGAGCAATTCCCACAAATGTGAAATTTTCCGCTGACCCAAGTCACCAAGAGGAGGAGAAGGGACCCCAGATGCCCACCACGCATGGTCACCAGCGCCTCAGCGGGCTCTCGGAAACTCAGCTCTGCATTTCTTCAGCTCCCTCGAAGGAACAAACAACATGTCTGAATAAAACATAGAGCACTGGGGAAGAGGACATGAATGATAAAAAGAAGGAGAAACGTTCCTAATTTAGCTCTGCCACAGGTGGATCGAATTTTCACTTTGAAGACAACCTTGCTCTAGCTGCTTTGCTGCTGTTTAAGAGCACGAATAATCGCTGTAGTAACCTCCTGCTCTAATAGTACTCACTGTGTGAAGAGGAACGAAACCCACAATTAGCCTTGGGATGGAATAAGGAACCTTTTCTCACGAGTATGTGCGTCAATATTTTGTTCTATAGGTAGATTATTATCCCAACTTCAAGGAAGAAAACCCTGGAAGCTAAGTGTGGTCTTTAATCAGTGGCATGCCTATGAAGGTATAAATTACCGCTGGTTTCCTTTGACATGACGCAGCCTAACGGCACATGCATCTCCTCAGTTATTTCATAATCCAAAGCGCTCTGCGATCCGGCGGCATCCCGCTAACGTGGAGCGGTTGTGCCCGCGCGGGGAACACGGTGGGGGAGGCAGGAGCGCTCGGCGCCGCGCGCCCGTCCTGCCCAACGCAGCACCCACCACCCCGACGGGCTCCGTGTCCTCGAGGGCCCCGCGGCCGCGCGCGCCGGAGCCCGGGGCTGGGCCGGACCGGGGGACGGGTCCGGGCAGCGATCGCAGCGCGGGGCAGGACACGGCCCCGCACCCGGGCGGGTGTCCCGGCCTCGGCAGCGACGCTCCCGCTAACAGCGCCAGCTGCACCCGCATTCGACTGCAGCTTCTCGGATCTCCACAGCGCTGAAAACCAAAGAAAATTAAAGGTTGGTGAGTTTTGCATAATTTCCCTCATACTAAGACTTTCCAATTAGTAAGGCATAAATTGATCCTTTTCACTTTAATATCTTGCTTTTTTCCCCCTTTCCTCTGCATACAGATAACAGCTAAGTTTTAATTCATTTTAATTCTATTACCATACATAACCATCATGCGCTGTGATGAGTATCTCTCCTGTATGCAAACGCCTTTGAGAACTTTCCATCGAGTAGACATTTAAAGCTCTAACCTCATTGTCAGTGGAAATAATAGCATTTATTGTATGTGTTTATTTTGCCTCTTTTATGTAGTAAATTAACTTTTTTACACAAACACACTGGATTTCTTTTCCCACTGACATTCTTCCCAGCAAGGCTCCACTTTCTAGGTCACATTCCCTAAAGGTTTTCTACATCTCTGTTAGCATCCCACTCAGTGCATGTGACTAGATTTTTATTCTCAGCATTATTATTAAATATCATTGAAAATGTGACAGGAACTTTTACTGGGGTGAATGGAATTGAATTCTTACAGGAAATACTGCATATTAAATTATAATATGGATGAGAACTCCATCTTTCAGAAAATAAATCCTGGGGTGTTACATATAAACATGTGTGCTGTATTATGTATTCTGTATAATGGTGAAAGGAATAGAATTTTTTTAATGTTATTTTCCAGCTCTCCGTGACAACTTTTTTTCAGTATCTTGCTGAAAAATTACGCTGGTTGGATTCAAGTATTAATAAAGTGTTCTTCAGTGTTGAGTGGGTCTTTCCAGTACAGAAATAGGTCTGCTGAGCAGATGGTAATTATGGAGTAATGAGAGAAAGAAGAGCAGGCCCGTGGGGTCCGCTGGGGCCAGGGACACCCCTCCGGCCGCGCGGGGGGCAGGAGCGGCGTTTTAGAAGAAAGCTCCATTTTCCTGTATCCGTGCATTCACCTCGCATGGAGCAAGGTTCCCATCTGCATCCAGGGAGATCTTAGCCGATCTTCGCCATAAATACCTGCAATCACCGCGCTCGCCTCTTCCTCCTACGCAAAGGAGCTGATGGCAGCAAATTAGTTCATTACAGATCTAATTAAAATGTGAACGCTCCCCTGCTCGGTGCTCCCTGCGCGGGGCCTTTGCCGCCCGGCTGCCCCGGGCATCGCCAAGGAGAGCCGCAGCGGCGGCGGGAGAGGACGGGGCGCTGCCGCCGGCGCACGGAAAGGGCAGAATCCACCTGCCCGTTCTCCAGGAGGAGGGTTGATACCAGCCATCGAGGGCTGCGATTGCTCTGGGAACGGTATCAGTACGAGCAGAAGGAAAGGTGCTCCTCAACTCCCCCCAGACTGGCTGCAGCCAATAAACACAAAATTAGTCCCTGCTGCCAATGGCAGAAGTCTTCCTTGACGTGACATTGTCCGTGTTTCCATACACACTTTCTCTTAAATATTACACATTGTGAAGGCGCAGAAACTCTGAGGCCGGGCCCCGGCCAGGCCTCTCCTCTCGCACGGCTCAATATTCAGGGAGGAAGAGCAGCCAGAGCAGTGTCGCTGCTGACACGTGGCCGCCCCAACGTTACTGTCTCCGTTTCTCACCTCCCCTCCGAAGCAGGGCCTTCCCCCTCCCTTCCCATTCAAAACTTACACTTTAGGGAGTTTTCTTTGCAAATAATTGAGCGTGTTCATGCATTCCTGAGTCTTCACTTCTTGTCACAAAAAAAAAAAAAAAAAAAAAAAAGTGAAAAATATAACCATATGGAGGAGGCAGTAATAACAGGATAAAATACTGCTGACCTCTTATCGCTTTCACTTGAAATTAGCATTTAATTTTTCTCCTCACTTGATGCACTGTCATTACAGTTTTGGTGCATGTGTGTTTTAGTACTTTTATTAATAAACATCATAATTTAACCACCAGGTTAATGGTAAGTCTAATGAGAAAATACTAATTGAAAGGGCTGTGGGATGCTGGGATGGCTGTGGGTTTTTCCTTAGCATCTCCCTCACCCCGTGCTTGGAAATACCCAGCATATGTGTATGGGCGGGGGGAGCAATGTTGACAGTTAATGCACACAGCTTGTACTATTTTGCTTGGTTTCGCAGAGCCTTTTGCACAAATACGGATCGGTGCCGCCCCAGCCACGGGCCTCGCAGATTGCCGAATCTTGGGCGCTTTGCACAAACAGGCGCGTGCTATTGAGAAGACAGACAATGCGGCCATCTGTCCGTCTTCCGCAGCCAAGTGGAAGTGACATGAAGTATGGGTCTTGTCATTGAAAACCTAGTAATTTCTCAGCTCTCGTTAGCATTAATTTAGCCCTCATTCCGCTCGGAAGTGACGACTCCCTGGCACGGGACACCTCGGGGATGCTCCTTCCCGAGGATGCTCCTGCCTGCAAATGGTCCTGCGTGGCTGCTTCCATCCAGAAAACATGCAGGCACAAAAGGTTTAACCAAAAATGAGCAAATGGAACCCAACAAAATACAAAACCTCGCAGGGGGTTTGCGGCGCCGTTTGCAGCTCAGGGACGCTGAACGCGCCGCGGCGAGCGGGGCCTTCCACAGAGACACGCTGACGGAGAGCAGGTTTGCTCTGCTGAAATAGGAAACCAGCAGCTCTTTGAAACATTTTGCAAAATGAGCAGATTTATGGTGATTGTGCGATAACAATCTCCCGCTGATACTGCATAGCAGTTTCCACAATATTGTCTTAATGCCGCCATCCAAGCGTTAGTGGCAGTAATGGTGCTTGCCGGCCTCCATAAATCTGGGATGGCCAATAAAGAGAAACTGGATTTACCACGTGCGCTGCAGTTTCAGACTTCCTCCAAATTGGTGGAGCTTTTTTTATTATCAAAGTATTGCTGTGTGCATAAAATAGAAAGGATCTGTATTCAGGCTGCCCACGAAACCGGGGAGAGGGGAAGGGCACCCCCTTCCTCCTGTGCGGCCCTTCCTTGCAGCCCTTCGGGACAGCGAGGCTGGCAATGCCTCTCCAAGGAGATCCAGCTGAGCCGCATGTTTCTTGGATATCTTTCTAGTATTGAAATTCGGGATCTTCTCAGCGGGAGACATCACAGGCCACCAGTACTTAGCTGGAACCGGCAGCCGCAGCCTCTATTCCCAGCGCCAGGATGACGGCGCGGACCATCCTTGCTCCCAGGGCGGGAGAGCTCCCGAGTTTCCTTGGAAGTGCCCACCTCCTCCTAATGGGAAACACTGAACAAAGGTGCTTATCTGCGAACACCGCCCTTTTCCAGAGCCGAGATGCTGGCGTGGATTTGGGGTGCAGAACATGGAGCCAGGGGTGCTTGGAGATGTGAGTGCTCCGAGGCAGCTGCTCCCTCTCGCACCCTTGTTTCTTCCTGCTTCCCTTTCCACCCGGAATTGGCACCGTTACAGCACCCTGCTGCGTGTGCCCCACTGCCGCTTCCGGCTGGGCTGGAGAAGGGGCTGCGCACAACAATTTGCTCCCTTTACCTGCTTTTTTTAATGGCAATATATGGTATTAATCAGGTCATTACAGGCTAGACTAAAGGCAGTTATCAATGCAATCAGCTGGGATAATTTGGTTTACTTCAGCTTCTCTTAAGTTGCGTTTTTAACCTGTTCTCTTCCCTGCTGCAAAAGCAAAGGGCAGAACATGTGAGAAAGCCGCCTGGCACGCAGAGCGGGGACGATGGCCGCTCCGTCCCGGGCCAGCCCGAGCCCGGCCCCGCGGCCCAGGCCGTCCCCAGCCGTCCCTGGGAGCAGCGGCCGCGGGCGCCGACCGCTCTCGGCAGCCCTGCAGGGCCTCTCCGTCGCACCGGTGACGCCCGCGTGTCCGCTACGGCACCAGCCATGTCATCAGCACGTGCCATGGAATAGCCTGTATTCACCCACCGCGGCGCTCACGGGCTGCTGGGGACGTGACTTCAACCCGGCTCACGGTCTGTGGGTCTGCAGGGCTTGTGTGACTGAGAAGTGACTTGCTCAGAACAATTTTAATGATGACCTCTGTTTGCCACTTGGTTGAATGCTGGGTGGCCCCGGGCGCCCTGACCATGCACGAGGGAATGGGGAGAAAATCAACAGCCGATTTTCACATCATCCACCCACAAGTGGCCCCTTCTCTCCTCCCAGGCAGCAGTCACAGCGGACACGTCTTCCCGGCCGCGCTGCAGCACCACGGCCCTCTGCAGAGACCCAGGGTCCCTGCACCAAAAGCAAGAGGAGAAGGGGAAGGGGGAAGAGGAGGAGGCGGAGGAGGAGGAGGAGGAGGAGAAGGAGGAGGAGGAGGAGAAGGAGAAGGGAAATGGGAAGGGGAAGGGGAAGGAGAAGGAGGAGGACAAGGAGGAGAAGGAGAAGGAGAAGGAGGAGAAGGAGAAGGAGAAGGAGAAGGAGAAGGAGAAGGAGAAGGAGAAGGAGAAGGAGAAGGAGAAGGAGAAGGAGAAGGAGAAGGAAAGGTGGTACCTGGGAGAAGTGGGTTGCTCGCGTTCCCGGAGGAGCATCCCTGCTCTCCTGCCCCCAAAGCCGGCTCACCGTCCGGCCGAGCCGCAGCAAAGCAGCAGCCCAAGTGAAATGCCCAGAAAATTAGATTAATCGGAGTTGATAGGAATCAAGTCAGACAATTCTGCAGTGTGAACATGACTGAAAATTGTAAGATAGCCGATAAGGTATTCAGCCAACAATATCTGATTAAAATAAACAAGTTATTATTTTCACAATAATTTGTTTAGCAGCGTTATACTATGCTCTGAACCAGAAAAGACAAAAACATCTCTGTGATCTAATTACTTTTAAAAATTCTATTAACGCAACAATTTGATCCGACTGTTTACGAGGTGCCCCTGCTCAGGGCTCTAGTCCCTATGACAACGGAACTGCTTTTAAATGCTGCGAGTATTTTTAGGCAAGGCGTCTTCAGAAGGAAATTTCCTGGTACGATATGCAAAAATTTGAAGATTAATTTAAGAGAAAAATAAAATTCAGAAAAATCTTCTATAAGTAACTCTGACCTTACAGATATTCTCATTCCATTCTCAGTTATAAAATGTGATAGCATGAAGTTCCTAAAATTCAGCTTAAGGAAAACATCAAGTGAGAAGGTGGCTTTGGGCGCTGCCCAGTAGCATAATTTGATTTTCCTTTTTCTCAAATATGTGCAAATTTGATAAACCTAACATTGTCTATTCTTTTTATTTTTACACTGAAAGATTCTTTGCACAGATATTTCATTGAAAATCTAAAATATGTTGATTTAACACAGTATTTTTGAAGTCAGGGTTTCTAAAGTAAAAGTTCAATTTTCAGTTAAATATTAATCCTTCCAACTCTTTTTGCCAGCAAGACAAAAGCCTGCACAACAAAAAGTGCTTTTCGGCTATTCAAGTACAAATCCCAAAGTTACTCAGCTCCGCACAGTCATACCATTAAATATAATGTACAGTGGAATTAAATTAAGCTCAACTAGAGAAAGGCCACCTGAAGTCTGAACAGGGCTCCACATAGAATTTTAATGGCAGTTGGTGAACTTGGATCAAGAGATAATTTGAATGAATTTATCTAAACTTTTCTAGACAGACCAAGCTTTAAGCCTAAGAACACATGAAGTTAATCCAGATGATTTTTATTTTTCTTGAAGAAATAACCGCTCCAGCCGCAGGTATGTTCCCCCTCCAATAGCTTAGGGTGGGTTCTTTGGGGCAGCCTGGTTGTTTCTCCCTGCTTTCTTGGCCTCCTGGTGCTATGCTGATGGTGCAGGTTGGTTGGCACCATGCCAGGATGGCATCATGGGCATGGCCATGACCATGGGATGCTCCTGAGGCCGCGGCAGAGCAGCAGCAGCACTTTGTGCCCGTGGCACCAGGCTGTCGATGCCAGGTACCGGCTGGGCCCGGCCCGGGAGGGAGCAAGCGGTGCCGGGTGCCGAGGGTGGACGAGCTCCGAAGCCACCGCAGCTCCGGGCTGGTGTCCGTCCCCCCGGGACGGCGCTGCCCCTCGAGCACCCCGTGCAGGAGGGCTGCTGGGCACAGGGACAGCGAGGGTCGAGCTCGACCATTTCTGTCCTCATCCGAGCTGAAGAACGACTGAAGCAGCCTGCACGCGCGGCCGACCCCGCTTCCCTGCCCGTGGCCACAGGGCTCGGCTGATGGACAGCCGGGGCAGCAAACGCTAACGTTCTAATTGTATTCCGGAACAAAAGTCCCTAGATGGTTTCCTAATATTAAAGCTGCTCATAATACACATTCTTCATGCGCAGCATCTTCCTTCTCATCGTGACCTATTCTCCAAAGCAAACATCATTAATAGCTCTGTGCTGTGGTGCGATACAATCATCACTTGCCTGTGGTGAGGAAAGCTGTTTGTCGCCCGGGCTGTTTCCTCGGCTGCTCGGGGTCGGGCACGGCGCCTGTCCCGCGTGAGCGGCGCGTCGCTGCGCTCAGGTGAGGCGGGGGGCTCCAGGAGAACCGCAACCAAAACTGTTTCCTTTCTTCTGCAAAAGCCAGGAAGGCGAGTGAGGAAAGACAGCAAAACAAATGCGAGGACATCTATGGAATGATTAGCTGAATATCAGGGTGTTTAGATGAAATGGGGAAAATGAAATAATCGTCATGTGTCGCAGGCTCAGAGTCTGCTGGGATGTCACCAGGATCCCCCTGGACGGCCGTGGCTGCACCATGAGCCCTTGAGCATCTTCACGGATAAACACGCCCTGTTTACCCAGAATGTTTCACAGTCTGCACTGAGCTCTGCCCAGATGACTAGATTGTGCGCGTGTTGCCATTCAACTGCCCTCTTATCTGTTTTACCTAGAAGATCCTCTCTCTTTTCATTCTCATGTACGGGTCCTTGACTCCTATGGCATCTGACCGCTGCAGTTTTCTCGATAAATTCACACCAAATGCCTGAAAATGTCAAATCCAAATGCAGTAAAGTGTGCTGCTGTGGGTAACCACGCAGTGAGCAAAGGTGAACGGGAAACAACACGGGAAACTGGCTGCCCCTGAGACCCTCCCGGGCCAGGGGGACGGACGGACGGACGGACGCCCGCCAAGGAGAGCAGCTCCCGGCGCCGGGAGGAGCCGCGCAGGGAGCAGAGCGGCCGGCACCGAGGGAAAGCCGACGGAGTGCGGGATGCGGCGGCACGGCCGGAGCTGCCCGGGCCGCAGGATGCGCCTCTTCCAAACGCCCCCGCCGCCGCCGCGCTGGGGGCAGCCAAGCCTGGGCGAGCCCTCGTTGCACGCTGAAGGTCCAGAATTATGTGCTCACTTTTGCTAGATTAAATTGATTTACAATGTGCTTTAATGAAGTGTGTTGCTATGGTGAGGCGAGTTTCAAGGGCGTCTGGTTAAGGGGGAAAAAAAAGCAACAGAAGAGTAAATTGTCCAAGGCAGGCTGGCGAGCAGACGGGTTCTGCTGCGCTGCAGCAGTCAGCGGTGCGGGTGCAGCGCGCGGCGGAGGCGCGAGGCCGCAGCGGGGCCCTGCTGGGGACACCAACAGGACACCTGGGGGACACCCGAGGACACCGCGCCGCGGGGTGCCGTGACCACCGCTCCCAAGACTGCCAAGGGCGCCGCGGGGCGACGCGACGCGCCGGCCGCGCAGACCCGTCCCGCTGCACCGCTGCTCAGCGGGGCTGCTGGTTGTCGCGGCTGCGCTGAAAACAGATTGCGTATGCACAATAGATAAAATTGCGTGTAAATACTATTACCTTGCATAGGGGTACGTCATCTAACATATATATTTATGTATGAAGTTATATACAGAAAAATCCTTCTATATACATAAGCCATTCATTCCGTATGTGAAGTTTATTTATAATTTTATACATATGTATTAAGTATAACGCCAAAATAATATATTATTTTAAACATAATACATGAGAGCAAGGCAATCACTCTGGATGTGCACGTATGCAAAAAAAGGTCTGAAAATAAAGCCAGCCAAGCGATGCAGTGTGCAGCCCTCCACCCGTGCAGCTTGCGTCCTGTGCTTTCAAGGCTTGCATCGAGTTCAGAATTCACAGCATGTGTACAGGAAAACACCCAGCCCTTAAGTGGCACAAATCAACAAACACGATGGTGCATTAACAAATTAGAGATTAGAAATAGAAATGTTTCTTGCAAAGTATAATCCTTACCTTGATTCATGCATTTAAAAAAATCAATAAAATAATGTGAAACAACCATGCAAGTCTTCTTTTAATGACCTGTGTCTTAATAAATACCATATTCATTACAAAGCTCCATCAAAATATATTATCTGCTGTTGCCCATGCTACTTTTCCTTGATTAGAAAGCTTCACCTTGCAAAAGCATGAAAAATGGATAAGAATGGAGCAGAATACAAAGGGGCCGTGTGTTATTTGCCAACAGGCAGAGCTTGCCCTTTCAAAGCAGATACCAGCATTTTAAATGTGATCTTATAAAGCAGCAAATTGCTTGCAGAGTCACCTGTGCCAAATGCTCAGACCTGCACCGTGTTTGGAGCCTATGGCGTTAACACTATAAACGTCCCGTGCGTCGCGGTACGGGTCGGGGACGCCGTGGAGGGCCCATCCCGCGGCGCCACGCGGCGCTCCGAGCGGCGCCAGGAGCCCGGGGAGGCTGCAGGAGCCTCCGCCGCCGTCGGATATCCGGGAAAACGGGAGCGGGCCGGCGCTGGCGGCAGCTGCGCCCCAGGATTCCTTGTTTTCCCACCGCCCGTCTCCCCGCTGCCCTCGCGCGCTTCAGGATAAACGCGCGTGTGCCTGGCTGTTGTTCACACCGCTCTGTTTGGCCTTAGGTAGCACTCTATCCACGATGTGAAATAAAAGAGATACATTTGTTTACTCACCTGCAGACTATCTGGCTTTCATTCTCGCCTTGATCTATGAGCACAAACACTAGGAGACCTAATTTCTTCGAGATATTTACCAAAAGATTCAATAGTGATTGAACTGGACTTTTTAAAGAGAGGCAGAGGTTTTTTTTATCTTAAACAGTACCCAAGATGCTTTTCCTTCCTGCCTGAACCAAGTTATATCATACTAAATTCCACAAAACGAACAAACAACCTGTGTTATGACACCAAAATATGCAAAAAACACTCCCCTCCAGAAATGCTGCCTTTTAATTAAAATTAAACATTATTACTTCCACATATTTTGTCTGCCTTCATAACCCATTTCTTTCTGCAGTCTACTCGAAGTACTGTTATCTGCTTTTTTTTCTAGAGGAAGGAAACACTCCACTTTACTTTTCAATATGAAATCACTGCACGAAGGCTGAGCCCAAATCAAAGCACTGAACTTCACTAGTCTGAACATTGAATCTTGGCCAAAACATGACTGGGGCCCCCTTCCTCATGGCGGAACAAGTTTAGCTGAAATTTCTTCAGAAGTCATAAAATGCTATTTCCTCTGATAGCTCTGCCAAGGAGATGAATTTAAATAAATAAATGAGCTGAATGCATATATTTAAATGAAAATAGCAAGTTGGCCATTTGCAAGGAACTACGTGCAATTTCAGTGGGAAAATGTGAAATTTAACCTTCTGCCTGTTTTTCGCTTTGAGCAGATTACCCCTTTCATTGACAGATTACTTCTCCCATATCAAAGCAGTGCTACAAAAAGCACAAATGACACTACCCTGGGAAGGCGCTGTCTCAGTTGCAGGGTAACCGGCTCAATCACACTCTCTCAATACAGGAAAGCCTGCGTGCACAGGCAGGAGGGTTTAATCCGCGCTCATCCTGCTCAGGTCCCCACGTGCATCTGGGCAGAACGAGCAGCCGCAGAGCTCCGCGGCCTGAGCTGCTCTTGAGCCTCATCAGCCCTAAACCAGCTCTGCAGCAGCTGGGGAAAAGCTGAGGAGTTCCCAAAACAAACAGCGAACAAACAAACTTGCTTCGAAGCCAATGAGGAGGATTAGTGCAAGTCATATCCTCTTTTCTCATATTTACATTCAGAACTCTAACGGCACTTGGCTCTGAAATCATTCCAGTAAAGCGGAAAATTAATATTTTAATATGTCTACCTCGCCAGCAAATAGAAATAAGTAAAGTGGAAGTAGTAGAGAAGAAAATGTTTTAGTATTAACTATGTATATGAATATTTATCGGAACTTTCCATCAAACAGCTGCCTATAAGGGTGTGTGTTCACTTATATGTGCCATAAATCACGGTGGGAGCCACAGCAGCAATTATTTTCATGTTGTACAGGAAAGAGAAACAATTTGTTTCTTGCAGCGTTTTGATCGGGTTGTTCTGGGGCGCTGGGCAGGCCTGAGGAGCAGGGCTGGAGAAGGAGCGCGGGTGGCAGAGCCGGTGCCAGCAGCACCGGTGGCACCGGCGCCGCCGGGTCCGCGCCGTGGCCGGGTCGCTCCCACCCCGCGGCCCCGGGATCCAAACGCTGCAGCAAGACCTGCAGGGGCTCCCTGCGGGCTGGCTCAGACAGAAAACCCTCTCCAAACTGCAGTCTGCTCCCTGGTAAATCTGCAATGGCTTGGGAAGCACACCTACTCTCCCTTTTTGTAGGAAAAGCAGGTGTTTATAAAGGAGTGTATTAATAATAATGCATATGTTTAGATTTTCTTTCATATTTATAAATATGATTATACATATATATAAATATTTGTGTTTATGCCTATGCTACAAAGCCTTTTCTGTACTTTTGTTTGCTGCTGTTCCAGTAAATCTGGAAAGCCAAATGTTTATGGAGTCAGTTTGTTTCCTTAAATTCATGTTTAATTTTCATTTAATGATTTATGGTGAATGTGCCATGGAAATTAATGCTCCTTTTCTTTCTAGAGTGTTAATTCCAGCTGCCTGGGGCCCAGACGAGCCAGTTAAGTGTTTCCAGCAGGGATGTGATTGCCCCGGTTTCAGCGGCGCGTTGCTCACCGCGGCGGTCTGGGCGCTCCTCGTCCGTACCGGAGCCGGGGCCGGCTCCCGCCCCGGGACGTCCCGGTCCTGTTGGCCGCTGCTGACCCCACTCGTGGCACCGCGTGTCAGTCCTGGCTGTTCTGTGATGGAGATCTTCATGGAACACATCTGGGTCTGTACATGGGAGGTTCTTCTTGCGGTTCATCATCTAAAATGAAGTCAGCATAGATAAATCAATGAGGTTCAGATATATCCCCATATGTGTATGTGCATTTAGAGGGAATGTTCTAAGATAAAAATTCAAATACTCAGACAGAAAAAAACTCTATAAGCTGAATTTGCACAAGATGACTTTCTGTAGAAGGATCTAAATCACAGGACCTGTGATTTAGCAGCACTGCAAGGCCTCCTTCAGAGCGCGCTGAGAGCTGATACTTGATATCGTGTATTCATAATATTAAAATCACTCAGGTGTAAATGGCAGGCGTAGCGCTGAGCACAACGCGCCGTTTCCCTGTGCAGAAAGACAAAATCCTCAGGTCTTTCCTAGGGGAAATGTGTTTGGTTCTTCCCGCCAGCACCCGCAGGGGCTGAGCGGAGCGGGAGCAGAGCGCGGGACGCGGCCGGGCTGTTAGCAATCATTACACACTAACTTCCTACAGCTCCTTGTGTCTGCAAGGATTTAGAGTGGACCTCTACACCCCGACTGCGCCTGTGTACCAGAATGAATAGATCAAACGGTTTTGCAGCTCCCTTTAGGAAACACCTGCGTTGTACGCAGTGTCAAACTTCCTCCTTGGCAACAAGAAATCCACACAAAGTTCTCGGGGAAAGACCCACTTAAGACATGACCCACTTAAGGATGAGTGACAAACACACCAGTCACGGCGAGCTGACACCAGGCAGCTCGTGTTCTGCAGGCAGCCAGCTCCTTCAGAAACTCAGGACATAAAATCCACACTGCAAGGTACATAGCAATTAAAAAACAATCCAAAAATTATAATTTTACAATGCTATTAAATAATTATGGCTTATTCACACTTTTTCCCGTATTTTAATGTCTGCAGTTTCTGATGACTGAATATACAGCAGGAGTGAATCACTCATCTCCAAGTATAAAACTTGCATATTGGAAGGTTGAATTATTCATATTATTCCTCTTCAGTTCTATTTCTATTTACATTCTTGATATTGAAAAATATTCTTCAAAGATGAAATTTAGCAATTAAAATTTAAAGACAGAATTTGACAATGCACATTATTAAACCATCATAAACCGGGACAGTAAAAGTTAAAAACGTGGCTGGTGTCAGCTGGCTCTGATGTTGTGAGTTCTCCTGAAGTAGGTCACAGTTTTCCAAAGTTTGCTTCATATAAGGTTTGGTTTTTAGTGTCAGGTTTTTGGCTTTGGGCTTTTTATTTATGTATTTATTGTTATTACTGCTCGTGTTCCGCTAGGAACGCGTTTCCTGCTGCTGCAGCCGGTGCCGGCGGCACGTCGCTCGCACAAGGCCTTAGCCACCCGCAGCGCAGGTTGGAGTCTGCCCGCTCAGATTTACAGACATATTTCTGCACGTGGCAACTTTCACAGGAATTTACAGTGCCTTTTCACATAATTCTTTATCTGTTCTTTTTGCTGTCCATTCAAATATGGATCAGTGCACTAAATCTGCAGGAAAGAGGCAGATAATGTTAATGAGTAGGAGCACTGTCCTGTATTTGTTAACTAAGAGATAATGAAACCATTTCTCATAAAATGTGTGTTATAATGTATACATAAATTATGTTAAAGGCATTGTGGACTATGTAAAACATTTAAAGCCAAAAGTATCTTTAAAGACAAAGAGCTGAATAAAATGTCTCTTTAATAGATGTTGGTAAAAGAAACCATAGTTTCACTGCAGAGGTTAAAGGGCAGTCTGACTTTCAGAAGAAGGGAAGTCAATATCCAGATTCCAAAATTCACAGCTTTCCCAACATCAGATTTTGGATGAATGGACAAATTCATATTTAGCTGGACAAGCCTGGTTATATGGGGCTGATCCAAAGCTGCAAAAATGAACATGTGCACAGGCAGAAGCAATGAACTGGCGGGGCTGGACCAGCAGAAGAGCTGTCCTGCTCGTCTGCTGAATTTTAAGGCTGGGAAGGATCATTATGTTCACGTACTCACACAGCCAATATGGATGACAGAATGGCAGGATTTAAATAATGGGAAATTATTTCATTATGTAAATGCAATCCATATTTCAATTGCTAATGAACACTAAAAAAAGAAGGAAAACAAGCAAAAAAGATCAAGTGGAGCCTGTGGCAGGTAGCCTGTGCTTTGTTGATCACCCAGGATTTTGTTGACAATTTGGATCCCCAGTTCACCGAGTGAAGCGCAGCAGGTTGTGTTGGAATGAACCCGGCCAGTGAGTTTGGTGCTCGGGCCGTGAGCGGAGCGGCTCTTGGCCAGCGCGCGGCCCTCAGCAGGCCAGAGCCGCAGCCGCTTCCACGGGGCCTCCGCGCCGACCGCGCCGCGGCGCCTCGCCTCGCGCCCTGCCACGGGAAGCGCCGCGCGCGTAATTGCACCAATTAGTCACCTCGGAAATATCAGCCATCATTAGCAGCTATTATGCAAAGGAGGATACTTGTTCTTATCAGTGCATCCACCCTAGTAATTAGCAGTTACTTTTACCATCAAGCTGTCTGAAGATGAACCTCTGCTCGTGGAAACAGGCCTGCCGCTCTCATTTGATTCATGCAGAGTTATGGCCATGTTGCTCAGGTCAGAATTCACCAGTCTCTTTTAAAGCCATTTCTCTTGTTTCATGTTATGGAAAACTCTTTTCTGCAGGAACGTCCATAGTGTCTTGAGGAGGCGCTGCGGATAGTTCCCTCGCGCTTGCGTGTCCGTGGTGGTTTGAGCAGCCCGTGCTTGCGCTTGCGCTCCTTGCTCACAGCCGTGACACCCCATCTGCTCGAGACGCTCTCTCCAGCGGGAATGCCGCCATTCCAAAGCTGCACGTCTCTAAAAATAGCACTAACAATGGCTCGCCGCAAGGAGCGTGGCGTGGGATCCGCGCGGGAGGTGGGGAGCCTGGGGACTCGCGCTCCCGCGCGGAGAGGCCGCGGAGGCTTGATGAGACCCTTCACAGCTGCACATCATCAGCACTCAGGATGTGCCGTGCGAGAAAGAGCAACAACCCAGCACACGGACCAGGGGGCGCGGGGAGGAGGGTGCACTTTATGTAAATTTAATCAAAAAGCCCTCAGAACTAATTGGCTGAAGTGACTGGGGAGCTGCTGGAGCGCAGGCCCCCGGGGCCGGCCGGGAGCGCTCCGGCACCCGCGCAGCCCGCAGCTCCGTGCAGGGCTTCTCCCTCCACTCCCGGGTCTGTGCAGGGCTCTGCCTTGCACCGGCCGGCAGGGAGCCTGGGAACATCCCTGCACATGCCGGGTGCTGCGACCTGCCATGTCCGAGACTTTGCTTTCAGCACCAATGTCAATATTCCAGACTGTCTTCAATACCCCCCATATTAGACATACTCACTCTATCGCCATTGCTGTGAACGGGGTTGACCAGCCCGAGTCGCCACCAGCCCAAGGGTCTCTCTTTGGCAGAGCTCGCTCAAGCTGACCTGTTACCAGACCCAGGAGACAGAATTGCGCTTTGCCCTTCGTGACCAGCTCTTAAAGTATTTCCTTCTTATACTACATGGGTTACTCTTTATACTTCTGTGCTGCAGTAGCGTGGTAGCTCGTCTCTGCATGACTTATACTGAGTGTTCAAGAAACAACTATGGTCAGTAGGCTACAGACACATCTCCCTGATCCCATCTATAGGGGATGCTCTGGCCCATCTGTGAGGGAGGAATTCCTGGGGCCTGTGCCCAAAAGTGACCCCAATCAGGTGGCTGGAATGAAAAGTGAAATTCTGTTACCTAAGCAGTGCCACGGTGAGCCTTATTTGCTGTGATCGGCGGCACTCGTGTGAATGAACACATAATCACAGATAGAAACGTGGTTGCTTTTAGCTCATTATCTCGCTTCATCTGCTGCGCTGGCCTTAATACGATGTGATGTCTGTGGGGATTTTGGCTTTTTCTTCCGGACGTTCAGATCTGAAAAGTCCATGAATTCTCTGTTCCCTGCTCTGCCGGTGTCGGGATCTGGGAGGAAAGGCCCACAGTGCCCGTCACAAACCCAAGGGGGCCAGTGGGCAATCCTGCACCCTTGCAGGCAGGTTAGGAGGCAGAGGAGCTGTTTTTTGTAATACAGAAGTATATATAGATGTTTATATGTAGGTAATTATATAGCAAACATATACAGCTATGTAGTTAATGACCCACCCTTTGAACAATCAGGCTTGCCTTCCCTTCAACGCTGACGTTATGAACCCTCTTGGTTTCTCTGAAGCCCATATGTTTGAACAAGGACAGATCCGGTGTGAAGGCCAGCGGGATGCTGGCGGCTGAGAGCAATGTTGGATGGCAGATCCCAAGGCTCTTCTGTGCCTCCCATGGGATACCACAAACAAGGCACTGGAGTTCTGCAGTGCCTTCCTTTCCTTACCTAAAGGGCCCCACAAGTATTAGAACAGGTATTTGCTGCTTCTGGTTTTCACGCTCCTCCATAATTCTGTAAAGAATACTGAAATCTCTATCCTTAAATTACTCTGGTAAAATATCATGTATTAATCATGAATAATTTATAAGAGCCTGTCCTTCTTCCAGCAAATGGAGATCCTGCATATCTCAGCAGTGTTGTAGGAACGTTCTTCCCAGAGAGTAGTCCCCTGGATTCTCTTCTGAAATAAAAAGAAAAAAAAATGAAAAAGAGAACTAGCTGAATGTTTCTTTTCTCACTCCTGTTTGATAGGAGCAATCCCCTGTGGATTTCCTCAAGCCAGTCTTTTAATTTTACGTAACACTAACAGGTAAAGTACAGAAAGCTGCTGCAGGCTATTTTAGCTGCTGTCAAAAGCATTGGCATTAGTGTATCTTGTTTTACGCTGCTCAGCTCACTAGAAGAATGACAGCAAATGCACTTCTGCTTTCAAGAGCAAAGCTGTATTACACATCGCATTCTACTCCATTTCACAAAAACTGCTGGGTATAATTTTAATTCATTTTCTACCATTATATCTTTTTGGCTGGATTGTTTATAATTCACTACTTTTCTCCCCCTTATCTAACTCTCTCTACAGAACAAGGGTTTGCTGCTGACACACAGGCCCTCAGGAACCTATTTGGTCAAACAATGGAAGAATGTTATCAACTTTAATGATGATTTTCCCACTATACAAACACCTGTTTTCCCAGAGTACCACATTGAACCACTTATAACAAGGTCAGTGATACAGTTTTATCTTCCATCACTTTGAGGCAGAGATATCAATCTTTATGAGCAATAAAAAGGTATGAACACCAACAGTAGCAGGTAACAGGATCTGCTGCTCTTGTAAAGGTAGATTTCTATTTGCTTTATGTTACATGGATGGGGAAATTCAGTGATGAAATCTCTGTTGTTCGAGGGTCCTTAGGGAGAATGTACGAGGCCAAATCTTCCACCCTGCACACAGTCTAACCAGCCAAATTATGCTCCAGGGACTCCTGGGCACACATGAAAGGAGGCTGAAATTTCCACTGGAACAAAAGAAAATTAATCACCCAAATTACATTGAAATGCACTAGAAGTTGAGTGTATAACTTCTTTTGTTCCTCTGGAAATGTCAGCCTGAAGAAATATTCCCCACAGAACATTTCTGTGACCCTCGGTCCCGACATCTGCGGGAGGAAAGAGCCAGCGGATCCGCCGAGCAGCCGGAGGGGAGAGGATTTTCCATGGAATGCCTTTGGCGACTCCAAAGGCTCCGGTGCCCCAAATCTGGGATCCTCGCGCGGTCCCGGCGCTCGCGGCCCGGCAGCACCCGGGGGAATTGAGCGGAAACGCTCCTTATTCTAAGAAAAAAAAAGCATATATTTATTTCCCCCCAAACAAACAACAAGGAGATTCTTTTTCCCTCAAACGCAATCAAAGTTTTTATTTTGGCATGAGATATTTCAGTGGAATGAGAATATTTCTGAAAGCCAGACTTTCTGGAGAGAAAAATCACCCAGGTTTTGGCAGGCTGTAATTGTGAAGCATCTACAGCCTTTATTTCACAAAGCTTTGGTGACTGGGAGGCCCTGTAGAGAAGACAGGGATGGAAATTCCAGGAAGCAGAGTTGTGGGAATAAATGACTTCTGAGTTTCTGACTTTCAGGGTACTTTAACAGACCTTGAACTGGAAAGCTAAACATTGTTTTCTTTTTATACTAGAGAAGAGGAAAGAGATCCACAGTCTCTCAATTTTAAGATTTTTTTTTCACTAGCAAGGGTGGGAGTTGGATACTGAGGTGAAGAACAATATATGGTCTTATAGCATATTTTATATACTTATAAAATTTATATTTACATTTATATACTTAAAAAACTGTATTTACCTTCCACTACATGAGCAAACATAATTAACAATCCCATGATACTAGAATGATAGCTAAAAAAACATTCAATTTATAAAGCTCTATTTGCCATGATTATAATGATTAACAGAGAAAGAAAATGATAAGGGAAAATAAGAAAAGGAGTAGAAAAGAAAGAAATGCAAAGCAGAGGCATCTTTAAGAGGTATTAGTGGGTTGTAGAAATATTTTTGGACAATGGATAAGACAAAGCAAAAACAACCGACCACTGCACCAAGCCAGACACCTGGGGAATTCTGCCTCATGCCTTTGTCTGTGGAATGTTTTAATTCAGGTCTGCTTTTCCTTAATCTTCACTAAAACTGAAATAGATAAGAGAATGGCAAGTAATGATACAAGCAAACTAAAACAATTTACTGGCCTGGCCCACCGAAATGAATGAACGTCTTGGTGTTTCTGTTTATGAAGTGGCAGAGTTCATGGCAAAGGTTTCCTTTATTATTTCTGCACAGCTTCAAGGACGCTGGTGGCACTCAAAAATAAGAAGCTGTATCTAAATAGTGATCATATTTCTCCAAGCCTCTATCAAGCTTGGCTCTAGACAGGCAGCCCTGGAGGTTGCAAGTGCCTAGCAGTGGGCTGTAATGATCAAAGCAGCAATCTGAGGCAAGCATGGGCAATTGGAGATCAATTTTTCAATCCCAAGAGGCATTATGCTATTTAAAAAGAGTTTCCTTTTTTTCTGAACTTGACTTCAATTATTTTTTGCTCTCAGGCTTCTCTACTTCGAACTTTTTCTCACCCAAAGGTCAGTCCCCAAAATATCCAAGGACCCCTACACAGAATAAGAACATTTCTCTTAAATCCAATTGTAAAAATGTACCGAAGTAAGCTAGTGCCTTCATAGTCAAAAAAGAGCAGACAGAAACAGGCAGCTACTGCAGACTGGAATACAGATGCCCGCAAAACACAAATCCTTTTGTTTCGTCTTTGCTTTGTTTCCTGGTGCTTTGATAGGACACAAACAAAAATGCGTAATTAGGATAAAACTTAAAGACTTCTAAAAATCTGTTTGTCCATTTTTCTTTTTAGAGGCCTGAAATAAAAGTAAACCTAAGTGAAAAGCTGAGGAACAGGAAGCCCGGCGCGTTCGGAGCCGGCCCCGCGCAGCCGCGGAGGGGAGGCCGCGGCAGCCCCGCTCCGACGCTCCCGCCGGCTCCTGGGCTCGTGCACCGGAATAAACGAGGAGCAGCTGGAGGATGCAGAGCGGGTCTGGCTTTGAGGAGCTTTGGGGGAAGTTAACCCCATCCCGCCGGCACGCGGTGCCTCACGCTGGGGTGCCTTGCGTTGTGGCACTCGGCCTTCACGAGCTCCACAAACTGCACGTTAATGCCCCAGAATTTCAATTTCTGTTGTGTCTTCGCTGCTAGGGCACAAGGGTATTATTGCTTGCCTGGATTAGATAATCCTGGGGAACCCGAGGTTCCACAGCAAAAGAGAAAAGCCGTAACCACGTTCACAACTGGTTACAACAGCTCTGCCTGCTGCTCGGGGAGCCCCAACACCTGGGAATTTAACTGATGGTCATAAAATCTTTGTTTTAATTTTTCTTTCGGTTCCTTCAAGCTGTAGCATTTGTAACACTTCTTTTCTGCATTTGTTTAGCACAAGTTGTAACTTCTCAGAGATATGCGATCTGCTTGCCTACTTCCCTTTTTTCCTCAATGAAATACCGTCTCCTTTCTGCAAAACGCTCCCCAAAAGGCTCTCCAGTTTGTATGAACGCAGATGGTGACTGCTCGAGCAGCAGCTTCGTGGGCTGCAGCGACAGCCCACTGCACCCTGCCGCCCGCCGGCGCCGTGGGGACACAGAAGGAACAGGACGTTTTGGGTCCCGGGGCGCTGCGGCCGCAGCCTCTTCTGCAGCTCCGGCAGGCACGTTCCCGCGGCTGGATCCCATCGGGGCTGCCGGGCCGAGGCGGTCGCTGCCGCGTGGGAGCGCAAGGCCGGGCTCCCCGCGCGTGGGCCCCTCGGCGCACGGCAGCGCCGCGTCACGTCCTGCCGCTCGCTGGCTGTGTTTAATGCGACGGATCACGCAGCCCCTCGCGATCAATGGAAGCATCTTGTCGGAGCGCCGAGCTCCGTATTTACACAGCTTTCTTCTTATTTACTCAACTTGGATTTTATGCGTGGAGGTACCCGCTCGCTAGCGTAGCTCCCCAGGGCTGTGCTCTATGTCCAGTGCTTTGTAGCATTCCTATGAACCCAACAGCTCCAGGGTTTTTGCAGCAATAGGGGCTCAGTTTTCACTGCTTGCCGATACTGCTCCGGCCTTTTTTTTTTTATTTATTTTCCTGGTTAGTCTATCTGATGGAAACTCACAGATGTAACAGTCCCAATGCTTATTTTCAAACTTAATGCTCCATAGAAGGATTTCTTATTACAGAGAGCACCTGGCCATAGAGGCATTGCTCATTCTTCTGAGATACAGATTGATGATGATCACATCACTTTTGCAGCTGCAATGTTTATTCAAGTTATGTCTTCCACGCACCATGCATCATCTCCAGCTAGAAAACCGTATTACCCTTTAATAAATACTTTGTCTTGGAACGCCTCAGCGCGAGGAGGTTTAAGCATGATTCCTCCTTGCTCCTTATTTGTGTGAGGAGCTCCTGGTGCCGGGTGGCACAGCGCGGCCTCCTCCACCCGCCGCGTGGTTCTGACCACGGCCACGGCCACGCACAACCGCGCACCCGGAGCGTCAACCCGCCCCTCTCCGAGACAAGGCAGCTATGGCAGGAATGGGAGTCAAACCAGGGCACTGCAGCCGTGGGCAGAAACACCTTCCTGGGCTTTCTTGGTGATTCCTGCGTGCAAGTTTAATTATATCACCGCTTTTGGTTGATCTTATTTTTGATTCAGAAAGTCATTTATTCTTAAGTGACCAGACTCTCCAGACTTACATCGGAGTTTAGACTAAATAAGAAGAGGGGAATTTTGTTCAAAGGGAAAGCCCCAAAATGTAGCCACGTGATGTATATGATTTCTTGGAATATCTGAGCTGTTGATTTTGTAAAAGTGCAGAGATATGTTCCTGAAATCGCAGTCTTTTAATCTTTTAATATAACTGATTAAGCTTAAGTATTTAATTATTACTGAAACTTTCTAACACATCAGCCTTCATTACATCATGCTGATTAATAATGAAGCAGATATTACCTTTCATATTTTAGATATAATTAAATAGCAAATGATACATCTTCTTATCCAGGAATGTAAAGCAGAGGCCTTACTTATGTCATAGTAAGAACTATGAAATAATTGATTATCAATGTTGTTACATGTGTTGCTACATTTAGATAATTTCTTAGTGAATAAAATCAATTCAAAGTTTAGAAGAAGACAATATGTTGCTCTATCTGAAAAGCATCATTAAAAAAAAGGGGCAAGTTTGTCTGCCCTCTTTCTGTGTTCTGTGTATCTGCTTTCATGGTCCTTGTAACCTTTTACAATTGCTCTATGCTTCTTTTAAACAGATGGATGCAATATGTAGGGTTGTGGTTCATGCCCGTACCTCCTGCATTGAAGTCGAGTTTCACAACATACGTATTTCCCAAAGAGCAATGCAAGAGCAACTCTGCATAGAACATCTCTGCTACTTCGGGATGTTGAAAAGTGAAATACTATTTATCAATAGCAAAAAAAGAGGCATCATGATCATATGTGAAAATGCAGCATGGGCCTTTCGCAGTGACAGGATTTCGTCGCAGTGTGCGGGGACACGGCGCGTGCAGGGGGTTCGCGCTGGTGCATGCGGTGACAACTAGGCCTGTGACCTCCCGCGGGGCCGGAGCTGCACCGTGCTGCTCCGATGCCGGGAAGGGCCGCGCGCTCCGCACCGGGACGGGAGCCCCGTGCTGGCATTCCCTGGCACACGGACCCTTCCAGCGGAAACGGGACCAGGCCGGGTCCTCTGCGCTCAGTTATTGACGCTGACTACACCCCTCACAGCTCATCCTATCTGAGTGACAAATGTTGTGTTTCAGCGACTACAACAAATCTCTCCTATCACGCTGGATATTACCGGCAATGACGTCCGTTTTTATAAGGATCAGGAATGATGTGGGAGTGAAACCAACTCAGTCTATGAAATGGGCTGTGGAGAAAGAAACCTACATTTTATTTGTCCAGCTTCAAAGACGCCTTTTATGTCTTTGTCATCCAGTAGGATTTATGTCCCATGCCACTCGCAAGCAGGGAAAAACAGCAGTCAGATTGATTTATCTGGAGAAAACTACACTTCTGACTGAAGCAGGCCGAAGTGCCATTTAGCCAAAGGACATCTGAGGAGTCCAGGGTCCAATTAAGTTAAAGGTCAAGGTCACTAAACGTATTAGATACCTATTTTTTGATGAAATCAATGGCAGCTGGATTCCCAAGCACCCCTGTGGGTAAGCAACAATTAGGATATATATCCTTGGGCAATTAATATTCCATACACCAGCTGCACGCTGGTATTCCCTTGTAGGACTCGTGCAACACCCTAAAAAACACACAAATTATTTCTGCCAGGGTCGAGGAGCTCTGGAAGGAGTTAAGAGAGTAGTTGGTGTGGAGGTTTCTCGGATTGGGATCCACGTTAACAGGGCAGAGCTGCAAGGTCAGCTTCGAATCTATTTTTGCTCAATCTAGTTTTCTTCACTAGACTGCTTATTTAAGGTGACTGCTTTTATTTTTAGGAGTCACTTTGGAGCTATGCCAAAGAGAAAACAGCGTATTTTGGGAGGTTTTCCTTACATATGTGATAAAGCAGACAGGGAATCGTGTATATTTTCCAACTGTAATCTACACATAAGCTTAATTTACACTGCAAATCTCATCTAAAGTGCAGTGAACATCACAATTACTCTGATAAGGAAAAATAACACAGGCTTTCTAGTTCCGTCTGGGCAGTATTAAGCCATATGTCTGATAAAGTAATTGATGGTGCAACTTCATGTCAGCTGTTCAGTTGACTTTTTTTATACTACCATATATTTGCAATAGAAAGCAATTAGCTCTAATTGAGAACGGTACATAGTCATTCATTGTCTAATGCCTTGAAAGACGTGAACAAATTTTAAGTGTCCGCTGGCAAGTGGAATAATGTTTGTTTCCTAAAGCACAGTATCCGTGTTAGCTACATCATGAGGCACGATTTCCTGTCCTTTGAGTTAAGCTGCTCAGAGCTTTATGTTTCGTCTAACGACTACTGATTTTTCTTTTTAAGTATAGAATGGGGCTCATCAAAGCAAAGCTAAAAGAAAAATGAGAAGCTGGCAATGCTGTTAGTTTGTGTAACAAGGTACCGCAGGCGTGATGAGAGCTGCACACATGCCAGTAACCCCAGCTTAATGATCTTATTCTCAGCTCCAGGTTAATCATACAGACAAATAGCAAGGCAAATCCTAGAATACCTCCTTGCTGTTGAAATGGTAGCAGAACTATGGAAATGTTTTAGTGCCGACACTCTGAAGTGCTACTTCTGGCTTTGTCCGTTTTCATTTGTGATTTACTGCAGGTAAAGTGTTTTAAAAGACTTTTATGCTATTTATTGTTTTGTGAAATGGAAATTAATTCATATGTTACTGCAAGAAAGTCCCCATTGGTAAAGCTCTTGCTAGGAAAAGGTTATTTGTAATGACCAAATTCGTCACTGTTTGGAATCTCATAAAGGTCACAATATAAAATTTTCACTTGTTTTAAATAAAATTCTGTATTTTAAAAAGAAATGTGCTTAACTTTCATTTCATAGAAATATCAAACCTGTTTGCACTATAATTTACTTTTTGAGCTCTTGACATTTACCCAGCTGACTGTCTTTGGAGAACAATCTCTTGATTTAGCTGTGAAGCTCTGGAATGAAAACTGTCAATTACAAATTACAGCATGATGCAGAGCAAAGTGTCCGAATTCTTCATGTCGCTGAATGACCTTGTAAAGTCACTCAGTTTGTCTTATGCTTCCCAAAGCTGAGACTATTCTTTTTGACTAACACATTTATATATGAAAAGCATAATTTTTTTCTGTGAACTATAACTTCCTATTAATAAAATGTTACTCAGAGCTGAATGGGGCAATACTTCAATTTTGCACAGTCGTCCCATTCAGCATACCAGGAAAGGAAAAATAGAATACCAGGCAAACCAAGAGAAATGTCACCAGATTCCTTGAAAGTTAACATCTAATGGAAACTGGTTTAAAAAGGATGGAAAAATGACATCCTGGAGGAAAAAAAAAAAAAAAAAAGAAAAGAAAAAAAAGAAAAAAAAATACACTTAGAATTGGAAATGTACCATAGGCTTTGCAATTTTAGGCCTCTTCTTCCAAACCACTTGAATTTGGTATACACGTGTTGGTATTCACATGCACCTTTCGGACAGCGCCGGAGCCAGCGACTGCTGAAGGGAACTCAGTGCTCAGCAGCTTTGCTGCGGGAGAAACATTCACCTCTTCACTGCATTATTTCTCCAGCCGCCTGAACCTTTTAGGTAATACCCTTTCAAATTGCGTATCAGTAGCAAAAATAAACAAATAGATATTGAAGATGCATACACCCAGATTTAAACCACATCAATAACGTTGTAACGTGTCTATGGAGCAGAGCTGTTGTTGTTAATAGTAAAAGAATTCAGAAGGCCAATGCTGGATTAAGAAAACAACTGAGTTAACAGGAGTCTTATTTAAGCTGCACAAGCAAGCTGAGAACAGGATCATCCTAATTAGCTCCCAAAATACATCTGTGTAATGTGTCCATCACTAATGAAGGAGAGGATAGAAGCATTATGTCACCATCATGTATATTCACTGTCCAAATAAAGGGTTTTTTCCTCAGGATATGTTTAAAAGTGTGACTCATGACAGTTGCTAATTAACCCTTTCATGCACCTGGTATACTCAGTTTACTCCTGCTCTCATTCCTTCTTCTCTGTTCTCTAATCCTATTCTCTAACCACAAACTGTGATTAACTGAACAGGGCTTTGTCTTTCCCCTTCCACCCCAGGGCTGGTGACCCAGTGCTGGACTCACCAGGGCCGTCACAGCGCACGTGGTTCCTCCGGGGAGCGCTGGGCTCCCCCCGTCACTGCTCCGGTGTCCCTTCCCGTGCGCCAGGTCACCGCTCCGCCGCTCGGCCTCTCCTCCACGGTGCCCATGCGGGCAGCAGAGGGGCAGGACGCCGGAGCCGGCCCTTTCTTCACGCCGTGCCTCCCCAGCAGACTGCAGGAACATCAGGAACATAGACATGACCCATCACAGGCCACCACGGCAGGGGACAGCAGGCCCGGGCCGGCCTGCTCCTGCGCCCCATCCCCATCCCCGTCCCCGTCCCCATCCCCATGTCCCAATCAAACAAGGACACCCTAGCTGGGTAAGGACAGATCTCACCCTGCCCTGCTGACGGCTGCTGCTTTTACTGATAACGTCACGGGGCTCCAGGTGAAGCCAAGCTGCTTTAAACTGCCTCAGGTGCTCAAATCAGTGTGACAGAGGAAGCAGGACAGGATGCGTTTTCATTACTTATTTATTTAAGTGGGTAAAAAGGAGCGTATTTTTTCTGTCTTAGTGTCTTAGCTCAGAGTGCTGGGTAGCTGCAGAATATCACAGTTACACCACCAGTAGAAGGTGCAATAAATTGATTTTCTATGTTGCAGTAATATGAAGATGTGAAGAAGAATGTAAATAAATGAAGCTCTGGCTAAACTCCTCCATGATGAGTGCTACACAGTTATATATGTACACATGTACATGTACATATACATATATCTATATATTTATGCTGGTCTGGTCTAGCGGCTCTGTATGATTCTAAGTAACGAATAATGTTAAAACAGTTTTGTCCTTGCTTGAAGGAAACCTTTTCTGGTATGTATGCATGAGAGATGCAAATAAAATGAAAACTATCCGCATACCTTTTTAAAAATGGGATTGGGGCTATGTTTAGGAATATAATAGTATTATATAAACACTTGAAGGATGCCAGAATATGTCAGCTGATATATTCATTATTTTATTGCAAAGACTATAAAAATCAGGCCTGCTTCTCTCCTCATTTAAACTGGTGCAATTCTAAGGCTATACTGATTGAAGAGTTTATTTGCTATAAGCTTTGTTTAATCATTACTTTGAGTAGGTCAAGAAGGATAAACAACTAATATCAAGAAGATGCACCGAAAATTGAGGATTAGGTGTAACAAGAACAGCTCCTAGTCCTTGGTTCCCAGTTCCTGATGAGTAACAGAAGAATGCCAGCATGTGGAGACTAAAACACTTGGTATAAGCTACTTCTCTCCTTATGTTTTCATGGCCTCCAAGATTTCTTTCTCCCTTGTTCATGAATGCAGAGAGATGCCAGGTGATCGTTTGGAACACTCCTGTGTGAGCATTAGGGCAAGGTGCGCGAGGCGCCTTCCTCTGCTGCGTGCCCAGCCTGGCCGGGATGCAGGTTAGCCCAGGCCTGGCTGGGATGCGGGTTAGCCCAGGCCCGGTCGGCATACGGGTTAGCTCAGGCCTGGCCAGGATGTGGGTTAGTCCAGGCCCAGCTGGGATGCGGGTTAGCCCAGGCCCGGCCGGGATGCAGTTTGGTCCAGGCCCGGCCGGGATGCGGTTTGGTCCAGACCTGGCCGGGATGCGGTTTGGTCCAGGCCCGGCCGGGATGTGGTTTGGTCCAGGCCCGGCAGGGATGCAGGTCAGTCCGGGCTGCCGCTCGCCAGTGCGGGGCCGCGGGGCTCCTCGTCCCGGCGGGACAGGCCTCGGCAGGCACCGTGTGGCTGCCCCCCAGGAGGGGCTGGGACGTGGTGCCAGGACGTGGTGTCGGGACACGGCACCGGGACGTGATGCTGGGCTGCGGTACTGGGCTGCGGTACTGGGCTGCGGTGCCGGGACGTGATGCTGGGCTGCGGTACTGGGCTGCGGTGCAGGGACGCGACGCTGGGACGCGGTGCAGGGACGCGGTACCAGGACACGGTGCTGGGATGTGGTGTTGGGCCGCGGTGCCGGGCCGCTGCCTCCTGCTTCCTCCAGCGACCCCGCACCAGCAGGACACACCGCGCTTCTGCTTACATCCCCACCCGGTCACATGAGGAGAACAAACCTGGAGATTAAAATATGCAAATGGGAGAAAAATATTAGGTATTAATGATTTATTTACTGAAATGCTGTTGTCACTTCCGAGGGAGCATGCTCATTTGTAGCAAAACTATTTGTGGTCCCTGATTGCCATCAGATGAGTCTTTCTGTTTTGATACACGGTGCTTAAGGTCCTCTTCCTTTTTATTATGGAAATAAAGACAGAATGATTTCTGCTTTGCCCTTCTTTGTAAATGTGCTTTCCATTCAGATTGGTATTTGCAATCTCTCTGCAAAGATATCCTTCTCAGCTGAGTCTAATCCCCCCACTTGACTTTTTGAAATGCCACACATCTTAGTGATTGAAGACAAAGAAGCTAAAGGTGCCGCGCGTGTCTCTAACAACCGTGCTTTATCAGCTAACGCGAGAGCGTTGCACAATACACATTTTTATAAGAAGCATTGTGTACCTTTCTCTGGGGTAGGACAGCACCGCTCGGTGCACTTGTGTGCTGCTTTTGTGAACGCTCGAAGCCGTCTGCACTGCAGAGGGATCCGGCAGCCTCCACACCCCGGCTAGATATGCAAATAGCCCCACTCATCAACTGCAAGACTTCATGAATGTACCTAAAAAAAAAAAAAAAAGAGCCTCAGCAAGCTGTCTTAACAAATGAGCAATCTGTTTTCTACCTGGGAGGTAGGATCTACATCTAAAGAGAGTTTACAATAAAATTTTGTACATGCATCTAATTATTCTTTTCGCTAAAATATTCTCTCTCATTTGGATGGGAGAGATACACTTTGACAATTCATTTGTTATTAGTTAAGTCTATGTGTTATCTACCTTTCACAGATGGTAAAAGAGTGCTTAGGGGAAAAGAGTCATTATGTGGCTTGATTTGGGGATCACTGGATAAAATTCCACATTATGGGAAGGTCAAGTGCAGTGCCTGTGTGGTCTCTCTTGCCTAATATGTGTGAATGGAGTTTAAAACTGCAGGGCTGGCAGAGAAATGTCCTCATCTTACTGGCAATACTGATCGAGTTACCAGAAGGAAGAGGGGAGAATGAAAATTGTTGGCTAAATTGCCACTTTCAGAATTGTTTTTCCATAAACATTAATTTATTGGCAAATGCACTTGACCTTGTTTGTTATGGTGCCTGTGAGACACTGCGGGGTTATGAGCACGGCCCAGGAAGCTTCTTTTGAGAGCAGGAAAGAAGCTCCTTGCACGTGGGCTTGGACACTGCGCTGTACGTCCCGGGATCGTATCCATTCCTTGAGTTCTTGGCATCCACCGCAGCTGCGAAAGGCTGTGATTAGTTCTAATCCCTGCCCTAGCACATTTCTCTTTAAAGCCTTGTAAATGTTATATTTCAATTCTGAAATTCGGTACTGTAAGTTGGTCTCTCATTGTCAACAGAAAAAAAATATATTTTAAATAACTTTTAAACAGAATTCATTTGGATGGAGGAGCGAGAAACAAACAGAGCTTTCCTTTCCCACCAATTCATTGTATAATACTGTCCTTTCATGTTCAGACACTTGAAACTTAATTAGTGTAAAACACAGGTGATTAGTTGTCAGAGGTCATTCTTAAAATGAATACAGTATGACATTTAGATTAGCAAATAGTTCAGAGCTGATAGCCGTTCTTAATAAAAAACTCAAACTGAGTAAGAATAAGGAGGTTGCTGTGCGATTCTTACCTCAAAGGAAAACTTTGCCCTGGTCAAAATTCAAGTGCAAAATGGTATGAAAGTATTCGTCTGTAGTGCACAGCAGTTGAAGATAAGTATATTGCTTTAATTTCACCCGTAGCTCTTGTCCTTTCTTTCCTGAGTGCTTTTTTATTAGGAACTGAACAAAAACGACCATGAGATTTTTCTTTCACTTCCTCAGTGACCTCCTCCTGGCAGAGCAGGGCTATTTCCCAGAGCTGCTGGTGGGCTTGCATGTGTGTTGCTATTCCAAGTGCTCGACCGCAGGTATCTTTCGGACACTTTGGCTAAGTGCCTGCCCATCCAGGCGCTCCTGGCAGCCAGGAGAGGTGGGATCTCCTCCAGGTATCTGCTGTGGAGCCGTGTGCGCCGCAGAGCATCGCCGGGAGCCCCATGCCAGGGAGCCACCACGCCGGGCGCGCGGGCTGCCCCGTGGCTGGGGCGCTCCGTCACCTCGGCCCTCCCTCCTGCTTGTCCCGGAGCACAAGGAGGAGAGCTGCCGCGAACACGCTCGGGGCGCTCCGTCGGGCGAGCAGGCTCCGTGCTCTGAACACGTTCAGGTCGCTCCGTCGGGCGAGCAGGCTCCGTGCTGTGAACACGCTCAGGTCGCTCCGTCGGGCGAGCAGGCTCCGTGCTGTGAACACGCTCGGGGCGCTCCGTCGGGCGAGCAGGCTCCGTGCTGTGAACACGCTCGGGGTGCTCCGTCGGGCGAGCAGGCTCCGTGCTGTGAACACGCTCGGGGCACTCTGTCGGGTGAGGAGGCTCCGTGCCGTGAACACGCTCAGGTCGCTCCGTCGGGCGAGCAGGCTCCGTGCCGTGAACACGTTCAGGTCGCTCCGTCGGGCGAGCAGGCTCCGTGCCGCGAACACGTTCAGGTCGTTCCGTTGGGCGAGCAGGCTCCGTGCTGTGAACACGCTCAGGTCGTTCCGTCGGGTGAGGAGGCTCCGTGCCGTGAACACGCTCAGGTCGCTCCGTCGGGTGAGGAGGCTCCGTGCTGTGAACACGCTCGGGGCGCTCCGTCGGGCGAGCTGCCGCGCTGCGTGCCGCGAACACGCTCAGGTCGCTTCATCGGGCGAGCAGGCTCCGTGCTGTGAACACGCTCGGGGCGCTCCGTCGGGCGAGCAGGCTCCGTGCCGCGAACACGTTCAGGTCGCTCCGTCGGGCGAGCAGGCTCCGTGCCGCGAACACGTTCAGGTCGCTCCGTCGGGCGAGCAGGCTCCGTGCCGCGAACACGTTCAGGTCGTTCCGTTGGGCGAGCAGGCTCCGTGCTGTGAACACGCTCGGGGCGCTCCGTCGGGCGAGCAGGCTCCGTGCTGTGAACACGCTCAGGTCGCTCCGTCGGGCGAGGAGGCTCCGTGCTGTGAACACGCTCGGGGCGCTCCGTCGGGCGAGCAGGCTCCGTGCTGTGAACACGCTCGGGGCGCTCCGTCGGGCGAGCAGGCTCCGTGCTCTGAACACACTCAGGGCGCTCCGTCGGGCGAGCAGGCTCCGTGCTCTGAACACACTCAGGGCGCTCCGTCGGGCGAGCAGGCTCCGTGCCGTGAACACGCTCGGGTCGCTCCGTCGGGCGAGCAGGCTCCGTGCCGTGAACACGCTCGGGGCGCTCCGTCGGGCGAGCAGGCTCCGTGCCGTGAACACGCTCGGGGCGCTCCGTCGGGCGAGCAGGCTCTGTGCTGCGAACACGCTCAGGGCGCTCCGTCAGGTGAGCAGGCTCCGTGCTGCGAACACGCTCGGGTCGCTCCATCGGGCCAGCAGGCTCCGTGCTGTGAACACGCTCGGGGCGCTCCGTCGGGCGAGCAGGCTCCGTGCTGTGAACATCCTTGGCGCACTCCGCGCGGTGGGCGCAGCTCACGCGCTCGGTGCGCTGGGCTGCAGCGCAGCCACCAGTGGCCCGGGCGCACGGCTGGGCGCGGGACAGGGCTCTGGGACAGGGCCCCTTCCTGCCCTAAAAGCCAGCACGTGTGCTTGAAAACGCCTCCTCGACGCTCACTTTGAGGACTCCAGTCGCTGTCACCTCGTATCAATGCATTATCCTTTGAAAAGCAAGCACCGTAAGTACAGTAAAGACATGTAAAATGTTTGTCAGTCTTGTACAGATAATAGTGCACAAATCCATTACATAAATTCTTAGGTGCATGTCAAACTATTCATTCCTTACATTAAAGCCTGATTTTTAGTTAGAAGATTTTAGAGGGGAAAATAAAGATTCACTGCATATAAATTAGCTCAGTTTACCTCTGCAGCAACCTATTGGACAGAGTCACTTGGTTTGAAAAAGCATGTGCACGTAGCGTTTGTGCATACTAAAGCCAGTCCCAAAGATCCCAAGGCATTGGGGATTTCCATAAAAGCACACGGCAAGTGTTTCTCTACGCAGAGCTAAAACACAAGGATACTCCCACGCGCCTCACGCCCCAACACACAGAGCTCCTCTCCTTGCCTCTCCCGCGTGCAGCCCCTGCTGAACACTCTGGGTCTGCCTCGGAACGGGCGGCGGTGCAAGCGGGTACCGCACTGCGGGACGCGCCGCGCGCCGCCGTCCCAGGAGCGCGTCACCACGCCGACACGGGAGCAGCTCCGCTGCCACGGCGGCGAGCGGCTGGGTCTGCCCGAAGGCCACGGGAGGCCGCGGGACAGGGCCTCTCCTCCGCAGGGGGAAAGGGGCCTTCCTTGCCCAGGGAAGCGGGTTTATTGAGCTCAAGCTGACTCTTACTGGTAATCAGACGGTTAAGAAGTTGGCTTCTCACTACTTAAATGCTGGATTTGTGTTTTATTTTCTACTGATGACCTCCTGAGCATCATTCTGAGTATGAGAAAACTGCTCAGAAAAAGGTGGCTATTCTGCAGCGAGCAGCTTCTGTTCAGCTCCACACTCACCCCAGTAGCAGCCAGCCAACTTCCAGCAGGGGAGAGGCAGCAGGCTGCGGCGAGGGAGCCGGGGCTGCGGCACGGCACGCAGCGGGAAACGGGCCGGGGCGAGCGGGAGCGCTCCAGGCCAGAGCAGTGCGCGGAGCGCAGCGCGCCGGAGCCCGGACCGCTGCGTCCCACTGTGTCCCACTGCTTCCCGCTGCTTCCTGCTGCTTCCCGCTGTGTCCCGCTGCTTCCCACTGCGTCCCACTGCGTCCCGCTGCATCCCGCTGCGTCCTGCTGCTTCCCGCTGCTTCCCGCTGCTTCCCGCTGCATCCCGCTGCTTCCCGCTCCTCCCGCGCCCGCCGTCCGCCGGGAAAGCAGCACTGAACGGCACACACCGACTGCTACGGGGCTAGCAAATGCAGAGGGATTTTTTAACCTTCCTAAATTGGTGTAAACAGCTACTCTGTTCATAACTGCAAATGTCAAACTGTATCTACAAGAAATCTTGATAAACTACTTTTTAATGGCATTCTTAATCTAATAATTGTAGGAACAAAGCCAATAAAAAGAACCTTTTATTGTTTTGAACAACATGAATTTAATATATTGGAAATTAAAGTTTGAGCTTAATGAAGAAAGCAATTTAGATGTAAACAGCTAGTTTGAGGCAAAAGCCTGGGGACTCGAGCAGGCCGTCACACACCACAACGAATTCTTCGGAAAGAGCCCACGCTGACTGCAGGCTTGACAGCAAAGCACCTGCATGGACCCTGCGGAGCTCGGGGAAAAGCAGAGCGGAGCCTTTGGAGTCACATCGTGCCCTCCGATCCTCCGGCTTTCAACTCAGGCTTGAATAAAACAGCCTATAAAATTTAGCATAATAAATGTCAAATATATATGGAGGGATATACATATTCATGATGAATACATTGTGCAGCTCTACTTAAAGATCACTTACTTTTAAGTGGTCCATCAAGGAATTCTACAAGCCATCAGTGCATGAAAATTCCAACTGCTCTCCTTCAAAGAGGCTTCCTTCAAAGACAGGCATGATGGAAAGCCTCCATTTCTATGGAAGAATTAAAACAATAACAAGCTGAAAATGTCAATGTTCTGTGCCTAATATCAGTGGCCTGGGAAGGAAATTATGTGTGTTTTTGATTTGCCAGCATAGAGAGGACTTTAATTTGAGCTTGGTACTTGTGAGCTGGCAGGTCAGTGTCTCTCTGTATTTTTTGAGTCCCCAGGGTAGCAGACGAGCAGTCCTAGCAATCAGTTCCTTACAGCATCCACATCATCTGACTTGAAATGCTACACGAGTCTGTACATTAGGGCTCTAATCATCCTGCTTTAAAACACGTTTAAAACTGGCCATTCCCAGGACTCTACATGGGCATCATCCTGTTAATTCACATTCAGTTCCTGAACTCCTGCTCTGCAAAGCCTAAGAGAGATTTAATCTATGGCCAATAGCCTTATCAAAGATATTTACTGCCCGCTCTGTCAGTCCAGCTGTTTCATTTGTGCATCTCATTATTTTGGAACGAGAAGTCTAGAGCAAATTACATGCTAATTATAACACCGCTTAGCATTTATGTCTTCAGACTGCACTGCACTCAGGAATGAGACTGTCAAAATTATGTTAACAAATGAGGATATGTCACAGGAAAATAGCTCTTCCTTGTACACGTTTCATACAAAATGTATACCAGCTAAGTAAGTCAGTATTTTTTTGGCTAAGAAAATGATTTTCTAAAGACTTTGCTCCCAAGGAAAACTATGAAAAGATTTATGGTTGAAATCAACGATAAAACATCTGGATGCTGAGGCAAAATGTACAGTTTCATAAAGTGCAAGTCATTGCTGCATGAATTGTCTTCATAAAGCTCCTCTAAAGGGGAACTTTAGGGAGAAAGGTATGGAAAAATTATATTAATAGTTAAATGGGTCAAGCAGAGCTCATGGCCAACCATGTATTATCCTCATTGTTACCTACGGTGGTAATTGTGAGGCCAAGGGAAACCAGTTTCTGGCATAATGAGATTTTCTCTTTTATCAGTGTAAAGATTTCCTCCCCACACTCTGTAGTCAATTGGTTTTGAATTACAAGGAATCAGGAGGATAGAAATGGATACGCATGGAAATGTCAAACACCTTCAGAACCAGTTGGGCCTTTGCTAAAGTGTTTAGGAACCACTGTGAAGCATACAATTAATTATGATATAGTCTTAGTACTGTTCATGCTTCAAAATATTAATAATTGTGAGTACGGTTAGTGACTGTTGTGTCAGGGAAAACATCAGCTCTGAAAGAAATATTTAAGTCAGGAAAGCTGTACGTGTTATTGGATGATGGTCAGATAATGCCATCACACTCATAAACTGTACATTGAGTAAGATTTTTCTTCCTGTTACCTCTAACCACTCTCTCTGCCTTTTCCACAGGATGCACGGATAATAATGAATGTGAATTTTAGTGAATGGGGTTCGCTAATATTTCTCTTCAGGTAAGCGACACGCTGATTAGGCTGACGTTGGCTGGGTGCCTTTTACCTCATCTCTCCTTTCTGCTGCTGCTCTCCCCCTGCCAACGGCTACAGCTTCACTCTCTCTCCTCTCGGGGCTGCAGCTGCAAGTTAAAGGGAGGCCGGTGCAGCCTCCAGAGGCTCCCAAAGGAGCCTCCCCGTCCGGACAGATCGGAGAGGAGGCTTCCCATGGAAGCGCCGTTCCATGGGCTGGGGACGCAGCGGCACCGCCGAGCTGTGCCGGGGACACCGCTGCCAACAGGACCCCAATCACTGAAACAAACCACAGAAACCGCTGCAGGGCATCAAAGATCCGACTGGAGCCTTTCAAAAGAACTTTGGTTGCAACGAAGGGAACACAGACACTTTCTAAGATGCCGACTTGACACCATCATCCTGCCTTTCTTACCTGTCCGCTCAAATTCAGACCTACACCTTAATTCTGTGCTCCGAGGGGCAGATTAGTAGAACAATCTGCTTAAACTTATTTCCCAAACATATGCTTAACTAGACTGCAGACCTTGTAGAATAAAGACTTTAGTTTTTACTTTAAATTAACACGAGGATGAAAGTTTACATTGGTGTTTTGGATTTTAATACAGCTTACTTTCTCTTTTATTTTTCTTTTTTTTGAGAGGAGAGCTATATAACTCCTTTTGCAAAGTGAAAACTTAAAGAAAAAGTGGGTCTCAGCTCCCAAATTTTAGTTCATGTGAGACACACTGTTGGATTACATAAGTTTTATAAAATATTCATAGAAAATAAGCCCAGAAGATACACGAAGCCATCTAGTCTTGCCCTAAGGCATGATCAGCTATAACAAAACTGTTCCTGAGAGATGGCTTTTTAAAATATCTCCATGTATTTTACAGTTTTTTTTAGCTGTCCATATTCTTACAGTTTATACTAGCTACCTTTCTTATATGACTTTCGAAACACATGTAAACGATTGGATGTTTTCATGTCTATTTTTGTGCTGTTTTTGAAAAGATAAACACATTCCCCTTCCAAATAAATAATTGGTACATTACTAGTATCTCCTCTGAATGCATACACGAGCTCTTTGTCATTATGCTAGGGTAATTCCCAGCACTGCTGCAGGAAGCAAAGGGCTTCAATTTGTGTTCTTCTGTTTCTGGATTAGCATATGGCTTTCTGGGGGATTGTTTTGGTCTAAATAGAATAAGTATGTACAAATGAGCACTCTAAGTACTTGAAAGATTAAAATATCTTATTTTTCATTTCTTACTGAGTAGTTTCCTCTCTCTGTAAATACATCTTTATTGTAAATGCATCTTCCCTGTTGATCCTTACCGCACGGAGGAGAGACCTCCATTTGTAAGAGAAGCAGAAGGGATAATACCCCAGAACGCTGCCTGTGTTGCTGCTGGGAGTTAGCAACCAGCACTCCCCATAATGCTACTGGGAGTTCGCTCACGAAATCTGTATTTTTCCAAGATAAAGTGCGTGCTGTAAAAGGCTTTTGTGAGTCAGTCTCCAGCCCCGCAATCTCATTATGCATTTACTACCTGCAGCTTGTAAACTAATATTAAGTAAATGCTAGAGGCAAAACAAATCAGCAAGTCCAGGAAGTTCTGCTCAAATCTGAGGAGCAGCTTCCTGGCTGTGCGGTAAGGATCCACGGGGAAGATCTGCAGGTCGCTCCGCACGGATCACCTGGAGCCAGGCACCGCGTCAGGAAGGTGGAGCCAGCCGAACCAGCCACACGGAGAGAGCTGCCTTGAGCCCTGCGTGTTCCCAACCGAGCTCCAGCTGGACCCTATACCTGAGTCTGCCTGCTGAGGAGGGCAGAAATGAGCATTCCCGAGCAAGATTTCATTTCCTATTCTCTACATGTAGTTAAAAGTAGATTCTTATCATTTTGCATCTGATGATAAAACAAATTAATCCGTATCAGTTTCATAGAAAAATTAAAGCAATTACTAATTAATTTGCAAGGCAATGCTTTTCCCCCAGCAAGACTTTGGGTTCGGTCCTCTCTGCACCCGCAGCTTGGCCTCCCGGCCGGGTGTGCACGCTGCCCGAGTGACAGGCCGACCCTGTCCCCAGCCGGCACGGCGCCCGTCGGAGGGGAGAGCGGCCCCTTCACGTCCAGCCCCGGGGTCTCGCTGCGACGGGGCTCACCGAACTCAGTCTGCTCAGAAGAAGGCCAAGCCTTGGCCAGCGCGCGGCCTCCTCCGCCGCTCACGTTGGACACACAGGCACCCCTGGGACTGCTGCCTGCCAGCGAGGGGACGGAGCACCGCGGGAACAAGAAACACGCGTCCTGCACGAGACCCGTGTCACCCGGGGCACACGCGCCTGCGCCAGAAGGCTGCGGTCAGCTCTGAGGATGGCTGGCAATGATCCCCCATTCACTCTTTCCTCCCTCGTTTTCGGTCACGCTTCGCCAAGCAGGGCATGGAAAGCCCAACTCAGGTGCTGGGGCCTGCCAGGTCCATGGGCGCCGCACACCGCAGTGCCGCTTCCCCGCGGGGCACCAGTGTCACACCGGCACCGCCCGGGACGTTGGAACGTTACCAAACACCCGGCAACGACAACGGACCGGCCAGAGCACAGCAAGAACCACCCCAACCAAAGCTGCCTGCCCGATTCCACAGGCCTTGATCACAGATGGGTTTGTTTAGATCTATGAGTTAGTGCAAAGTGACAAAAGAAAAACACTCGCTGGATGCATCACCGCACCAGAGCCGGGGTTGTGTGAACTCTCCAATTAAACCTGACAACTCCTTAAAAAATTTAATCCCACAGACACAAGATGACAATTCCCAAACTGCAGGATGAACACGATACATTGCACTCAGCTGCTTAGGACTGCCGAGTCGGCACCGCGCTTAAAGAGTAGAAGGTGGAAGAAACTCAGCTAACACGGTGACACGGCAAGTGAAGGCTTGCTTGTGTCACTGGGATGTAAATTACAATAATTTGGAACTTTATTCTCTATTTTCGTACTTAATAAGAACAGCACCAGACAGATTCAAAAAGCCCTACTGTACCTGACAATTTTGTGGTTTTCTTTTTTTTCTTCCCTTGAAATTATCTGATGAAAGGGAATGAGACAGGAGATTACCTCTTACCTGCCACTGGCCAACAGTCGCTCTATTTACAACACTCCCTAATTTAGCTCAAGTATTTAATTTAAACTTTCGAACAGCTCTAGTTTTGCATTCTCCACAGATATTTACAATTTGCGGTACAGTGATCAATTGGGCAGGTATGATTTCTTCATTTAGAGACCACTTCCACGTGGAAGCGAAAAATGAACTACGCTAGCAGGATTTGCTCTATTTTTTATTAATAGAGCAGATACACAGAAAAGAACCTTCTAATTTATAAGTCAATCTCGTCTCTTGCTAAACAAGAGCTATTCCTGTTGAACCTGAGCGCTGGAGCCCCGCGTGCGGAGGGCCCCTGCGCACCCGAGCGCCCCGCGGCGCGCCGGCACGCGCTCCCCGGCCTGCAGCCTTGCGGGGCAGCACGCGCTGTGGTTAAAATATACTGATTAAAAAAACCCGCTTTGTTCATTTTGACCTAGACAAAAAATAAAGGCTGTTTTTATCTTGTTCCATTTGTGATTACGATGTTTATGTGATAAAGCCCCTTCTATTGTTCTTGTTAGAAGTGCTATTGTAGAGGATTTCTATGCAAAAGATGTTTTACTGTGCACAACTCTGGAATGTATTGCACATTATTGTAACAAGTTTTCCCCTCCTCCCCATCCTGTACCTGAAGGTTTTGCTCCATGGCGGGAGGTGACAGGGGCTGAAGCACAGCGGTGTTTCAAAGAGGGGGATCGGTTTCCTCTCCTTTAAGCGCTCTCGGAAGGGGCCGGTTTCTCCAGCGCGCCCCAGCCTGGCGCGGAGCCCAGCGCCGCGGGCCGCAGCACGCTGCAGCGCGGCAGGGCACCGGGAGCGGCCGCCGCAGCGGCCACGGGCCACGGCCACGTCCGCCTGGCAGCAGGGCCAGCTCTGCAGGGGCCATGCTCGCTGCAGCCGGGAGCTCGCTGCAGCCGGGAGCTCGCTGCAACCTGCGCTCACTGCAGCCTGCACTCACTGCAGCTCCTGCACTCACTGCAGCTCCTGCACTCACTGCAGCTCCTGCACTCACTGCAGCTCCTGCACTCACTGCAGCTCCTGCACTCACTGCAGCCTGCACTCACTGCAGCTCCTGCACTCACTGCTGCCTGCGCTCACTGCAGCCTGCACTCACTGCAGCCTGTACTCACTGCCGCCTGCACTCACTGCAGCCTGCACTCACTGCAGCCTGCACTCACTGCAGCCTGCACTCACTGCCGCCTGCACTCACTGCAGCCTGCACTCACTGCAGCCTGCGCTCACTGCCGCCTGCGCTCGCTGCCGCCTGCGCTCACCACGGCTCTCGCTGCAGCGTAAGCGCCTCGCCGTCACGAGAGCTCCCAGCTCCCCTGCAGACGCAGAGCTGCGCCGGAGCGCTGCAGCCCCAGGCACGAACCACGCGCAGCCACAAGCCGTGTGAAGCACCCACATTCCCCAGTCTGTGCATCTCCTACAATCTGGTTTGCACTAAGCAACGGGGATCCGCGTGCTCATCAAAGTCAAGGATAGCAACCGCGTAACAAAACGGGATATAAAATAAAAACCGTTATTACAATTTTGCATACTGATGTTAGAGCAAAAAATGTTACTGAATGCATATCACAACTTGCTTTGCACATTTTCTGAAACAACTGTTTCTGCATAAAATAAATATGCATAATTTGGATGAAAAAATGTAATTCTATCTCCTTATTATAATTCAATTGATGTGGCAATGTTTTACATATCTTAGATTTAATGAGTTAGTAGTAATCAGAGTAATTTGCATATTTGGCATAAAGAAACTAAGCTGGCAAACTTCTAAGGTATTTGAGTCTGAACACACACAGAGGAACGTTGCATATTCCAGTTATTTCTGGGCCTAACTTCTGGAGCAAAACCGAGGCTCGCTCTTTGTCTCCCAGCTGCTATCCGGGTGATTAAAACGAGATCCAGATGTTATTTACATGGAGCAGAGGCCGTGGCTGCTCCGTGACCCACTTTCCGAGGGTCAGACGTGCAGCACCGTCCGAGGTCTCGGCATTAGCAGGCACGTCTGCATCCACTCCAACCCCTGCTAGGCGCTAATCTTCTTTTTCAGGCAGACCTGAATGAGGAAACCAACCGGCAGCTACTGCCTTTTCTGTTGCTTCTGGATACTTAACTTCCCATGGCAGAGCCAGACCTGTAATTTGGGCTGGCTTCAGTAAGGGGACACGCAGTCAACCAGTCAACATCATCTTTACCCAGGAAAATGCTCAGTAAGATTATACTTAATCATTTGGGACTAAAATATCACGGCTATTCAGCAACTTAAGCTCCTCCTTGAGAAAACATCCTTAAGGCTGCTTTCATTTGGGCTGAGGAAGGTAGGGAAGCAGCCTGGGAACACCCAGGATTTCTGCAGAATTGCCTTCAGCCTCCTCATTTCCAACGGAAGAGCAGGGGGGTCAGCGGCTCCGCGCTCCCCGCTGCGCCTCGGAGGCTGCCAGATTGCCGAGCCTGGAGCACAAGGGCAAGGGCACCCAACACCGCGCTGAGCCTGGAGCACAAGGGACATGGTGCCCAACACCGCGCTGAGCCTGGAGCACAAGGGCCAGGGCGCCCAACACCACGCTGAGCCTGGAGCACAAGGGCCAGGGCGCCCAACACCGCCCGGCCCGCCGCTGCCACGGCTGCTAGAAATAGTTTTAAAGTCTTTAGTAATAACTTTTGAAAATGACACAAAGCACCCAAAATGCTGCGTTTCTATGAATTCCCAACGCCTAATTTGCACGTCCGGAGTACGTGTGAAATCGCTCTTGGAGACTGCAGTAGCGGCTCCTGCTGGCTGCTGCATTCCCACTACTGGATGTGCCGGTTCCTTTTGCCGTTACTTTCAGACTCTCTAAGAACCGCGTGCTGCCCGGGCACCCCAGCACAGCGCCCTCTGACTGGGGTGTGACGAGGCCAGGAGGACGAGGGAGAAGAACTCACCCTTCCACAAGGAGTCCAGCAAAGCCGAGGGGAGGCTGTGGCGCAGCGTCAGGAGCTGAGCGACTTCAGCCAGAATTTCCGGAATAATGAGCTAAGGAATTATGTCACTATCCAGGGCACCTGAGACAAAGCTCTTCCTCACGTCCAGGCTGAGTCACCCTGTGTTGACGCACCACGTCCAAATGCCCCGTTATGCCCTTCACGTGCGCGGGGGAGGCTCGTGTGCCCTCCCCGCGGGCGCAGCAGAGGAGCCGCCCAGGGGAGCCACCCCGGCAGCAGGACAGCTCGCCCACGTCCCGCGGGACGAGGGAGACCCGCGCACGCGCCCGGCACGCGGCAGCTCCTCCCCACGCTGCTCCACGTCCCATGGGACGAGGGAGACCCGCGCACGCGCCCGGGCACGCGGCAGCTCCTCCCCACGCTGCTCCATGTCCCACGGGACGAGGGAGACCCGCGCACGCGCCCGGGCACGCGGCAGCTCCTCCCCACGCTGCTCCACGTCCCGTGGGACGAGCGAGACCCGCGCACGCGCCCGGGCACGCGGCAGCTCCTCCCCACGCTGCTCCACGTCCCACGGGACGAGGGAGACCCGCGCACGCGCCCGGGCACGCGGCAGCTCCTCCCCACGCTGCTCCACGTCCCGTGGGACGAGCGAGACCCGCGCACGCGCCCGGGCACGCGGTAGCTCCTCCCCACGCTGCTCCACGTCCCACGGGACGAGGGAGACCCGCGCACGCGCCCGGGCACGCGGCAGCTCCTCCCCACGCTGCTCCATGTCCCACGGGACGAGGGAGACCCGCGCACGCGCCCGGGCACGCGGCAGCTCCTCCCCACGCTGCTCCACGTCCCGTGGGACGAGCGAGACCCGCGCACGCGCCCGGGCACGCGGTAGCTCCTCCCCACGCTGCTCCACGTCCCGCGGGACGAGGGAGACCCGCGCACGCGCCCGGCACGCGGCAGCTCCTCCCCACGCTGCTCCACGTCCCGCGGGACGAGGGAGACCCGCGCACGCGCCCGGGCACGCGGCAGCTCCTCCCCACGCTGTCCACCTCCAGCTTCCTCAGAGGGAGGCCAGCCCGCCGTCCCCTGCGCAGCGCGTGGTGGGAGCGCGGCTCCGGTGCGAGGCCACCACCCCGACACGAAGGAAGACCTGCAGGGACAGCGACTTGACCCCCCAAGGCTTTTAGAAGGGAACAGTGCTAGGGAGGGGGCTCTTGGGTGCGTTACAAGGTTTGCAGTCTAGCATAAAGGGCAAACTGAGATATCCTTTAACATTTTTCTTCTCCCAGGCGTTTGCGCGTGTGCGTATCTGACGTTCAGGGATGTCCGCTCCATGCCCATTTTACAAATGTCACTGTGCCTCATTTTCAACTTTTCAATTTAAACGGGAGCTTCCCCATCAGCCTTGTTCTAAGAACCGGTTGGGTCCTCCCCTGGAATACTGAAAAGCAAGCTGACACGCTTTGAATCACTAGGACATTTTCATATCTATACTCAGAGTGATTAACTGCTGCAACCTACACTTTTAAAATGCAAAAGCAATTAAATAAATCTTTTTATGTACAATCCTTTTCATATGAATCAATAGTGTCTCTAAAGCATTATTTATCTTACATTAAATCAACCATAATTGTAGAAACTTTCCACAACGTCTGTGATCCAAATGTTGCCTTCTTGATCCTCTGCAGTCACATTAGGGTGCAAAATTTCCAGTTAGCCACCCTGAGACACTGTTGTAACAAACTTTGGTTATGGATGCACTGCCGTGTAAATCACTGTTAGCCAAGCAGCTGGGGAGCAGCAGGGGAAAACTTGCAAATACATTTTCCCTATTGCACTTTTAAGGCCTAATTAAATCTATTTTACCCATTTGGACCATCGATCTGAGTTCTGAGTGTTGTTCCCGGGTTTTCCCTTTTCTATTACCCAGCTATGCGGAGCACAAGGACCACTGACAGCTTTCATTTAACCAGGAGGTCCCGCCGGGGTCCGGCAGCTTCCGTGGAAGGTCTGTACATGGCACTTAACAAACCGTGAAGACAGCGAAGCCAAAGAAAGGAAACAATTCCCACTTGCCATGCCCTTGGAGCAGGAGGATGGTTCGTCCTCCACGAGGGCTGTTTGGCAGGGCACAACAGCCGCCAGGGACGTTGAAAAGGTGCAGGGTGCCGTGTCTGCGTGGCCGAGCTCTCCCCTCTCCTAATGAAGTGGCTGCTCTTAGAATATACGGACCTACTCCTTTCACTGAACAAACAGGTCCTGAAAAGCCACAGTTTATGTAACTGTTTTTGTTAAAATCGTTCAGCTGTGTGTCAAGGGATAGGAAGCATGCAGCAGCTTTAGCAATATCCATCACCAGCAGAAGACAAAATGCACGAGCTCTCCCAGTAACTGTGCTTCACCCCCCGCATCCCGCCTGGCACGCAGGGGAAAGGGCCGGGCACGGAGCGCGCTCCGCGCGGACACGAGCGGCCGGCGCCTTGGGAGCCCCGCGCGCCGCCTGCCCCGCGCGTGACTCGGCTCCTCAGCCCCGTGTGCTTCCACAATATGTGCGTGCACTAACAGGCACCCACCTCACAGGAGCCTCTACAATCTGAAACGGGTAACAACGGGTGAAAGGTGCTACCTGATTATTTTATGACTGAGGATCTTTGATAAGCAATATGTAGGCATCGATTGATTCTTCTTTTCCTGAAAATTTGCCTTAGTAACCTGAAATACTTCTCTGAGAACAGCAGGATTCCCGGAGATCCTGGTTGGCACAGGCCGCCCCTGCGCTCCCAGCGTGTCGGATGCGATGGACTGCGCGCTCCGACTGGAAGCTCCGAAACCAGGACGCGAGTGACACTTGGGGAGCACAGTGAGAACAGGCTTTTTTGGGTTCTTTTCATCAATTAATGCCACTATTGCTATATGCTACTATATACTATATGCTATATGCTACTTATATGCTTTATATGCTATCTATGCTATATGCTATATTACACGCTACTATTAATGCTACTATAACAGGACTACAAGAGCTGGTGCTCTGCTTCGCTGATATCCTTAGAGCATGCACTAAGGAAATACTCTGATAATTCCCTATCTCTAGCTTTGAATTCCTGTCTGAGTGGGCTGCAAATTTCTTAAGCTTACTGGAAACAGGGTCAACACACAAGTCCTAGTCAAGAACTTAAATACAGAAAAGGATCAATTTACTCTGTGAGTAAAGCTGTGAGACCTAATATCAGAGAAAGAGGACTGAGCCATAGCCGTGTAACAATAACAAGGTTCCACGCCACTCTTCATGTCTCATCTACATGGGATAATAGGGCCATAAATTATTTGGTCGTGACCTTTTTATGTATGGTTTATGCAATTTAAATCATGAATTCAGCAAGAAAACCAAGAGTGTGATGATTTCTTCACATTTCAAAGTCTTTGGGGGCTCCTGGTTTACATTATCACATGCAGTTGTGTACTCGAGGCAGGTTAAGCCTCTCTGCACTTCCAGGACACAACAAAAACCCTTCAAGTTGGAAACTGGAACTGAAACAAACGTCAATGGTTGAGAAAAGCAGTTTATGAGTCTGCACCTCTTTGTCACAGGCAGGTTCTGGGTAGGAGAGAATCCACCAATATCATGTTCAGATATGCATTAAAAAGGCAGAACCAGAAGCTAGAAGAAAAATCCTTGGGGTGTTACTACTGTTCTGAATATGCCTATGATCTACCGTAGCTGCTTGGATTCCACCAATTCAGGAGGGATTCTGAAGAATCAACCCTTAGGACCTTGCTGTACATCGAGAAAAGCCTTCCCTGGGCAGGGTGCTTCCTTCCAGGGTTTACTAAAATACTAGGATTGCCTATATATGGGTGAAATTATTTGATCTTCAGCTCATGATGAAGCCGGGCTAACTACAGTTAACTACAGTTTGATGTATCCAAAAATTCAGAGCATGGAAAGAATTTCAAGACAAAGAATATCCACATTGCTTGAGGTACCTGGCATGGGGAAAAAACATCATTTTATTGCTCTCATTTCAAATAAGGAATGCAGTGAATAAACAACTACATCCTCTCCTGAAAGAGTAAAGAATGCCTAAACAGCAGAGAATTCTCTTAAATTCTATCCATTTTTTATCACGCGTGTAAGGGAGCCAGAAATGCATCTAAATTAGCTACAGCACTGCCCCGGCGTGCTGGGACAGGGCCCTGAGTCCCCGGTGCCCAGGAGGCACGTGAAGGAACCACGGCCGCGGGACGGAGGGCAGGAGAAGGGGCTGCCGGTGCTCCCACAGCAACCCCAATCCCATCCAAACCCACTGCTTAAACCGGCCGTGCAGCCCTAGCCACGGCTCCTGCTGTCCTTAGTTATCAAGGGCCCATTTCATCTTTCAGCTGGGTTTCTTTTCTTGCAGGATACAAAAGCTCTTATACCTCAGTAACCTGCTGAACCCTTGTGCTTGTTGTTCACTTCTTTTTGGTGTATCTGTTTGCATGCCTCCCCTCTGTTTACACTTCAGGCACTTCTTTCTGCACTCTACGCCAGTGACTGTTACTTAAAATTCCTGTTTTTTATTTTTTTTCCCTGTGTAGCAAAGCCTACACAGGGCTTATCACATGCAGTGTGTATTGCACTGAATCGTGGTGTCCCTAGGAATATTCCTGGCCTCTTGCACTCACGGCAGCTCGTCACCTGTGTGCGCTAAGGTTGGTTCCCTGCCCTCGGCGAGTAGCCGCATCCCTCAGGAGGGCAGGCTGGCCCAGAGCTGCTAACCAACCCGGACAGGCTGCTTGGTGCCATTAACCAGCCCGGACAGGCTGCTTGGTGCCATTAACCAACCCAGACAGGCTGCTTGGTGCCGTGAACCAACCCGGACAGGCTGCTTGGTGCCGTGAACCAACCCGGACAGGCTGCCCGGTGCCATTAACCAACCCGGACAGGCTGCTTGGTGCCATTAACCAACCCGGACAGGCTGCTTGGTGCCGTGAACCAGCCTGGACAGGCTGCTTGGTGCCATTAACCAACCCAGACAGGCTGCTTGGTGCCATTAACCAACCCGGACAGGCTGCTTGGTGCCATTAACCAGCCCGGACAGGCTGCCTGGTGCCATTAACCAACCCAGACAGGCTGCTTGGTGCCGTGAACCAGCCTGGACAGGCTGCTTGGTGCCATGAACCAACCCGGACAGGCTGCTTGGTGCCATTAACCAACCCAGACAGGCTGCTTGGTGCCATTAACCAACCCGGACAGGCTGCTTGGTGCCATTAACCAGCCCGGACAGGCTGCCTGGTGCCATTAACCAACCCGGACAGGCTGCTTGGTGCCATGAACCAACCCAGACAGGCTGCCTGGTGCCATTAACCAACCCGGACAGGCTGCCTGGTGCCATTAACCAACCCAGACAGGCTGCTTGGTGCCATTAACCAACCCGGACAGGCTGCTTGGTGCCATGAACCAACCCGGACAGGCTGCTTGGTGCCATTAACCAACCCGGACAGGCTGCTTGGTGCCATTAACCAGCCCGGACAGGCTGCCTGGTGCCATTAACCAACCCGGACAGGCTGCTTGGTGCCATTAACCAGCCCGGACAGGCTGCTTGGTGCCATGAACCAACCCGGACAGGCTGCTTGGTGCCATGAACCAACCCAGACAGGCTGCTTGGTGCCATTAACCAACCCGGACAGGCTGCTTGGTGCCATTAACCAACCCGGACAGGCTGCTTGGTGCCGTGAACCAGCCCGGACAGGCTGCTTGGTGCCATTAACCAACCCGGACAGGCTGCTTGGTGCCGTGAACCAACCCAGACAGGCTGCTTGGTGCCATTAACCAACCCGGACAGGCTGCTTGGTGCCATTAACCAACCCGGACAGGCTGCTTGGTGCCGTGAACCAGCCCGGACAGGCTGCTTGGTGCCATTAACCAACCCGGACAGGCTGCTTGGTGCCATTAACCAGCCCGGACAGGCTGCCTGGTGCCATTAACCAACCCGGACAGGCTGCTTGGTGCCGTGAACCAACCCGGACAGGCTGCTTGGTGCCATTAACCAACCCAGACAGGCTGCTTGGTGCCATTAACCAACCCGGACAGGCTGCTTGGTGCCGTGAACCAACCCAGACAGGCTGCCTGGTGCCATGAACCAACCCAGACAGGCTGCTTGGTGCCATTAACCAACCCGGACAGGCTGCTTGGTGCCATTAACCAACCCAGACAGGCTGCTTGGTGCCGTGAACCAACCCGGACAGGCTGCTTGGTGCCATTAACCAACCCAGACAGGCTGCTTGGTGCCATTAACCAGCCTGGACAGGCTGCTTGGTGCCGTGAACCAACCCGGACAGGCTGCCTGGTGCCATTAACCAACCCGGACAGGCTGCCTGGTGCCATGAACCAGCCCGGACAGGCTGCCTGGTGCCATGAACCAACCCGGACAGGCTGCTTGGTGCCATTAACCAACCCGGACAGGCTGCTTGGTGCCGTGAACCAGCCCGGACAGGCTGCTTGGTGCCGTGAACCAGCCCGGACAGGCTGCTTGGTGCCATTAACCAACCCGGACAGGCTGCTTGGTGCCATTAACCAACCCAGACAGGCTGCTTGGTGCCATGAACCAACCCGGACAGGCTGCTTGGTGCCATTAACCAACCCAGACAGGCTGCTTGGTGCCATTAACCAACCCGGACAGGCTGCTTGGTGCCGTGAACCAACCCGGACAGGCTGCTTGGTGCCATTAACCAACCCGGACAGGCTCTTGGTGCCGTGAACCAACCCGGACAGGCTGCTTGGTGCCATTAACCAACCCGGACAGGCTGCTTGGTGCCATTAACCAGCCCGGACAGGCTGCCTGGTGCCATTAACCAACCCGGACAGGCTGCTTGGTGCCATTAACCAACCCAGACAGGCTGCTTGGTGCCATTAACCAACCCGGACAGGCTGCTTGGTGCCATTAACCAGCCCGGACAGGCTGCCTGGTGCCATTAACCAGCCCGGACAGGCTGCTTGGTGCCATGAACCAGCCCGGACAGGCTGCTTGGTGCCATTAACCAACCCGGACAGGCTGCTTGGTGCCATTAACCAACCCGGACAGGCTGCTTGGTGCCATTAACTAACCCATACAGGCTGCTTGGTGCCATTAACCAACCCATACAGGCTGCTTGGTGCCGTGAACCAACCCAGACAGGCTGCCTGGTGCCGCTGGCGCCCTCAAGGCGCCGTGGGCAGCCGCGTCCCTCCTGCTCCCGAGGACGGAGGCCGCTGCCAATAAAGCACCGACGCAGCCGAGCAGCTCGGCCTCCGCTTCCCGTGCTCCGTGTCCCCAGCCACGCTGCCATTCCTGTCAGGGTAAACCCATCTCCCTCATCCTTGGCTGTCCACTTTCATCTGCCTGGGCATCTCATCCTGAACTTGTAACATCAGAACCTGAGACTTTGGATTCCAGCGATTTTTTGATGCCCCGAGCCAAGCTCATCGCACGGACAACAGTGAACAAATTGGCTCCAGGTCAGTCCAGCTGGGATCCAAGAACCGCCTGCCTACGGAAGTTAGCGTCTCACAGAATGTCCCCATTTGCTTTTGGTTGGTTTTTGAATCATCTTGCTAACTGAAAAGCTGAATTTGGCCATTTTAACCAACTTCCATAGGTAAAAATAATTGCTTGGCTCACTTCAGAAAAGGAAAAATGGATCCAAAAAAAAGCCTCTACAAGAGCAGAGGACAGCATTAAAATTCTAATCAAATTTGTCATAGATTTAGCCTGTAGACCGTCTCATCTGTACTGACAGACTTTTAACATCCTCTTTTTCCACCAGTTTATGTAAATGTGACAAGATTCAAATTGTTGCACTACAGTGCCAGTAGAGTTTGCCTGTACTTTGCTGATTGTATATTATACTGTACTCATCTGAAGTATTTTTGTTTGATCTCTTGAATGATAATTGACACCATTTCTTCATACGATGTTCATCATCTGTGTTTCTTCAGATCTATTTCAGGCTGTAGAAGCAAAAGGATCTTTTCCTTCTGAAATTGATCTCACCACCTGAAAGCCTTACCTAGCCTGTAGAGCTTGCTAAACCATATTCTGTGAGCTGATTAAACCCTCATTTTCTATTTTTGTGGAGAGACTGGGTAAGTGACTACTGAGAAAAAAAAAAGTAATCTATTTCTGGATATTTAATTTTAAAATAAACTTGCAAATTTCCTTCACGTAGGTGCAATTTCCTTGGCTGAAAATTGTACATCACAAAAGTGAAAATGCATGTTAATCTCGTTAGCAGAGCAACGCGAAAGGGAATCTTTCAAATTTTCATGAAATATCCCTAAAGCAGGGGCACAACATATGAAATACAGGCTGGTGTGTTTTCAGAAATGATTCCTTTGAGGTCCTTCAGCCTGAGCCCCCGGGTGCAGCTCTGTGGTGGGACGCGCTGTTCCTGCGGCAGTGGGGCAGGTCTGGCGGCTGGAATTCCGCTCCGCTCCGGACGCGTTCCCTCTGCCCCTGCGCAGGGAAGCGCCGCCGGCATCGCCACGCGGGAGCGGGGTCCAGGCCTCCCGGCCTCTCTGCCACGGCGCTGCGGAGCCACCTTGACCAGCCCCTCCTGTGACGGCTGTGCAAACTGACAAACTGTGCTTGCTTCACGGGAGTCCTGTGAGGATAATATGTACAAACCCTTGCCAGGTTCTCAGAGGAAATAAAAATATATATATATATAGTGTGCTTTTCTTCCAGTCCAGCTGCGGTAAGGGGGCTGCAGACTGAAAAACCACAACCCAGACTCGATCCATCCTATACTCATGGTCTGGTTGAACCAAAGCTTCCATCATTTTTCTCCTCAGACACAGGCAGTGGTCTGTTTGCAGATGGAGAATAGGCAGTAAATCTAGCAGGGCTGTCACAACACTATCAATTCTTCATGTGATAAAACAGATGAAAGTTTCTTTGCTTGCTGTCAAGGTTCTGTGCAATACTTTTCAGGTGATATCTTGGTACTTCTGTTCCCCCCAGTTCCCATTTTTGCCAGTGTCCACTTCAGTGGACCCATCACTTGCTCTGCATGTTTCGGTAAGTAACTCCCTGTCCCTGCTCTCTCTCAGACCGTGTTCTGCTTTTAGGGGCTATGCAACCCCGCAGCCAGCACTACCTGGAAAAGAGCCAAACATGGGAGCAGGGAGAGCTGCACAAAGAACTGTGATGTTAAACCGAGGTAGAACTGACTGGCAGAAATGTTCTGAATATGGAAAGGGAGATCAGAAATGTTGAATGATGAATGAAGAAGAGGGCAGGTAGAAGAAAATCACAATTCTAAAACAAGGAGCTGCAAGGATCAAGTAAAGAAACTTCCTGGGGGTGGTTTTCAAATACATTCAGCAACAGCCTAACCCAGGGTCTGTTGCCAAGGGGCCTACAAGTCTTGCCTGAAACTGGCCCTGAGACCTGCCAGCAGCGCAGCTCTAGAGGAATCCCTGGCAGAAGGAAATCTATAAAGAGTATGTGATTCCCTTCAAAAAAAGGGTTTTGGTCATCTGGGGAAACCTGCATATGGATCAGCACTCTATAGTGTCTGTTATGCAAAATCTTGCATATATAGGTTTTAGATACTCGTTGCTGGTGCCAACAAACGAAACAAATAGTATCCTCCATCAGCTGAAGGATGGGTACTCTGTTCATTTAACAGCTATTTTAAGATGCTTTAGTACATGAAGAGATGTCCAGAAAGCGACAGAGCTGACACCAGCACAATTCCTTACCGAGCTGCTGCGTGTCACACCGGGCGCAGCAGCACCTGCCCTGCTAGACAAGGGGCACATCCACGCCGTGGACTTCCCACCCAGGCAGCCAAGGGGAACAGGCAGCCTGGTGCTGCACCTCGCGGCGCTCAAGAGCGCTCCGCACGCGCAGCCTGAAGCCTGTTCCTCGCTGCTTCCAGCTGCAGGAGCTGCCGGGAGCCGCCAGCCCCTGCGGGGAACGGGGACGGAGGCCCCTCGAGCTCCAGCGCCGCTTTGGAAGGCAAATTGCCCGTGGGGGCCCAGGAAGAGACGCTGGCCGCAGGGACCATGGCCGGGACAGGCTTCAAGAGGCTGCAGAGGCTGTGGGGAATTCTGCACCTTCCTCTTCGCTTGGAGAACTCACCAAGAGGGGTCCAAGCTCCTCTGCTCCCTGCGCATCCTCTGGGCCCTGTATGAAACCTCAGCAAAGCAGCAGCCACCCAACCCGCTTTTCTCCTGCAAGTCCTTAGCCTATGACAGTCACTTTTCCTTTCCTTCTTCTGACTGACCATTTGGCATTAACCTGGCCTCCATTTTTTACCTCTTACATTTCCATGACTGTTCCATGGAGCAGCATGTAAACCTTGCACACAAATAGCTGAATCACATAAATTGGATGGCATAATTATATTCTAGCTCTTCTAGTTATACATGATAGAAAAGCAGATTGTTTTCAGCTGAAAATACTGTTCAAAGCTCTCATATTTAAACGTTTCTGGTTTTTCAGCTAGCAAGTTAACTCCTTTGTGGCCAAGGACAAATCTTACTTTACCGTGCATCTCTGCTAAGGCTGCTTCTTGGGCTGTGCTAGGCCAGCAGACATCAGTCTCTATCAATGGTGCTAACTGCTTTTTTAAAAAAAGGTAAAACACATTTTCATATTTCAGGTTCATGCCTCTCTCAGGGTTCACTGGTCGCCTTTTTGATTATTTGTTGTGAAGTACTAAACTTTATCCTAAATAAATGTATACAAAGCCACCTCCAAAGTCCAAAGGCTGACAGCAATGGCAGGGCTGTGGCAGCAGCAACTGCACAGATAAACGTGCTGAGTTCTGCAGTGGGCCTGTTGCACTTGTTTCAGACACTGCCCACAAGGAATGGGCACAGCAATTCCCTGTCCAAGAGATTCGGTTTCTTTTTTTCCCCTAATTATAATAACTAAATGGTATTTAATTACCAGACTTCAAGAGAGTCTTTGCTCCAATTAACTGATTCCCTTGGATTACCATGTATTCGCATTTCAGCACATGATATACCTCACAGCAGGAGCAGACTTTGTTCCTGCATCTTAGTATGCTGCACACAGCGAGCAGCTCCCCAGCAAACACCAGCGGTCCCGAGGGCTCCTTACACAACCTGCCACACGGGGAGCCTTCTCAGCTTTTATCTTTTCCATTTGTACCTGAGCTATATTTAATAATTTTACAAGTGTCTGTAGTTATAAACATTACTTTAAAATCAGTTTTACATTTAAATATATGCATTTAAGAATATAAATGTCTTTAACTGCAGCTGGGTGCTAAGAAATCTTGTCAACTTTTTTTTCTCCTTAGAGGATTGGTACCAATGTGTTTTGATGTGTCTTAAGTTTTAAGGCTTAAGAAATGTCCCATTTGCAGCGGTTGGCTCCAGGCTTTTGGAAAGCGCCGCTGCCCTGCGGAGACGGCTCTGCTGTAGGAGCAGGAACGCGAGCGCCTCCCCGGCGGAAAGGCGCCTTCCTGGAGAGCCCAGGGCCCCTCGCGTCCCGCCTGCCCCGCAGCCCAGCACGGCCTGTGCCCGAGGCCCTGCGGCAGGCAGCGCCCGGCGCCAGGGCCACCCCGGCCTACAGGGCCACTCCGGCTGCCAGAGCCACCCCGGCCACCAGGGCCATCCCGGCCAATAGGGCCATCCCGGCCTCCAGGGCCACCCCGGCCTACAGGGCCACCCCAGCCTCCAGGGCCATCCAGGCCTACAGGGAACGTCCCAGCCTCCAGAGCCATCCGGGCCTACACGGACATCCCGGCAGGGCATATGCCGCGAGCGGCAGCCGGCAAACTGCGCCCAGCGGCAGCACAGCTCCACCGCCACCCTGCAAAGCGCTGAGTGCCCTCGTTCTACAGCTGTACTTCACATCACATGTCAGTCCGGCTGCACGTACGCACACACAACCCCAGTGTATCCGAAGGTGAAAGCCTGTACGTGTATTTGGAACAGGCTGCCCAGAGGCTGTGGAGGCTCCTTCTCTGGAGATCTCCAACCCACCTGGATGCCGCCCTGTGCTCCGGGTGTCCCGGCTGGAGCAGGGCTTGGACTGGGTGATCCCCAGAGGTCCCTGCCGGCCCCAACCCTTCTGTGACTCTGCGATTCTGTGATATTGCTAACGAATAAAGGCTGCTAGGAAAAGGAGACGCTTTATCCTTTTTTTTTTCTTCCTTTAAAACCTTTCAGTGATTTAGAGTTCACAAAATTGGTAAGTAGATAACTGATAAATATCGTTTATATAGGAAAAGTATAAATATAATCAGGATTTTTGATGACCCAGGTTGGTTCTTGAAAAGCTCCTTGCCAAATTTCGACACTATCACAACTTATTCCATAGCAATCCTGAAGTGAAAGTAAAATATTTGGCATTTTTTGGAGATAAGAACAAAGTTCTCATGCTTGCTTTGGGCAAATCTAGCATCTAGAAAAGCTGCTGCTTATTAGGAGCTTTTCCCTTAAAAATATATAAGTACATAGATTTCATGCTCATTACTGCAGTCAAATTGTAATCTGCACATACGGAATTGCCTGTGGCTAGCAAACATACTTCTGGTGCACATCATGTTTAATGCAGGAAGCATGAGAACGAGTCTACAAGTCAATCTGTCCACAACCAGTGAAGTATCTGCAGCAAACCATTGGCCAAGGAATTTGAAAGGAAAAGCACCTGTGAGGCACTACCAAACACACAGACAGACTGGAGAGATGTGGTATCCACAACAAAGCAGAGACCTGCAGTGTGATTTCTAACGAAAAACAAAACCAACTCACTAAAAAGGTCTCTAGTCCATGCAACTACAAAGCTTACAAAGAGATGCATCAGCTGTATATGTTTTTAATAAGGTAATTGATTTGATGATTCAGAAGGGAAGTCTGCGAAGTTTTTTTACTCTCAGCTGAGTGACAGACTTTTCATCTGAATCTGGTTAAGTGCTTTATGTCTCATTTTACCACCCATACTGTGTGCTTAGGGAAAAATCCTTTTCTTCTTTGAAGTGCTTTGAGATTTTCAGATGAAAAGTGTTAACAAATATATCTGCATTTATGAGGATTCAGCCTTATATAATGGATAATTTCATACTTCACACGGGTTTTCTTTGAAACATACTGCACAACACAGAACAGTAGAGGCCAAACCCCTGCAGGGTCGTCCTTTTCAGAGCACAAGGCTTCAGGCATTGTTACAAATCTATTTTTTTATTATTCTGCATTAGTCAGCATGACTGTGTGCCAGAAATATGTTTGTATATGCCCTGATCATTTCAGAAAAGCCTTTTTTGTTTTGCCTGCTTGTGATATGAACCTGACTAGATCAGATCTAAATATTATTTGTAAGATTGAAGAGCAAGACCAGTAAGTACGAGGGTTATTTCTAATCTCACGTAGGTTAGATGATTAATTAGGAGAAAAGGGAGTGAATGTATAGTATCTGCTGTCACTTAGGGAGTTGTCATTCTCTGCTGTTCAGATTTATAAGCTTAACCTACAATTCCTGCTCTTAGATGATCATGCAATAGTGTCTAAAAACATATTCATAAATGTCTAACATTTAAAAATGATGTGACCTTCGTGAATGCTCAATTATACACATTCTACAGACCAGCATTTTAATGCTGTTTGAATACAGGATCCACTGACACTGGACTGGAGGTTAAAGGAGAAAAGCAGATGATGATGATGGAGTGTTTTCTGCTCTTGGTCACGTAATGTATTCCAGCCACAGTCCGACCCAGTAGAACGTGGTGCGGATCATCTCCAGGGTTAGCTGTGCAAGCCAGTAACCCGGTACTGAAACAACCTTCCCTCACAACTCGTCTGCAAGAAGTTTAGATGTACACCAGCTGTCACTGCATTTAACTTGTTTCCAAACTGCTAGTGACCAGGTTTATTTTTGGGATTCATGTGCAGTAATGGCTTTTTGGCATAATGCAGAGGAGGCAATTGATCACTCCTTGCTGAATACGGGCTGCTTTGGAAGTCTACACAAAGTTCCAAGCAGCAAAGAATGACAGCTTTGTCCTCCAGCAAATGTATTAGTTTCCACAGGGGGCTAACATCCAGAATAAATGAAAATACCTACAACTGCTGCTGAAAACCATCTCTTCTACTCTTCACCCCCTCAAACTCTTGCCATTTTTAGTCCTTTCTTTTGACTTCTTATCTAGACAAGATTCTCCAAATGTAGACAGGGAGCTCCTTGGAGAACTCACACATTTACCTCTGCGATTTTCTTCTGCTTTGAGCAGGAGAAGAGCTGAACGTTCTCCTTCAGCTCACCCTACAAACACACCGTGTCAGAGCTGCATCAAGGGTAGTTCTATCCCCTGTCGTGTTTGCTGATTGTGCCAAGGCTCTGAAATAATAGAGCATAAATGAGCACCCGAAAGGTCATCATGCTGGCCATAGCTATGAGCATTTCAAAACACCCAGGCCTGAAGGAAGGCAATTATTGTTACTGTCTGTTATCCAGCTGCATAAGGCAATTGAAAAATGAGTACATTTCTGTTTAATAAATCTGTACTAAATTGCTCAGAGAGATGGCATTAAGCTACAGTAATGCAACAAGCTATGCAGATGGTTTGCGTTTCAAACTTAATTGATGTGTCTTCCTGTTAGAATGGGTGGACATTAGAGGCACCTTCAGTTATTAAAGTATTTGGCAAATATAAATGCTTTTTTAACTATTATCTTTACAAATACCTAATACAAACTAATCTATTTTCTAATGCTCTGTTCACTTCATCTGTTAGTACTCAGTTAAGCAGTGATAGCATCAGAGCAAGCAAACAAGCAAGCTTCTGAGAGATAATACTGTTTATCATATAGACAAATGCTTAGGCTTTAGGGATAGGCTTTTATGTTACTGTACAACAGCAAAAACCATCTTGTCAAAAGTGCCCTGAGTTTTATGCCTAGCACCCAAAACAGATTAAGTATTAGGGCAACTGGAATGACATGCTCATTAGTATTTTAAGAGTCTTAGAAATGCAGGGAAGCAGGAACATGGAAACACAGTCAACCTGTTTCAAAGGACATCTTACTCATATGAAAAATAACCGGAAACATACGGACTTCAGCTGAAAATGTCTCAGGGATGAAAGAACCGCGTTTTACCTTATGTTCAGATCCTCTGAATCTTGCCAAGTTCCATTTGACGGAGGTCTGTGCTACCTTTGCAAGCCCTGGATTCTGGGAATCAATTCAACCCTGTTTGGAGTTATTTAGTGCAGCGAGGCGCTGCGAGGCTGCTCCGACCATGCACCAGAACCCCGGGCTTCCCCACGATCCCCCACCCTGCTCTCCCGCGGCGCGGCCGCTCCGGCTGGGAGGCCAAGCACCATTCCCGCCGGGATCGCTGCGGACGGCAGCGCCGCCCGCGTTCCCAGGGCAGCGGCCCCAGGACGTGCCCTGCTGCCTCCACCGCGCAGGGGCCAAGCGAAACCTACTGAAATGTTTTACATGCCCGGCTTGTAAAATGTGAACAAAATGCAGGGCCACACCATTCTGTCTAAAACAACCCAAGGATGCACCGGGGTGTTTGGATGTTTATATAGCACTGGAAATAGCACCAGAAAGCACAGAATCACAGAACATTGGGACTGGCAGGGACCCCCAGGGATCACCCAGTCCAGTCCCTGCTCCAACACCCAGAGCAGGGGCACAGGGCGGCATCCAGATGGGTTGGAGATCTCCAGAGCAGGAGCCTCCACAGCCTCTCTGGGCAGCCTGTGCCAGGGCTCGGGCACCCTCACACCAAAGAAGTTCTCCCTCGTGTTCAGACAGAACTTCCCGTGTCTCAGTTTGTGCCCGTTGCCTCCTGTCCTGTTGTGGGCTCCACTGAAAAGAGCCTGGTTCAGTCCTCTTTACACCCTCACTCAGATATTCATACACACTGATAAGACTCCCCCCTCAAACTCCTCTTCTCCAAGCTGAACAGTCCCAGCTTTCATATGAAAGGAACAAAAGCATTTCTATAACTCTTTAATCATAACCTTTTTCTTTAGGGAAAGGCTAAACCGTTATTGTTAATTATAATTTAAAGACATTATTGCCAATATAAATCTGACCTTTCATTCTGTAGACGGTATCTTGCCAAGCAATTACTTATTTTTCAGTGCATCTGACAGGGGATATGCTTGTTGCCTAGCTGGCTTTCTGAAAGATGGTGTTAATGACAAGAAGTTTAAGAAGTCCGTCTTGCAACGCTTCACCTAACACTGAATTCTTGGTCAATAAAGGCCAACAAATTAGATTTGAATTTTATAGAATTAATCTCTAATGGCTAATACTAACTGTGCTATCAGATCAGTTCCTAACTATCTTGTTGTGATTGTTCTGATGTTTCTGCTGTGGAAAAATATGTGATGGTACAGTGAAGTGATCTTTGCTTAATTATTTTGACTGATGAAAGAGGTTTTTCTCTCCATGCTCTTTTTTAAAATCATTTTCCCCTGTGCAATGGCAGGACTTACACAGATTTTTTGTATGGCTTCTGCAGAAACTCTTTGCATATTTTACAAAGAAATATGATTATTGCAACATTCCTTAGAGAGACTTTCCTTGTTACTGCAGTAAGTCTGTTGAAAACATCCAAAATGCAACAAAGCAATTTGCCTCAAAAAACGAAGACTGTTAACTGTTTGGTGCAAGTAGTGAGACACAACCTGCCCAATATCATACACTTCTTGTATTAGATTTTTTATTTGTAAGTTAACTACAGTCTCTCTGCACATCCCAGCCCTGCTCTTCCTGGCCTTGGTGCCTTGGGAAGCAGAGATACTTACGTGCCTCGCATGTCTAAATATATTTTATTATAGGACTAATGCTTTTCCTTTTATAATTGCCCTGCCTGGATATGACATAGCAATTAGAGGAATGCAGTACTTAATCCATTTGAACTAGAGATTGCTATCCATGTTTACAGCAGCAACATTTGATGTAGTCTTCGGAAGAAGGAGATTTCTGAAATTTTGATCTATGACCTGTCATGCAAGTAATATGTATCTGCCATTGAACAGAAGATCTGATCATGTTCAAAACTCTGCTAATCTTTTTAAAAAGGTCTCTTTCAAAAAAATAAAATACAACTCTGTATTGATTGTTTTCACTTTATGTATTGGATGTCCCTGCAATGAAAATATAATCAATCAAAGTGGTGAACTGAGTATAGTATTGGCATAAATTCCACTACTTTTAGGTTTGCTTCATTAGGATACTTGCTGAGTAAAGTGATAATTAGCATTACTGAAAAGCCAGTCAGGATCCTTTCCCAGCTTTTAAGGAAATAATCAAAATCACTGGATAAGTTTCTTTATCTTTTTTTTTTTTTAAAATAAAACATTTTTCCCTGGATAGGTACTCCAGCATATGAAAGGAAATCACCTGGCACTTAGCTTATCAAATGGGTCAGTGAAGACATTGAATTTTATCAGTTATTTATTCTTGAATTATATATTGATGCCACTAGCGCCAAAGATCAAAATCTTTCTGGAACATATCATTCAGGAGCAGAATACAAGTAAAGAGATAAAACAGCAATGATTTTGGAAGCTGTTAACCTACAACAAATCAAACTGACCAACACAAATCATAACTCTAAACATGTTGAGATTTTGTCTGTATGTGATGAAGAGACATTTAGCATTTGAAAGCCACTGGGGTTGCACGGCACAGTGTGTGGATCCACTCATAGGGCACAGGTGGATTTCAATCTCCTATCAAATATGCTTCAGATTTTTCCAGCTGAAATGTTAAACAATTTAATTCCCATTTTTAGCTGGAATAATGAGAAAAGTAAGAGGCCTATGTTTTCTTTGGCCATAAAAATAGATCACAGTTATACTGTTCTTTATTCTTCTGTCACATTGTTATGGTATTTATATTTTCTTTTTTAAGTAGTACAACAGTTCTCCTTAAATCAAGTGTTGACAGCTTAATTATATGTGATTGATATGCTTATATGAATGAGTCAGTAGCTACGTGCAAACTATAAATGTTACTCTTTTGCATTTGCACAGTTTTCCAAGTAGAGGCAGGGGAAATGACATGCTTCAATTTCAGAGAATCTGGCAGATTTCTATAGTAAAAAAAAATGTAAGTTGTAGTCTTTCTGTATTGAAGCCAAAATTGTCACTAGGAAAGTGGAATACCAGGCAACTTTACTGAGAGAATTCCATCTGAAAGTGTTTGGCTCCTACCTTGCCATAAATCCATGCTGTCCATGTGTGTTCGTTCGGAGACTCATCTCTCTTTCCGATCAGGTTTACACGCAGGAGGGCTTTCCATGACAATTTTTCTCAAATATCTGTAATGTCATCAGTGCTAGACAAATAATAGAAACAACAGCAATAAATAAGATGCTATTGCAGAAGGAGAAAAGCCACTTCAGAGAAGTGCTGCAACTCATTTTGTAACATCCTTGGTAACATGCTTGTCATGTCTACAGATCTCAACGTTGCAGTTTTAAATGTCTAAAGTATTTTGGAAAATGACATGTTACGATTTTGAGGGAGTTCCTGATTGTTGTTTTAAATTCCATCCAAGCCTACTTTAACGCCAGTTAATGTGCTCAACGCGGGCAGGTCGCTGCCGCAGCTGCGCGTTGCAGCGCTGTCCACCCCGCTGAGGACGTGTCCTCGTCCCTGCGCCGCCACACGGCTGGTAACGCTCCTGACACGAGCACGTCACAGAGCACCCGCACCAAACGTTCGGCTCTGCTCCTTGGCATCAACGAAGCGCTCCGAAAAAGTTAAGGGACTTCGAGTGACTAAGAAGATTTCACGCTTTTTAAGTCTCTCAAAAGGCCTCGAACAAATTTTGGTACCCCATTTGACCTTCTTCCTCACCACCACAAGCAAAAGGAGGAATAATGTCTCTTTCCCTGCAACCAAAGGGCGAAATTACGTTACTCATGTTTTCTGGTAATGATGAAAATCACCAGCACACAGGGCTGCTACAGTGTAATTGGGGACACAAATACAAGACAACTCAAACTAAATATTTTACAACAAGAAAGGCTGTGTTAAATAGACTGTCACTGTAGGTGACATAGTTAGAGTCAGCTTTAAGATTGGAATGAAATCCAGTTTTTAAAGAGATTTTTTGAACAAAATGACTGTTGTCACAAAAGAACTACTCGAGCACTTGTTAAAAAAATCATTCTCTGACCAAAAATGCTCTGCTGTCAAATAGTGTGTTGGCTTTCTTTTTGCAATAATATTTTCTTCTCAGAAATTCCACCACCACCCACCTACTGCACAAGCGGCTGCACACATAAAATTAACGCATCTGCGCTTCAGCCCGCTTTGGCTAACAGCAGTAGCAATATTCCGAATTCCGGAGCAAGAAGGATAAGCAGGAAAACGTTAAGAGTTTTCAGTTCCTGTGGTTTTATAAGGACTGGCTGCGGTGCCCTCTCGCCGCCGGCACCGCGGAAGGGCCCTCGGGTGCGCGCGGAGCACAGGGGAGCCCCCGGCTTGCTGTAATACAGAAAAGGTTACTTGGTCCTAGAATTAAGGGAATAGGCATTTCTATTTCATTAATTTTCATTCGTCACATGAACGAGTAGCGAGCAGCTTGTCTGAGAGATGGTATGATATTAAACAAAATGCCTCTCTTGCTCATCCTTGCCTTTTAGCTGAATGCCAAATCAGAACTACTTTTACATGACGCTGTAAATACAAGCACGCTAACACGTAATAACCTTCCTAAGGAGGTCGCCTAACAGCGTACCCTCGCTTCTGAAATGGCCACACGCAATGCAAACAAACTTCTGAAGTATTTCCCACCAGATACTAGCTGTATGACTAAGGCAGTAGAATTTAAGAACTAAATCTTTTCCCAACACATGGAAAAACAACAACAGAGTAAACGCAGGCCGCGGAGGAGGAGAGACAATAACGGGGTAACAGCCGCTTTCCCCAGACTGACACAACGGGGTGCACCAAAGCCCCGGCGCTGGGGAGGCCCCGCGGGTGAGAGGAGAGGGCTGGGGCAGAGCAGGAGGGCACAGGACCGGCGGGAGGGGACAGACCTGGCAGGAGGGGACAGGACCGGGCCGGCAGGAGGGAGCCATGGAGCACACAGCGCCCTGGCTGCCGCCCTCGCCAAGGAACCAGGACAGGCTGCGTGTCCCTGTGGAGAGCACGAGGGAAAAGGGGACCAGGGAAATCGCTTCCTTGGGAGCTTCGTTGTGTTCTTGTTTCTCGATACAGTCGGCACCTGGAAGTTTTCCCCGAGCTGGCAAGAGATGAAGTACAAATTCTTGCAGGCAGAACTGAACGCAGGAGAAGCCGCTGCAACAAGGCTGGCGCGGCAGGATGGCCCCTGCGGTCCGCAGCGCGGCGGGAGCCGGTGTTAAGCCCGGTTCCCAACCCGCGAGCGAGAGAGGAGCAGAGAGGCCCATAATCGCAGGACGCAGCTTTATTACCAGCTCGCTGGGCTCCCGGCACAGCTCAAAGCGGGAATCCTGCCCGAGGACCCGCCCTGCCGCGCAGGGTTTATATACCAGCCGGGGGTGGGCGGGCACACAAAACCGGATATTTCCTTTTAAGGTCCGGCCGCTCCGGGGTCTCTCCTGATTGGCCCTACCGAGTGTCGCTCCTCGAAATCTTCCCGCGCCCGGCGGCGGCTCCGCCCCCAGCAGCCGCTCGGCCCTGCCCGGCAGCCAATGGCAGCGCCCCGGGTTCGGGGTAGCCTCGCGCCAGATCTCGCGTGAGGTCGCGCGAGGCGCCCCCGGCCGCCATGAGGCTCGCGGGGCGCCGCGGGTGTGAGGGTTTGGCAGGAACGTCCCGTTCCGTTCGCACCCCGGCCCGCAGGGATCCGCGTCCAGGCCCGCCGCGCTCGAGGCGCCCTGGGACGGCTGCCTTTGTGTCCGCCTTGGGAAGAGGTGTGGTTGCTCTTGGTTCTTCTTCAATGTCCGGAAAACAAGTGTTTCTCAAAAAAATGAAAGATGGAGTGGGCGAGACACTAGCTAATGGAAAGAGACGGTGCTTGGGCCCTGTTTTAATGGATATTGCTCATAGCTTCGAGGAAAGGAACAGGAGAGCCAGTCCTTGCTACTCTGCATGGAGCAGGTGGCATTAATGAACCAGAACGTGCGATCCTGCAGCAAAACGAGGTGCTCGTGGCTCTGGAGCAGCTCCCGTCCTCTGCTTCACCTGTCTCCTCGCCTGAGAGATCGCTGTGGCTGCAGTTGCTGCTCTGGGGTAGGTAGTTTCGTTTTACTTCTCTTAAATATTTCTGTAGGTGCAGTTATCCCGCAGAAAAGGAGCGTTGGCAGTGCGTTAATGGAATGCCCCCGCTCCATGTCTCTCTATGCATGTGTGTGTGTATATGTACATACGATGCCTGCTGCTCGAAGGTGGTCGCAGAGGGCGCCGGGAGCGAGGGGAACGTCTGCGAGGAGCAGGATTCTGTGCGAGCGGCATCGCGGCGGTGCGGGCGCGTGTGTGGCCTTGCCGGGGAGGAATGGAGTTCATCTCCTAAGGCAATCATAGCTTTTTGTTGTAAGAAAACGGAGGGGAAAACAACACATTTAGCAACAAACGTGTGGGCAGTTGCTCCAATGCTGTGAGGTGAATGACGATCGATCTTCGGTCTAATTTTTGCAATTGCAAAGTGAGTCTTTTTTCTGACTTAAACCATGGGTGTAGCAGAAAATTCCCCTTTTGGGTTCTCCAGGCTGAAAGCATATCTGAGTCAGGTGTGCTTGTGAGGCACCTTAACAAACACGAATTCATAGAATGCAGTATTTCTGAGCAAGGAAAATAACTTTTGTGGCTTTTTAGTTCATCTGTTGTACATCGTTGTGTGCTGTGGCAGCGATTTTTGCAGCCTACGTACAGTTAACTTTGTATCTGCCTATTTCTGTTGGTGAGACTTTTTATTTCTCGGTTTTTTGAGCTAAATCATTTTGATAGCATTGTTTAATAGCGCGATGTATTTAGTTATTCTGGTAGCTGACGTCTCCTGCCTGGATGCGCTTCCCCCGGGGTTTGTACCCTCTCGTGCTCCACCTGCAGGTGTTCGATTACGGACTGAGGCAGGGTATTTTGCCTACTCAATAGCAATAACTTTGCCTATCGGCTGAGTGGCGGACTTCATTAGCACGGTCACCGATCTGCTCCGTGCGAATTGCAGCAGTCCTGCTCTTGGCTTCGTGGCGCTGCCCGCGTTGATGCATCCTTGAAGTGGCAGTGGTACCGTGGTGCCTTGTGCAAGTCTCTCATCCGTGTGTGTGTGACGGGCTGAGCCGCAGGCGTCGCCGGGCGCCTTCCGTGCTGGCCAAGCCGGGCCTGGCCTCGCGAGCTCCCTGGCTGTCGTGTGCTGTTCATAACGCACTATTTTTCCTTCTTCCCTCACGCAAAAGCTTGCGGGTTTTTCAGCAATATGGTACTTTGTATTTGAATTTCACTAATAAGCATCTTTACACTTTGCTGCCAGTATATTAGGGTCTATTCAGTGGTTCTGGTGCTTCTGATATGCCACAGAATCACTTCTGGGAACGTTGTGTAAATAAGCACACTATTATTTTTGCACTAGGCATGTTATTTCAAACTGTTAAGACTAAAAACTAACAAATAGTTAGGACATGAATATGTCAAAATTATGACAATAAATATGACCTAATTCCCAGTTTTTGCTCCAGACAAAACTCACCTTTCATACATTTTCTGTTTTCTTTACTGGAGACGATAAAGTATGGCTGGCATTTGTTAGAGTTTCTCATTCTGCCTTTCCCTTTTCCAGAAACACACATCAGGTTTAGGATCTAATAATTAAGCCTGAAATTATGTCCTAGACTATTTAAGATGATGGTTATTACATTGACTAAATCAATTTGTTTCTTGTTGATCCTTAAGTTTCACACATTTGCACCCCATGCCATACTATGGTAAGTAAAGTATCTCTTTTCCTATATGCCAAAAAATTATATTGTCACCATTTCCATTGTTGTCTCTGCTTTAACCTTGGCTGGATTTAGCCAAGATAAGTGTAGATTATCAATTATGTGGCAACGTCATCCTCTGTTGTGGCATTTCCCAAAACACTAGGCGTGAAAGTCAGTAACCCCCACTTAGACCCACGCACGTTAAGTGAATTCTGGAATTAAATATCCCTTTACATTTAACTTCATGAGCCTGTGAAAAAAGAAGGTATGTCAATGCACAAAGGAACGCAGGGATGTGCTGGTGCTTGGTTGCTTTTACAAGTAGTCAACATGAAGACGAGGTCCCACTGCTGGTTTTGCACCCGTCCGTCCCTTGGACAGGCTGCAAATACGGAGTAGCAGGAGGTGACACAGCGCTGCGGATACTGCTGCTGTAATATAGGTTCTTGTGCCAGCTTGTGGGTTGCAATAATCTTAAATACAAGTTAAAGAATTGGAAAGTTTAAGAAAAGCTAACGAGGATGATTCAGGGTCTGAAAAGGATGTCTTTACAATTACGCACTTTATTAAGATGAAGGTGAAGAGGTGATTGCCAACTGGCAGCTGCACGGGAAAGATGTCTGAGGATGTTGTTGTTGTTTTATCTGAGGTTTATGAAGACTTTAAGTTGCCCTGATTTTATTTTGAAAATACTTGACATTGTTCACAGGGGTAACCTAGCTAAGGGCATCTGATATTGCCATATACCTTTTGTTCATTTTGTAAAAATAAAGATGGAATTTCTTTTTAAGCAATTCTAGTTTCCCAGGATTTTGCTTTTTGAGATTGAATTCCTGCTTTGTTAGAAAAGGATAAGCTCATGTTGCTGTTTTCTGAGAGGAGACACTGATAGAGTCTTTCTGGTTACTAATTTTCATGATGTTGGTAGAAACATGTTATCATTTAGACTTTTGTCTTTTGTCAATGCAACCGAAATAAACCAACTAGTTTTAAAGCACTTCATGGTGGCCAGGCACACAAAAACATATTTGGTAGCATAAGAAACCAGGCTAAAGAATGTACTGTGACTTGAAGAGGATTATGCTGGATTCATATTTCAGGTGCTACAGTCAGGCAAAATTATTTTATTCGCTTTTCATTCCAAAAAAACTAATAATTTAAAGAATTCTTTGCAAGTCAAGAGAGATTTCTCACTTTTAGAACGGTAGCATCTGATTAATTTTCTGAAGTTCCCCTAATTTTGAATTATTCAAAACCATGTGACTGAGTGCTCCATTGGCAGGTTTTACAGCAATGATCTTTCAGATTTGCTCGAGTATGTAATAAAGATTATCTTGAAATGATGTTGAAGATTTTTTATTCAGAATTCAGCCTTTTGAATACGTTGTATCTATAGCAACTTCAGTAGTAGTCACCCTAAAGTGGAACAAAGTCTGTAGCTGCATTGTAGAGTGCGCACATTGTTAGGGTATACTTTTTGATGAAATAACCCTTTTTGTAACTCGACCATACATTAGCAGATTGCGGTTCATTTATTGAGGTTATTTCAATTTATTTCACAGATATGGTATCTTCTTAGCATACTGCACTGAGAATGGAGTGTGAATATTCAAAATGTGGGCCATCCTGCACGCTCGGGGCTGGTTTGATAAACCGTGATTCCTAGTTGTCTGTGGCTTTGTTCTGTGTTTGTCTCTTCTCATACCACTTCTTTAGTATTCGGGGGATAGCTGGTCTCCAATTAATGTCATTGTGAAATTTTGTTTCCTTTCTTGGTCATAAGCATGACCAAAGTTGAGCTCATTTTCATTGTCTTATTCTTGTGTTTTCTTAGTAATGTTGTTATAGTTGTCTTACTGAACCCAAATGGAGCAGGTGCTTTTTCACTTAGCGGCGCTGTGAGCAGCAGAGATGGAAGGTGATCAGCGTTCCTGAGGAGTGGTTTATATGCACCACAAAAGCGCCGAAACCCCTGTTGTTAGTCAGAAGAAATGACTGATATGCAAATAGATTCCCGTAGACTCCAACGGGGCTGTGATTTGAGCATCAGTTGTGGATCTGCTGTAAGGCATTTCTTTGTACCGTCTCTCGGAGATTTACAAAGGGACTATCCAGAGATTCCTCAGGTTTTTAATCCTGGTACCTGGGGAGAGAACACGCAATTCGCACAGACTTCCAATGTGATATTTTATTAACAAGATTAAATGAGTAAGATAAATTATACATGTAAATCAAACAGAACAACGTGTGATATTATGAAATCAACACATTAATCGGTTTATCAAATTGGTTTATTTGATATGATATGATCAATGGTCTTCATGTTCTTTCGTGTATTGCATGACAAAAAATTGCTTCTCCATCCCCCCCTTTAAAAAGAATCATTTCATATCGTTCCTTCTCTTTCTGCTGCAGAATAGCAGACTCTGTGATTAAAGCAAAAGCATTAGTGTAAGACTGCTTGATTTCGAAAGTGGTGATATTTGCCAACAAGGCGTTTCCCAACGGTGAGAGGACGGCTCGGGGGATGTGCTCGTGGCGGGTCCGTTTCCTGTCGCGTGCAGTCCGCATGGTGACCACGTGAGCGCCCTGGTAAGCCTGTCTGTGCTTGTTCTGCGTTTCCCAAACCCCAACTACAGCTCGGTGCTGTGTGGAAGGAGCCTTTGCAGGGTGTCCGGCCAGCCCGTTGCTCAGAGCAGGGCCAGGTTCGCGGTTTGGGCAGGTTGCTCAGGGCTGTGGGGTTACCCCAATGTGCTTGAGTGGTACAGTAAGGTGTGCTCAGATGAGCCCAGGCTGCTGGGGGCAATAGGCACTGTGCAGAGCTTCCAAAGGCCCAGAAACAAGAGCGATTGTGGGCAGGGATGGATTGGGATTGGAAGTGTTTGGCTTTAGTGTGATTAGCCTAAATAAATAAATAATAATGCTTTTAAATGAGCAGTTTGGATGTGCCAAGGTGCCATGTTTGCACAGATAACTAATGTCATCTCTTTATGGTGCTTTGAAAAGAAAAACAGGAGGTTCTGTAATACTGCACTGTAGATGATTGCTGTCCCAAAGGAAATAGTGTCATTTATGCTCGAGCAAAAAGACCAATATTTTTTGCTCAAAAGGAAGGTTCCCCTTGTAGGCAGATAGGGAGCAGTGTCAGTTACCAAAGCTAGTAGCTTATGAATGATTACTGCAGTGCTGCTGCTGCTGATTATTGCAGTACCGAGAGCAGAGTTTTGCCCAGCGATCAGGTCCACACCAGGGGGTTTTATCCTCAGGCAAAAAAGCGCAGATAGTGTCCTCACTTTTCCGATCCCTCCTGCTTTGCATATGCAATCTTCATGCTCCCGTCCTGTGGGGCATACGAGCTTGAGGAGCTCTTCTCCCCACGTGTAAACGTTTCTGTGGGATGTCAGAAATTATTTAGGTAAAATACTCGCTGATGAATGACGGAAAGCCTAGCACGGAAGAACGATTTTGTCCGTTTCACAAACTGTCCAAGCTTCTTAAGTTTTGATATATAGCATATCCCGTCTTGTCCAAGTTGCAAGCTGTCCATAATCGTACGGGAGCCAAGTACAAGTTATTGCACAAGATGAATGTCTTGGCTGGGAAATGTGATTTTAAACGTGATTTTGGTAATGACTGTTCTGCACAAATCCAGTCTGAAAGTTACGTTAGGGATAGCATGCATTTATATAATCACAGGATTTCAGAGCACACAGGAGTTAGGTACACAGAAAGGCTGGGTAAGTTACATGTGAGAGCCCCATAAACTTTGTTGTTATCCATCCTTTCTTAGAATATCTTAATGGAGATCTTAAAACTACCTTCTTTTAACCAGTATGGAAATCAAAAGTCAAAAGATTTTTGCACTTCCCAAATATTAAAGAGCACTTAGTGTTATATCACCCTATTAAAATAAGTGTCTTGACTTCCCTCGAGCAGAGAGTTGCAAACTGTTGCACCACAAGCTCCAGATTTCTTCCTCTATTTTGGCTCACAACAATGAAGATATTGCTCCCTAGAGAAGAGTGGCGCAAGAAGACGTATTTTAAATAAGGGAATATGCCTGTGTTTTGTCACTCACCTTTTTATCGCCTATATGTATTTAAAGGTAACCTTTCAGACAGTGAATTCAGTTCTTTATCTTTGTGGTTCAAAGAGTTCCAGCGAATTCCTAAAGCTACTTTATGTTTTTATTTTATTTCTTTTTAGAGTTCCTCAGTATGAAGCTTCTTCTAGATGTTTTCAAACTGCATTCATTTGTGTATCTTAAAATAGGAAAATGTAGGCCGATCACAAGTTGACAGTATTATCTATGTATTTGGCATCAATATTAGTGAGCTTCTGTCATTTGGCAATTATTTCCATAGTATACCATATGGTAAAGAAAATGTTTTCATTCACCCACATATGACTAATGTTTTATTGATTATCTTGTGCTGTGTGCGATATTACCCCGCCATGGGTTGGTGAAACGTGGAGCGCGGGTGGCGGCAGGAAGCGCCGTGTGCGCGTGGGGCCGGCGTGCGGGGCCCGGGGCAGCGCGTGTCCCTGCTGTCCCTGTGCAGGCTGGGGAAGCCCTGCGCCCTTTGGTTCCCGTAGCGTCCCCAGGACGGGCGGTGGAAGGGACTGGCGCCGCGTGGCTTTCCGTGTGCGGCCCGGCGCGTGCACCGCGTCTTTCCTTCCACTGCGACGGGGAACACGGCGCAAGTCAAATCAAACAACAGAGAAGCGATACAAAAGCGTCGTGTCCGAGAAGGGGGTAACTGGAGCTCACGCTGCAGAAATGGTCACTCGTGCCTTCATCCTTGCTGCGAGCAGCCCCCGCTACCTGCGTCCTCCGGTGTGGGCTAGGCGCTTCCGCACGCTCGGCACATCGAATCTGCGGAGCTGGAGCCCGCATGTTCTAATGCTCGTTAAGCTGTTTGTTCTGAAGCTCTTAGGAGCTAGCTCAGAAAATAGTACAGCAGGAGTTTTGCAATTTTTGAAGTGTGGGAAATAATTTGTGGAGTATTTTACTAAGCAGTTCTGTACATAGTCACTTAATAGACTATGGAGAAAGTGGGAAATGCATGTTATGAAGATGTCAATGTTTGCTTTCAGTCCTCCAGCAAAATGATGCTACTGCCATGGATTGTGAAGTTATCTGGGAAAGAGATCATATTGAATATGAAGTTTGAGTTGATTTTAGTACAAGAACTTTTTTTTTGTATTTAATATTTTTTATATACTTTTAATATCAAAACATATATATGAAAGGAGACAAAGTTGTGTTTTCTGAGCTTTATCCAATTTTCCATTTCATACCCTGTCCCCCAATTAAATTTTTTAGAGAATGCATTTTGTGAAGCCTTTTCAAGTTCCCAAGTGATGATCCGGTGGGATCAATCCAGATGATCTCTTTAACAGTAGTTCTACAGAAGCATGAGAAATCACTTTTTCAAAATCTAAAGCTGACAGATTATTCGTGTGCCAGATTGTTTGTTTGAGCTGTAGGCTATTTAAGATCTTGCTTAAGAATGCTGAGCAATGGCAGAATGCTTCTCGAAAGAATTTGTACTTTTAAAAACATAATAACATAATGTTGTCCGTGTTTACGTGATGATTTACACCAGGAGAAAAAGGGGGGAAGCAGATATGAGAGTGTGTCACCCGAGAATAGCTGCTTAGTCAAGGCAGACGTTGGGCTGTGTGCTGGTTGGTTGGTTTGGTTTTCCCTAGTATAAGATAGCTGTCCGTCTGTTGAAGAGGCCAAAGCAAACCCTTCTGTTCTTGGGGCACTGCTGCTTCGTGCCAGTCCTCACGTGGGCATTCAGACACTGTGGGTGATGCAAATCCAGGTCTAATCTCGTGCTAGTCCGGGGGTGCTTTGGAAGAGACTGAGGCAAAGCAGACATTGCACCTGGCATCATGGGTACACCTGAACACTTCTGGAAATTTGTATCTCAAAAGCAAACAAATGTGTATATGGAAACTACACCTAAAGTCTAAGAATTTTCTCCCAAAGTCTGTGAAATAACACTGATGATCACGTAAACACATTCATAAACATTCTGTCTCAAATGCTGCAAAACATAATTAGTAAGTGATTTGGCAAATGGTGTCTGACCAGCTGTAATAGAAATATTTGATATTTCCCTTAAACAAGGACCCAGATTTCACTTCAGACTACGAGTTTCCAAGATACGAGGCTGATCTGGCGGATCTGAACTCCCTCGCCCTCAGTCACTGCAACAAGCAGTCTTGGAAAAGGGAGGAAGATGAAATGCTTTTCTTGGGGAGCAGCTGAATGAAAGCCGCATAAAGGAGATGGCTCTTTAGTTGAATGCAACCTTGGAAGGGAGAAGTGCGGGCAAAATTGATAGATCTTCAGGACCTGTTTAAGTAGGATAGATGTTGGTGTGTTTGTCACTTCTGCATCTGGTATAGCAAACCTTTCTGGAGAAAATTTCTTCATGCTTTAATCTTTCCTCCTACTGCTGTTGTAACAAGGGTACATTGATGCATCAATGCATCTAGGTACCTATTTGTGGTCAGGTTGAACCGACTCATTTTTCAGATCAAATTTCCTGTGCACACAGGATGTGGATCTCAGCTTGGAACTGCAGCTATTTGAAAAGGAAGCAGAGCGTTTGGTGATGGTATCTGAAAAGTGGGAGATCCTTGAATCAAAATGGGCATTGTTTGAGAATACTTGCACTTTGCCTTGTGTTCTCCTTCAGCAGTTCTCGAGAGGGGGATAAAGATGATGGCAATTTGGTAACAGGCTTGGAATCATGAGGCTGGCCCACAGACAACCTTTGTTTGCTGCGGTTTACTGCAGCACTTCAGCAAGCTCCACTTCTTTCCCAGCTTCCCAGGCAGTCTGTGCATTAAAACACCAGCCAGGGGAGCCACGTGTCCCCGGTGCATGTGGGCTGCGTGCATGGGGGAGACGCAATGATAGGATCCGGAACAGAGCAAGATTTTATATTTGCCTGTAAAATAAATGGACTGAGTCCCCGATATTCCAGTTGGCAGAGAATGCACCAGTTGCTTGTCATTTCCTGAGGAACTCCTCTGTTAATAATCATGCAGAAGACAAAGTGTCTGCTGAACCAAGATGCTGCTCCAGGTACCGGTACCACTGGGCTGCTGAGGAGCTTCAGGAGAGAGGCGCTCTGAGGATGCGGTGTTGGGGAGAAGTTTGGGCACTGCAGACTAAAGAACTTGTTGAGCGATGGTAAGAACGATATCTGAAAGCTACACAGACGTGACAAAGTTACTGTAAGTGTATTTGGAATGTCGAGTTTTGCTGCTGCTGAGCTTTAATAGTGCTAACAGCAGGGAGGCACAGGTCTAGAAAGGCTCTAAAGGGAACGCTGAGTATGTTTGGATGTGGCGTGGTTATAGTGGGAGAGATGCTCTTGCTAGAAACTTGGCTTTGTTAGTGTAAGCCGCTGAGACCTTAAGTTGGAATGTGAACTGGTGACAAAGCAATGTCTAAATACATGGTGTTTCCTCAGAAATCTGCAAGACGAGCGCTCGCTCTCTTTCCCATAGTGGAGAAACTGCATAGAGCATCCCGCCCAGGAGAAGGAGTGCAACGCGGCCCAGGACCGGGGAGAAGACGCGCTGCCCTTCGTGTACGCCAGAACCCTTTGAGGTGGCTGGAACGGTCTGCTGCGATGGGCTGGGAGAAAGCACGGAGAGGAAAGAACGCTCCTTGTCCAGGAGTGCGTGCCCGGGGTGCCGAGGGCAGGGAAAACGGTGCACCACGGTGCAGCCAAAATCCCGCGCAGACGAGTGCCCGTTGCACGAGGCTGGCAGCAGGGCTGGTTAGAGCGTGCTGCCGGCCGCTGCGCGGGGACTCCTGCGAGCGCATCCAAACCACGCAGAGCCCTTATGTAACAGCGTGCGCTGCTTATGCAATTTCTGTCATGCTGGCAAGAGGGATTCCTGCAGGAGATTATGGCTGAGCGGAGCGGCACAGCTTCTGTCCTATTGTGCAACAGTTAGACTAGAAATTATGTGTCTGCCTAAACAAACCAAGCAAACAAAATTCCTAAATTGGTGGCATTTTGTAGCAGGTTGAGAACCAGATATTGGAGTGGCTAATCAAGTATCCAGAGATGCCTGGATTATTTCTCTGTAGATTCCTCAAGGGAGGAAGAAGCTGCTGCATGGAGCTGTTAGTGTGAGCTCGAACAGCAGCGCCTTGAAGCAGCTTGCGCCTTGCTGGCTTTTGTGGCAGGGGTAAATGCTCGTTAGCCCCGAGGAGGCCGGCATCGGGGTGCCCGGGGAGCCGCGGGAGGAGGCGGGCCGGGCCGGGCCGGGCCGAGCCGGGCGGGGAGCCGCGGTGCCCGGGGCCGCGCGTGGGGCCGGCGGGGCCCGGCGGCGGGACGGGAGCCGCTGATGCCCCGCAAGGGCTCGGGCCCGGGGAGGGCGGCGGCGCCGCTCGGGCCCCGCGCGCCGTGTCCGCTCCGGGCCCTGCGGCCGCGGGACCGCGCGGAGCCCCCTCCCCGCCCTCCCCCTCCCCTCCCCTCCCTGCGCGCCGCGCCGCGCCGCGCCCGCCGCCGCAGCGCGGGTTGCCAGGGAAACGGCTGCGTGGCAACGGGCTGGCAGCCGAGCCGCGCCGAGCCGAGCCGAGCCGAGCCGAGCGGGGCGCAGCGCGGCCGCGCGCTGCATGGTGGCGGCGGGCGGCGGGCGGCTCGCTCCGCTCCGCGCTGCGCTGCCGGGCCGCCGCCGCCATGGACGCCCTGCTGGCCGCCTGCGGCTCGCGCCACTGGCTGGCGCCGCTGCTGCTCAGCCTCTGCTGCCTGCTGCCCTCCTGCCTGCCCGGCGGGCAGAGCGCGGACTTCCCCGGCGCCGCCGCGGACAGCCTGCTCGTCAGGAAGGGCGACACGGCCGTGCTGAGGTAGGGGCCGCGGCCGGGAGGGACGGAGGGAGGCCGCGGGGCGACCCCGGGCGCCGCCACCGCCGCGCTGCCTCCCCGCGAGCTCCCCGCATCCCTCCTCGCGTCCCTGACCGCGAGCTCCTCGCATTCCTCCCCACGAGCCTCCTCGCATCCCTCCCTGAGAGCTCCCCGCATCCCTCCTCGCATCCCTGACCACGAGCTCCTCGCATCCCTCCCTGAGAGCTCCCCGCGAGCTCCCCGCGCGCGCAGGTCGGCGGCTCCCGGCGCGGAGCAGCCCCGTCCCTGTCCCCATCCCCGTCCCCAGCGCGGCGCGGCCGGCAGGCGCTGCCCGGGCAGGGTTGCTCCGTGTCCAGCGCTGCCCCCGCGGCCGGCGCGGGGCTCGCGCGCAGCGGAGCGGAGCGAGGCGCGGAGCGGGATGCGCCGGGCGCGGGCGGCAGCTGCGGGGCGGCCCCGGCCCGCGCCCTGGGCGTGGTGCGCGCGGGGGCTCCGCGATGGGGAGTCCCGTGCGCCGGGGAAGTCGTTTCCCCTCCCAAGTGCTTTATATTTCCTAAAACACTGTTTAAAACCACAGGCTGATACGTTTATAAATTCCAAGATAATGATCTGTGGAGAATTAACGTTTGAACGGAGCTGCCGAAAGCAGGCATGTTGTTAGCGGAGCAGTTCTTAGCGTTTTGCAGTAATAATTATATGGCTGCAAAAGGTATATACTTGGCTTTGGCATAACAACTTTGTTTATAGAAGTTTGGAAATCGGTGTTGCTTGATAAAATGATGTAAGTTTTGGCTTGCAGCGCTGCTCGCAGAGCCTGCAGTCCAAGCAGCGCTGGCAGGATGTTGCTCAGCTGGAGCGCGGCGCTGCGCGTTGCACAACGCGAGCGTTTGCCGCTTGCTGCGTGCTCGGCGATGCGCCCGGCGGGGCTGCGCGCCCGGCGGGGCTGCGCTCTGCGGGCTCGGGCGGCCGCGCGGGTGCCGACGGGCGCGGGCTGGGCACCGCACGGGGCGCGCCGGCTTCGTCTGCCCCACTCCTCCTTGCTCATTCCTGCTCATTAATCCGCAGCTTCATTTGAATTTTTTTCAATTTTAACTTTTTATTCCTACGTTGTATTTCTGCCATGATCCTGGATGTTGCTATAGTTTAAGAAAAATATATTTTCTCACTATTTGGTATATGATTGCAGTAGGCTGATCCTTCTTTTGTGTGGCAAATCTCTGATTTAATGGGCAGGAGTTTTAAGCTACATGCTGTCTGACTGTATTATCTTTTTTTTTTAGGATGCCACTCAGGTTCACAGATTCTAGAGTATTTTAGCTATATGCATTTTAATGATTTTAGAATCTGCTGTAAAAACATTGCATAAAATACTTTGAATAAGAATTTGTAACTGTTTCAGAGCAAGCTGGCTTGCTTTGGGTGTAGTAGCTGTTGCAGCTACAGTAGATGTCTGTGTAGGGCTGCGGATGGGTGTTTTCCATGTATAGCTTGGGTATACTCTGTATTTTCATCTGTCCTGAAGTGCTCGTGCCCTGTGTCTATAGAACCCGGGAATCAAAGGAAATAAAGCACCAAGATGTGCGGTGTTTGCCCTGGTCCGGATTGGGCGCTTGCACAGAGGGTAACCTGGGGAGTTGGAGGCGGTTCAAGACGGATCTTTGGCCGGCGCTGGCGGTTATTAAGACGTGTGTGTGTTTACACAGACACGGTTAACTGTCTTATTCGGGAATTGTACCAATACTCCGAGGTCGCCTCTCGGTGGATTTCAGCGTGGTTGGAATACATTCAGCTTTCTGGGCCTAAAATTGTGTTTGAAACTAAGTGTCTCTGCAGCTGGATAGGTTACATAAAGGAAAGGCGAGTTTTGAGATTAAAAGGTTATTTTTGGCTCACAGCTGAGGCAGCGTGGTCTGTTTTGGAGTAAAGGTGCTGTTAAAGAGAACACACTCCTTAACCGCAGAATGGAGCAGCTGCGTGCTGAACCAGCATGTATCGAATCTCTTTTTTCATTTCATCTGTCTCTATGATGTAAATTATTAACTTTTGCCTTTTTTTCACACTCCTTGTGGGCTTTCTTTCAAATGGGAATATGTTTTGTTTTCAGCTAATAAAATGATTTGAAAGGGGAAATGTAGGGTCAGTGTAGGGACACATTTTGGAAAGGGTGGGCAGGAGCGAGGTGGAGCTGTTTATCTGGAATCTCCCGGTGCAGCTCCTCACCCTCCTCCTGAAATTTTCCTCGCTGCGTGTCCGTGTTGTAGATTCTTTCGAGCGCGCATCAGCAGAGTTGTTAGGTGCAGGGATGGGGAGCGGGCAGCGTTATGCGCGGGTGCCCGCGAGGGGAGCCGGGCTGTTCCTGCGGCGCTGGGGCGGGCGCTCGCCCTGCGCGCGGTGCTGCGCGGTGCCGCGTGGTGCCGGTGCTGCCGCGCAGGGCGCTGCTCCTCCCCACGGCGCCAGCCTGCCCGGCCTCCTCCCTGCGCTGCAGCGAGGCTTTCGAGAGCTTTGCCCCTGCTTCGCTGGTTGAAATCAGCACGCAGTTTTTGTTTGTAATGAACCAAGGTGCACTGTGCAAGTGTTTCGCACAATGAGCCTGAAAACGGCGCGCGCGGGTCCTTGTCCGCGGGACGGCCCGCGGGCTCGCGCGCCTCCCTGCCTGCTCCCCGCACCGCGGCGCTGGGCTCCGCGCTCGTCACGACTGCTAAACTGTCGCACAGGGTAACGCTTTGTGAGTACCGGGAGCCCCAGGGCTGAACGGAGCGGGGATTTCACCCGCCGGGGTTGTTCGGAGCCGGGGGCTGCTGAGGGAGAGGCAGAGGGTGTTTGAGGGAGCACGTGCTGGGCAGAGTGCCGAGGCCCCGTCTGTCATGTCAAGTTTTCACCCTCTTCGTGAAAAGATGAGGACTATTTTCAAACAAAAGTCTCTAAATGTTAACACAATGTAAAACAAATACTGTGGATTCTTTTTTTTTTCCAGATAGCTGATTCGTATTAGAGTGCATTTAATCAATATTGCATCAAATGCAAGCGTAGTATTTTTCTAATACTGGGCGGTGAAGCAAAGCTCTTAGATTGCCCCCTATAGAGTGTGTCCGCATGGGCCGTGTGTTTCCCAAGCCTTCCCGCCCTGCAGGTGTCCCCTCGCTGGGGACAGCGCGTTCCCAGCGCGCCCAGCGCGGAGCACGGTGCCGCTGCACGGGCCCTTCACGGGCTGGGGGCGACGGGGCCTGCCAGGGCTCCAACACCGCTGCCTCGGCCAGCAATCACCGCCTCTGCGGAAGGAACGCGCGCAGCGCTTCAGATCTGTAAATGTGCTCGTGTGATTTGTTTGGGAAACAATTGTACAATTTTGTTTTAAAGGGAAAGTGATTAACCAAGATGTCCTATCCGAGAATGAGTCATTTCTGTGTTCTCAGTATTTAAAAAACGAGTCTTTGATTTTCTTCAATCAGTGGTTGATCCATGCTGTCCCTACAGTCTCTGTGTCACTTTTTATTGAAGTTGTAAGAAACTCTATCACTATTGGTGCTATTTTGTTTGAGAAAATAATTTTAGAAAGAAATGTTTTCTAGAGGATAAAATCTGTCCTACATTTTCTTTTTCTAGATTCTTCCCAGGTAATCAGTAAGACTTAATGGGAACACATGAGGGAGGAGAGAGGAAGATACACAAGTATATCTTTTTTTATGTAAAAAAGTAGATTGTTAAATGGCTAAAAATACAGGGATTTTCAGAATGGTGGTTCTCTGGTGACCTGGCACCTCTAGTGGAGTGGCACTGCTAGAACATGAGCATGTTAGGGAAGACGATGAATTGAGACCAGGTCATTGAGTTAGAGCAGGAACTGAGGGTGGCTGCTCCTGGGCCGTGTCCTGAACCAGGTCTGGCTGCTCCTGGGCCGTGTCCTGAGCCGAGGTGGCCGCTCCTGGGCCGTGTCCTGAACCAGGTCTGGCTGCTCCTGGGCCGTGTCCTGAGCCGAGGTGGCCGCTCCTGGGCCGTGTCCTGAACCAGGTCTGGCTGCTCCTGGGCCGTGTCCTGAGCCGGGGTGGCCGCTCCTGGGCCGTGTCCCGGGGCTCCTCGTCCCGCGGATGAGCAACCGCTGGCCTGTCCCTTGGTGCCGCGCGGAGGCAGAGGCCACCAGCCTGGTGACAGCCGCCCCTCCAGCCTGCAGACGAGGAGCAGAATTTCTCTTCCAGTCTCTGTGCTCATGGTAGTCAGAATTTCTCTTCCAGTCTCTGTGCTCGTGGTAGTCTGCTCTCTGCCTGGTTGATGTTTGGGGCCCTCTTGCCTTTATGCATCCCAGAAAATAGTTTATGTTTCTTCCTAGCCCCTAGATACCTTTCCTGCATTTTGTAAATATGATGCCTTGAAATATCTCAATGTGCAGATCTGAAGATGATCAATATGACTTTTCCAGCAAGAGGCCTTTTTTTCCTGCATGTTACCTTTTATAGTTTATGAATAATAACTGCTAATATACATGATATTACTTTTATATTGTGTGTAATCACAGTAAATTAAGTTTTACTTAGAACGTTTAAAAATAAGCAAAAGTTTATTTCCTTCTCAGTGATTATGGAATGATTAGTGAGATGTATGTCCTGGAACAGGTCTAAGAAGCTGTTGTGAGGTTTTTGGCTGCAGACTCCCGTAGCCGGCAGGGCCGTTTCGGAGCAGGACTCCCAAGGGTGCGAGCGGGGGCGGCCGTGCGGGGCTGCGGAGCGGGCGGCAGCAGGAGCCGTGGCTGCAGGACGAGCCCGCGGGGAGGCTCTGCCCTCCCCTGCGCCCTGGGCTCGGTCAGGGGGACGTCAGCTCCGGTCGGACCTGGCTGAGCCAATCGGGTACCTCTGCTAGGCCGGTGCTGTTAGAACAAACTCCATCCCTCGGTGCCCGTCTGCTGTGAATTTTGTCCAAGAGGATAGCGAAGCCGACAGTCGCAGCCAGCAGTACTTGCTGCAGGGATTTCCTCATCGGAGGTTGGTGATTATGGACACGTTTGTTATCTAAGTTTGAGCTTTCCCTGTAGTCTTGCTTCCTTGTCGCACCTTGGGGAGCGTGAGGTCCGTGTGGAGCGGGGTCGTGCCGTGCCCGGCCGGAGAGGCAGCGGAGGACGAGGCGGGCAGCGGCGTGGGCAGGCACGAGGCCGCTGAGGAATCGGCCCTGGGGCACGGGACCGGCAGCACCCGCGTGGTGCAGGAAACCAGCGGCATCCCGGGGACGGGGGCAGCGCGTGGTGCAGGAAACGAGCGGCATCCCGGGGACGGGGGCAGCGCGTGGCGCAGGAAACGAGCAGCATCCCAGGGTGGCAGCAGGAGGACAGGCTCTGCCTCCCGCGGGGTTTGCTGTGCCGGGATGTGCTGCGCAGCCGTGAGGCCTGCGGCCCTGCACCGCGCTGCAGGCCTTGCCGCCTGCTCCGTACATGGGCTCTCTGCGTCTCTTGCTGCTATTAGGAGGTTTGGCTGCACGGTGGATCAATTACGTGAGGCCCCGTCATTGCCTTTTACAGTTTATCACCTTTTCCAGAAGTTTTCCCGCTGGTGGAGCCCAGGGACAAGGGTGACAACCTGGCTTCTTCAGCATCTCTGTGTCCTTGCTCAGAACAGCTGCTTGGGCCTGAGAGCTGCAATCGTGAATCCACGAGCAGGCTCGCCGAGAGCCACCGGGTGCAGCGATGCTCTTCCTTGGGCAGCGCTGATGACTCTAGTCACCGAGACTGCCCCCAACTTCACAGCGATCCCCATTCTCACCACTTCTTCAGACAGGCTTTCCTGGCTGCTTGTCCTCCTGCTGCCTTCTGTGAGAAAGCTGCGTGTTCCCTGCTTTTCATGGTTGCTCTCCTTGCAGCCCAAGGAGGAAATGTCCATCTAGCATTTTTCTAAGGTAGATTCCTTTAGGGATGCCTAATGCAGCTGTTCATATTAGGTATGACCTCAGATAACCAGAAGGAGGAATTGTGAATATTTACTATTGCCAAATATCTGGACTGTATCTTCTTTTCTTACCTAAGGTTCAGGTCCTTTACTCAAAGTGAGTTCTTCTTGTGTTGGCTCTTCTTTGAAAAATCAGTGAGAAACTCTATCCCAGATAGCAGTGTGAAGCCCTGCGTAAAGAAGGCATCAAAGTAAATGAAATAAATTGTAGCAAAAAGAATTTAATCAATTTAGCATCCACACGTCTTCACCCCCTCCTGAGGCTGTGTCCAGCGGTGCGGTGCAGCAGAGCAGTGTGGCCTTTCCTGAAGCGAGGAGTTTGCAGTTTTCATGGAATCGTGGAATGCTTCAGGTTGGAAGGGAGCGCTAGAGGAGGGACCTCTGTTCATGTCTGTTCATGCCCTCTTTGAGGAGTGTAACCTCTGTCCAGAGCGCTGGTTTCTCCGTTCTTCAGCTCGGATTTTGGCTGCCTCAGGCAGTTTCCATGAGGATACTGCGTTTGGGTTTGCCCTCTTTCTTTCTCTAGCAGTGTTGGTCATATTGGCCTCATTGGCACCACCGGGTCCATTGCATCAGAGTCAAGGAGAGAGACGGATTCTGTCTTGGCAAGAGAAGTTTGGCAGTGGCATCTTAATCCATGTTTTCCATTTCTCAGCCTTGGAAAACATTTCATTGCTCTGATCCGACTTCACCTTCCCCGCAGAGTACATCATTGCCAATCATTGCATTCCTGTCCAAGCGAAATCTTGCTGCGGCCATTTCTGGTTCCTGCTTTTGCTTCTGATTCCAGACATTCAGGAATAAAATCACAGAATTAAGGTTATCGCCACGCTCTTTCTTCTGTGGGGCCTGGTTGCTGATCCTTGCGGAGCTGTGGAATCCTCAGGATTCACATAGCTATTGCCCTGGGAAGCGTCCAGCCGTTCTCGTCAAAACCAAAGCGGTGCCGGAGCGGGCGCAGAGCCGGTACCGTGCCGCACGTCAGGGAGCCGCTGGCTCCTCAGCCACTCGCGTGCAGCTTCCCCAGGGGATTTAGGTGCCTCATTCATATTTAAGTCGATGAGGGGCCCCAGTCACTTCTGAGGACTTAATCACTTGCCACTTTTGCCTTTGTCGCAGCTCCCCTTCCACTAAGAAAAGACTTCAAAACTAATAATCTGTGAGAGGAGCAAGAATGGTCAGGGAGAGTCACCGACTCGTCACCAGACGTTGCAATCCATCATATTCGTGTTACTGGGCATTCAGCATGTAGAGTGAAAGTTTGGTGGTGTGGGTAACGCAGAATGGCAAGTGCAGAAGGTGTATTTAGATTTTGAGAGCTGTGCTCTAATGGTAGAGCCCCTATCATGCATATCCACAAACAGTGCTGACTGTGGTTGTATGTCTATACAGGAGGTGAGAGGTAAAATACATACAAAATATTTATATTTTCCTTTGCATTACATTTTAAAAGGTGCATTTCTTGATTCTCATAGTCTTTTATGTTGTTGTGCAGTTCAAGGTCATTATTTTGCTATGGAATCTCTCTGATCTCTCTCTGACCTCTGAAATATGATTGTGTTATGTATAAACATACGTGTGCACACGGCTCTGTAAAATTAAGATGTTGTTTAGGCAGGATTTTCACATTCAGATCCCTGCCAGTTACTAAATAAGCACATTAGGGCACTTGCCTCTTGTCTCTGCAGTTAAAATAAATAATTTTAGAGTAAATTAAAATAATTTATCATTTTGAACGATCATGAATGTTTCAGATGTTATGCAGAGGAAATGGAACAAAATAAGGAATCAATAAGGAATGTATAACAGAATTGCTTCCAAGCAAGGTGTGAGCTGCCCGACTGAGGGAGGGGAGGGACTTTGTTTGCCTTCCTCCCGTCATCCTGCGTAAGGGCTGGTTGCCATCACACCTCGGAGAAGTAAGTCTGGAGGGTTCCCAGGGCCTCCCTTCCGGGCTTGGCCCCCGCTCCACCTCCGGGCAGACGTGGGACCCGGCAGCCTCGCGCCGCGCTTGGAACTGAGGGCTGTGGGCCCGTGCCTGGCCACGCTCCAGCTCTTCCTGGAGCCGGGTGGGTGCCCGAGGTTTGCGCCTGGCCGATGAGTCCTGTACGCGGCCGAGGGGCCGCCGCGCGCGCCGGGGCCTCTGCCATGCGGGCAGCCGGGCCAGGAGCCTCCCGGGCAGCGCCCGTCGCTTTGCGCCCCGTCACCGTCGCGGTCTTGCCCCGCCAGCCGCACTTCTCCAAGGGCGCTGCAGGGCTTTCCTGTTGGGGCCCTTCTTTCAGAGCCAGCTTCGTCCTCTTTCCGTGGCGGGGCCGCCCTTCCGCAGAATGAAGGAACAAGCAATTTTCTGTGCAGGATTCTCATGACCGCCCTGATGGCTTAGTGAGTCACGGATCAGACAGCGAGAACTTGGTTTGTCCCTTGAAATACTGCTCTGGCGCAGGGAGAGGAAGCGAGGGGCCTGGGGCTGAACGGTTCTCCCTGCCCACGCCTGGATTCAGAGAGGTCCAGACCAGCAGTCAAGTGGAGGAAGTGGAGATTAATCAGGCTGCCCACAGTTTTGGATAAATTCACTGAGATTTTAGATTTTGCTGGTGACAGTAGAGGCAATGAATTTAATAATTCAAGATTTAAAAATCACATTACTCATCATAATAATCCATAGACTTTTGCTACCAGAGCTCTGTCTTTCTAGCTTCATCTGTAAATCCAAATTATCTGGAAAGCTGAAGTTGGAAGACAGGCCTTGGACTTCCTTAGAGATTGCTGATGGGAACGGGGGGATAACGTTCTGTGCAGTGATGTCCTGCTAGGGACCTGTTGCTGGCCGCAGCTGGGGATCTGGAGTTGGGAGCCCTCTTCAATTCTGGCTGTCGTCTTCTCTCTCTGCAATAGTCTTTGCAAATAGGTGATAGGACAAGTTGGTTGCAGTTGTCAAAAGGGAAAGGGCCCTCTTAGAAGCAGCGGAAACGGCCGTGCGAGCTTGCCCGATTCCCGTTTCCCCAGGCTCCGCGGGGAGCGCCGTGGTTCCGGCTCGGCGGTGCCGTGCTGGCCTCCCGTCCTCGCCGGCGTTCCGCGCGGAGCCCGGCCTGCGGAGCCCGGCCCGCGGCTGCTGCTGCTGCCCACCGCACCGCGCCGCACCGCGCCGGACAGCTCCGTCCCGGGCACCCGCTGGGGCGGGAAGAGCTCCCGCGGTCCTGCTGGTGAGACCCGCAAAGCTGTTCGAAAAGGAAAGGGGATCTGCAATATGTCCTGCTTTAAACAGAAAAACAGCCATTTAGAGAAAGATTTTTCCTTTGGCAACAGCAAATCTGCTGGCCAAACAAGCAAACAGCTATTGTTCGTCATGCATAATTAAAGCAAGGAGTATCCAACTGCTGGCATTAACAGTTTTGTCTTGGAAGGATCTCATTAGCATGCAGCATTTTGTGCACAAATCTCCAGTAGTTTTTGTTATGCAAATGTCAATGTAAATGTAGGAAGTATATATTTTATGTACAATATGCCGTTCTTTTTTCAACATTTATTTAAATATACAAGAACAAGGTAACTATCCAGTTGGGTATAACATCTGTGATGTATACCTGTTAAATTTACATAACACATTCTGCCGAAAATATGCAGGGTCCTTATTCCCTCCAGAAAGTGTAGACATACATAATTTACAGCGTATCAGAGGCATGCCTTTGATATTTCACTGGGTTCGTGTTAAAAAATGTTTTAAATTGTTGTCAAAGCAGAATATAATTCACCATTGTAAACACATTTTCAAACGCCTGATTTTTATTTGACTTTTATTCTGACTAAAGTAATCATATGGAAGGAAGTCCTCTGACTGTAATGAATGTAAATGGACTTGTATGGAGTCAAATTATTGTCAAACGTGTCTCCTGCTGCACTTGATGGCTTTTTTCAGTAATAATGAATGAATGAAGCAAAATAGAACCCAAATAATACAAAATAACGTGTGCGTGTATGTATGTGAGTGTGTGCATGTGTGTATGCATGCGCACTCTGAGGTCTATTCGTACAGAATTAGCGCTGGGTTTTATATTAAGGCTGTCCATTTCACGTAGTTGTTGACGATTTCTCTTGTAAATTAGAATACGTTTGTGATCTTGGTGCATGGACGCGGGTCCGTGGCTGCGTCGTCGCCGAGCGCCCTGCACAGCTGCTGGGCTCGGTCGGGGGCGCGGGGAGCGCGGTGCCGGCGGCTGCGCCGGGCTGCCCCGTGCCGACGGCTGCCCCGTGCCGACGGCAGCGCCGGGCTGCCCCATGCCGACGGCTGTGCCGTGCCATCCAGGATGGCAACGCCTGCAGCAGTCAGCGAGGCCGCGCGTTGGTGTTCGTGTTCCTCCTGACTCTGCTGCCTGCCTGGAGGTTCCTTTCCAGTTGGTTCTTCAACCTTATTGTGAAGAAATGCTGCACTTTCCAGTAGCCTTGGATGTGGCAAAATCATTGATTCTTCTAAATATATTTAGTCTCTGTTAGCGATCCAGTGCCCTGGTCATATGAAAACTCTTTTTCAGCAGGCATTTTTTAGCATGTTTTAGTAAGCTGCCAGCTGAAGTGCTGAGATATCTAGGCCGAGGTTTCAGGCCCGTTTCAGTAGCTCTGGTGTTAATGGCAGCGGTGAAGGTTTATGCAGAGGCGACACGCGGGTGCGTTGGGTGGGCTCGGGAGCAGCCGGGCCTCTCGAGAGGGCCAACGGGCAGACTGCTTTGGTGCCGTTCAGAGTTTGCTTCACTCGCCAAAGCGTAGGCTCCGCTTTCAACCTCGGAAGTCCAGCTACAGACCGGGGCCCCTCAGGACGCTGAGGCAGGACACGGCCGCGCGCTGGCGCTCGCGTGCTGCTGCCGGCCGCTCGAGCCCGCTGTCCGCTCCGACCCGCGCGCCCCATGCGTTGCCCTGCACTGCCAGGGCTCAGCAAGCACGTGTTCCAGCCGTGCACTGCGTGAGCACCGGGAGGCCTCGTGCGAGCGCCCGGTTCCCTCTCGGTGTGTGCAGAGCAGAGGCGCTGGCGAAGGAGCGGGCGCTGGCTGCATCCCTGCTGCTGCTGCGCTGCCACCGCTTTGCTGCCACACTGCCACCACGCTGCCACCCTGCTGCCACTGCGCTGCCACTGCTACTACTGCTGCACTGCCACCACTGCACTGCCGCCGCTGCACTGCCGCTGCTGTAGTGCCTCAGCGCTGCTGTGTGGAGCTGGGGCGGCTGGCACTGACCGTCCTGGGGAAACGTGGCTCTGCCGCCTGGGGTTCGAGTTGTGAAATGTCATTTTAATTGTTTGAAAGAAGCTTAACGTGGGAGAGGAGAGCTTAGCACATTACATTTGCTTGTTTTTTGTGGTGCTGTGGTGCTACCCTTTAAAAATGTTTAACCTGATACTGAAACTCCAGAAATAACCTTAGGTTTGGACAAATTATGGTGTCAATTTTAAAACAGAGCTGTAAATGCATGATGCTAAAATGAAAATGTTAAATATTGAGGCTTGTGTTCTTCCTAAATGGTACACTGCAGGCTTGGGATAAACACATCTTCTGTTGAATGTGACGTAGTTCAGAATTAAGTATATCTAATTACTGATGGGGTTTATTATGAGATCGGATGCTCAGTGCTCAGCTCAGAGCCACACAGCTGAGCTATAGTGCAATACTGCATGTTGCGGAGGAGCGTGTCCCGCGCGGGCGGCGCCGACCTGCCGAGGGGCTGCGGGAGCCGGCGGCGTGCGGGAGCAGCAGCAGCAGCAGCAGCAGCAGCAGCGCTGCGGTCGGGGGCAGCCGCTCTCCCGAGCCTGGCGCCGCGTGCAGGATGTGCCACACTGCCGACTTGCTTCACATTGGCCGGATAACGGTCTGGAGTGTCTCTGGCACCAGAGGAGAGGAGAGGATTAGCGTCCTTGCTGCAGGCTGTGGGCGTGCAGGGCAGAACACAGCAGAGGTGCAGGTGCTTCAGGTGAAGGGCAAAAGGATGAGGTTGATATTTCTACCTGTTCCGGAAAGGCCGGAGCTGAAGTGACAGAAGGCGGCAGAAAGCAGCAGCAACACGGAGCTGCTGGTGGCACAGAGCCACTGGGGATACAGAGCCGCTGGTGACACGGAGCCACTGGGGATACAGAGCTGCTGGTGACATGGAGCTGCTGATGATGGGGAACGCTGGTGACACGAAGCTGCCAGTGACACGGAGCCGCTGGTGACACGGTCTGGTAGCGTGGAACTGCTGGGCTGTGCCCCACCGCGGCAGGGCTCCCCGGTGCGCCACGCTGCTCCGTGCCTGCCCGCAGTGCGAGCCCGTCCTGCCGAGGGCAGCGCGCTGCGCTCTGCAGAGCAACGGGGCCCCGCGGCCCCAGTGTCCCCGCTCTGCAGAGCAACGGGGCCCCGCGGCCCCAGCGTCCCCGCTCTGCAGAGCAACGGGGCCCCGCGGCCCCAGTGTCCCCGCTCTGCAGAGCAACGGGGCCCCGCGGCCCCAGCGTCCCCGCTCTGCAGAGCCCCACGGCCCTGCGGCTGCAGCGGCCCCGCTCTGCAGAGCAGCGCGGCCCCGCGGCCCCAGTGTCCCCGCTCTGCAGCGCGGCCGCCCCGGTGCCGGGCTCGGCGCTGGCGCTGCTCTGCCCGTGCAGAAGGAGACGGGCGTTTGGCCAAAAAGAAACGATGAAGTAATAGAGTTGCCGGGGAGCTTCTTGTTTTCTTTTTTAATTGCAATCAAGGTATATGCTTATGCTCATCTCAGTCCCTCAACTCATACTCGTGAGCTTCTTTTATTGATTTATTTTTTTCTGATATGCCATAGAAATAAAGGTAAGCCAAAGGTGTCAAAGTTGCTAGGCCAGGTTTAATGGGTTTTTAGATGGATAAGATGCTCTTTTAGCTGAACAGTAATTGGGAAACTGTCCTTAAAGAAATTGAGCAGTATTAACTCATTTTGAAGTGAATTATAGGTGAGGCTCTCCCAGACGTGGAGTGCTCAAAGTCTTTAGGAAATTGGATGCAATTCCAAGTGAAATCCCCACATAATTTGATGTGCTGAAGTGAAGCAGTAAGTTTTCAAAGAGAGCCATGAGGACGGACATCCTGTCAAAGATAAATAGCTGAATAAACGCACGGTCTTCTGTGCTCGTCTGCAGTCACAGAAGCTGAAAGGTTGGGGTTATTTCTACGTGATAAATTATTCCAGCTTCATTTAACGTTTCAGTGGCTTCAGTGGGCATCTCTATCTGGTCTAACAGCAGTTATTTCAATTATTCTGTTCCTAGCTGGTTTTGGTTTTAATGTCATATTATAGCAGTTTAGGGAGGTTTTGGATCAGATTTTTAACCACATCAGTTAAAAAAATGAGCACAACTGTTACAAAATTGACTTATTTCAGGATTTATGTTTATGAAATATTGAGTTATCTATTAAACTACATATTAGATATGTGATGAAATGTCTCATACCAGCAAGAATCAGAAAATGCCATATGTTAACAGCTATCATGTTGCTTCCTGAATGCGGTATAACAATATGTGTATATATATATATATAATAATAATGTAATAAATAAAAGCATTTATATGAGTGAACATTATTGATATATTTACTATACTGTACAATATATATTGTATTTACAAAGCTTTGATTTATACTGTATTAAAAAGTATGTATGCATTTATCTTGCCGTGTTAGCTGGCATAGCTTTTATCTTCAGTAATACACTTTTTTCATAGAAATTAAATGAGTAACCTGGCAAAATTACTTTTAAGATGTGTAATATTTTTAGAAATGTTGAAGTGCTACTACTTTAGGTTGCCTTGGTTGAAGTTAAATTGTATTGCTGCACTTAAGACATACTTCTTAGGATGGGACTCGCCAGGCCACTTCTGCATTCTAATCATGCTCCCACTTCAGCAATTTTATACTGTTACAGTTCTCCTTCAGCACAGTTATTAAGTAAATCTAAAATGAAATTAAAAAAAAAATGTGGTTGAAATGCCAATAGAAACAGCAAAAGTAACGTATGGGTCTGAGTTGTGCTTTTGGATACTAAGGGCCTCCCATAGTGTATTTCTTTTTCCATGGCTGGTCCTAGACATTCCGGTGTTGTGGGTCGGTGGGTACAGGGAGCTGTTCTGAGCTTCGAGAGCTTTACGTGTGGTATGGGATAACGTGCAAGAGCTGGGCTTGTGTTCCTCTGCTATGGAGATTCTGTTCCTCTCGACGCAGGAAATATTTGCTGTTGAGTTCCCGTTGGTGAGACGTCTCGTAGCCTGCCTTGCTGGTTGCACGCAGGGCAACGTTGTGCGTGTTGTTCAGGTAGGACGCTGTGTCCCGTCACAGGGATGGAGCCGCCAGCAGCGCCGGGCTGTGGAGCTGCTCCCGGGGCGCTCGCTGCGGAGCCGCCTCCGCGCGCGGTTCCTCTCGGAGCTGGCGCCGCCCGTGCGGGCCGTTTCTCCGCGGCGTCCGCTCGCGTCCGCAGCTCGTGCTGCAAACCTGCGGGCAGGCGCGGGGCGTCCCGTGACACGGCGCTGGCCTCCCCTGCGCGGCGACGGCGGGATGACGCCGCGAGCTGCTCTGGTTGGCGCGGAGGGCCGTGTTCGACCCTGCGGGCCTGCCGGGTGCAGCTGCTCTCCGCTTTGCCGCTGCGGCCGGCGCGGGTCGCTGCATGGGGCTCTGCGTCCCCTCTGAGGCACAAAGCGCAAATGAAGGCAGCGGGGACGGGACGTGACCTTGCAGCGGGTGCTCCATGGGGGAACCGACGGGGACCGTGCTCATGTTGGGCCAGGTCTTGCTGTCTCTTCACTGTGTGATCCGTGCTCACACGGGGATTTTTGGCCTCCTGAGCTCTGAAGCTTTAAAAAGAGAGCAATTCCCATGATTGCACATCCCGATCCAAGGTATCCAGGGTCACCCAGTAGACACCAAGAAAGCCCCGACAGGCAAACCACCCCTAAGTGTGGCAGGATCAATCCCCCTGGCCAAAAGCAGAGCTGTTCCGATTCCTTCCCTCCCGGGCGCCTGGCCCGGGGCCTTGGGACGAGGAACAGCAAGATCAAAATCCGAGAGGGGAGAAGATCATGGGGAGAATAATCAGCCATTAGGAACACACCGGTGCTGAGCTTCGGTCACACTGATGAGTGAGTACGTTATGAAAATAGCCTAATCATAATAAGCAGTTTTCCACTTGGCTGGGACAATTGGTACAGAAAATTGTACTTAACTTTTTCATTTGAGGACCATTAAGTAGCAAAAGATTGGAGAAAGAAATACATCAGTAGTTACAGCTCCCGTTTTTAGTATAATGCCTTAAACATAGCTAAATTTAATTTTAGATTAATTATATTTAATTTTTTTTTTACTTGCATAAACAGGTGTTTAAATGTCTGGCGGTATGAAGATATAGGTGCTGAAAATGAAATTAAACTCTCATAAGGTGCCATTTAAGGTGTTTGCGGCCTTGATCTTGGCAGCGCCGCGCTCTTCGGCGTGCGGCGCGTTGGGGCGGGCTCACGACGGCGCCTGCCGCGGCAGCTCCCCCGGCGCGGGGCTGCGGCGCTGCGGCTGCAAGGGAGGCAGCGCGCCCGGCCCCGCGCAGCAGCAGCAGCAGCAGCAGGGGCTCGGAGCGGCACAGGTGGGTCTCGGTCACGTTCTGAAAAACTATTGATGTGCACAGCTTCTGCGAGCCTCCTTGCTCTGTAATTCACTTAATAAATGGAACTGCAATCTCTTTCTCAGTGCAACAAAATTTAGAACATCCATTAATAAATTCTGCTGGATTTTTGCGGTTGCAAGGCGAGGCAGGCAGTTTCCGTCCGGAACGGCCTCGCTGGCAGTGGCTGGGGTGCTCGCAGCGGTGCCAGTGCTGACGGGTGCTGCTGGGAGCGCCAGCCACGCTGTGTCCGGAGCGCGTCTCGTTCGGCGGGGGCTGCTCCCTCTCCGTGTGCCCGAGGCCACCGGGACCGGCAGGGAAGAGCCGGGTGCCGCCCCGCCGGGAGCGCCGCAGGAGCTGCGCGGCGCCGTGCCGTCCACGTCCGCGGGGCGGGCAGCGCTCCGGGCGCTCCATGTGCTCCATGCATTCCGTGCACTCCATGCGCTCCATGCGCGTGTATCCGCTAAGAGCTAATGAGGCAACTTGGCTGCTGCTTGCATGCAGTTATTTACCCATTTACGCCTTAAATATCCATGCTTCCTGCAGGGTTTCCACAGCCTATGTGATGTCGGTATTGGTCTGAGTGGTGAGAAAGTGAAGTCCTTGCTCACCTACTCTGCTTTTCTTTTGTGCCCCGCTTTGTGGTGCGACACATGCAGTGGTAAAAGATAAGCCCATCTCTTCTGCCGTGTCTCATTCTCCGGGTTCACTGGAGGCTGCCCATGAGCTCGGCAGTGTTTTGGCTGGGTCGCTGTGGAACCGCTCGGCCTTTGTGCCCGTCTGCCCGAGCCGGTGCGCCGGGACGCAGGCGGCTTCAGTGCGAAGGGTGGCCTGCGGCGTCCCAGCCGGTTTGACATATGGATAACGAGGGTGGTTGTTATGGGCCATTCTGCAGAGAAAACCCAAAAAGTAATTAGCAGATGGGCTGTGAGGGTTTTCGAAGAGCAGTTTGTTGTGGTTTGAGCCTCCTGCAAAGGAATGGGTTTGAGTGGCACCTGCCCCTGGCAGCGGAGCTGTGCAGGGGAGCAGGCAGCGCCGAGCCGAGCGCCAAGGTTCCTTTATCCTCGTGAACACGAGGCAGAAGGACTGGGGCTGTCGGCAGCGACGGAGGAGGCGGGAGGAGTGAGGGCAGAGGAGGAGAGGAAAAAGCCGTGAGCCGCGAGTATCTCTGCAATGTCAAGTACTCTTCAAACTTCAAATTAGACTTAGGATACAAGTGTGGAGCGGAGGAGATCTAAGAGTCCTTGGCATAGATATGGTAGTTGAATTTTCTGATATTTTTATACACAACTGCATGTCCTTACCAGGAGATTATATAAAATGCACTTTTCGCACAGCCCCCTTGAGCCAAAGAGGCTGTGGTCTGGGTTATGACTAGCAGCGCGGGTGCAGCAGGACGGCGCGTCTGCGAGCGCTAGCCAGGACGCGCGGCGTGCGAGCCCCGCGCGGCGAGCTGCGCGCTGAGCGAGGGCCGGCCTCCCTGCAAGCCACGTTGCTGAACCGCACGGCTGTTTGGTGTTCCCGTCCTGCGGGATTGGTGCCAAAACATCTGCTGGGGACTTCTTGGTTCTGTGTGACCCCTTCGTGTCTGCTGAGGTCATTGGGAGTGACGGCGGGGTGGATTTGAGTCCGTGCTGGGCGTGCGGGTGCCGCCGCGCTGCGTGGCGAGGAGCCCCCAGTGCATGGCCATGGAGCGCACGGCCCCGAGCCCACGGCCACCGAGCCCACGGCTGCGCTGCCAAGATATCCACAATATCCAAGAGGATATTTAACGAGTATGGCTGGGAACACTTTTCCTAGATCAATATATATTAAGCATCTCCAGGCATATTGACGTCGCTGACTCGTGCGCTGTTGTCATTAGAGCCTCGTCACAAGACCAGACAATGTGTGTTTATTATAAATCAGGCTTTCGGCGTATTGGAAGCACCGGAGAGGCTGCAGTCTGGCTGAGCGTTCCTGCGGGGCACAGCTGCTTCCGATTGCTTTTCTTTCCTTCGGCCTGTACTGAATTCGCCTGGATTATGCAGGGGGTATTCATCAATGATAAAGTGTTTTTAAAAGTTGTAAAAGAACAAGTGATGATCCTTGAAAAGGATCCAAGTGACTGAGGGACTGCAACGTATTTTCTGACCGAATTCCAGCAGTTTGGAGCAGAAGCACTTTGATCTGCACGAGTGTGAGTCCATTCTGAAACTGCCAGAGGGAGGTACCTGCGCTGTGCCGGGTGTGCGGGGCTGTGCGGGTGTGCAGGGCTGTGCGGGTGTGCAGGGCTGTACCGGGTGTGCGGGGCTGGAGGTACCTGTGCTGTGCCGGGTGTGCGGGGCTGTGCGGGTGTGCAGGGCTGTGCGGGTGTGCAGGGCTGTACCGGGTGTGCGGGGCTGGAGGTACCTGTGCTGTGCCGGGTGTGCGGGGCTGTGCGGGTGTGCAGGGCTGTACCGGGTGTGCGGGGCTGTACCGGGTGTGCGGGGCTGGAGGTACCTGTGCTGTGCCGGGTGTGCGGGGCTGTGCGGGTGTGCAGGGCTGTGCAGGTGTGCAGGGCTGTACCGGGTGTGCGGGGCTGTACCGGGTGTGCGGGGCTGGAGGTACCTGTGCTGTGCCGGGTGTGCGGGGCTGTGCGGGTGTGCAGGGCTGTGCAGGTGTGCAGGGCTGTACCGGGTGTGCGGGGCTGTACCGGGTGTGCGGGGCTGGAGGTACCTGTGCTGTGCCGGTTGTGCAGGGCTGTGCTGTGCTGGGTGTGCGGGGCTGTGCGGGTGTGCAGGGCTGGAGGTGTCTGTGCTGTGCCGGGTGTGCAGGGCTGTGCTGTACCGGGTGTGCAGGGCTGTGCTGTGCCGGGTGTGCAGGGCTGTGCGGGTGTGCAGGGCTGTACCGGGTGTGCGGGGCTGGAGGTACCTGTGCTGTGCTGGGTGTGCGGGGCTGTACGGGTGTGCAGGGCTGTACCGGGTGTGCGGGGCTGGAGGTACCTGCGCTGTGCCAGGTGTGCAGGGCTGTGCTGTGCCGGGTGTGCAGGGCTGTGCTGTGCTGGGTGTGCAGGGCTGGAGGTGTCTGTGCTGTGCCGGGTGTGCAGGGCTGTGCCGGGTGTGCAGGGCTGGAGGTGTCTGTGCTGTGCCGGGTGTGCAGGGCTGTGCCGGGTGTGCAGGGCTGTGCTGTGCTGGGTGTGCAGGGCTGGAGGTGTCTGTGCTGTACCGGGTGTGCAGGGCTGTGCTGTGCCGGGTGTGCAGGCCAGGGCTCGGGTCCCATCGCGTTGCTTGGCTGTTGGAGATCAACTAAGGTTCCTCACTTAGGACTCTAGTTACTGTTATCATCAGACACACACATGTTCACGCAGACATCCAGGGGCTGAAGTATGAGTGTGTTATGTGGGACGGGTCTGTATCTCCAAATCATCTGTAGCTCTGGAAGCTGCGTGTTAGTTGGTAGCCTCTGCTATCGATGCTGTGAACAAGATGAACGAGTCTATCCCAGAAAAACACCCTAGGGAAGATGATCCCGTTCTGGAGCGCTGTGTGGCAGCCCTGAGGATCTCCAAGCTACTGAATATCGTCAGGACGAGTAAAATATTTATGGTAGGACTAAAGCTGAACATGTAGAAGAGGGAGAGAGTTTTGTCAAAACATGGTTTTTATTTCTTATGATCTGTCACCCAGCTTTAACATCACAAGCTGTACTCTTCCTCAAATCATCTTTTTACTTGTCTCCATCCTCTTTTAATTGTGATGTAATTTTTCTTTTGTTCCCTCATGGCATCTTTTGAAGGATGCTCTTCCGTGCTTTTGGCATGTGGGAGTGCCACGAGTTTTGCATCTCCCCTTTCCTTCTGGTAAAGCTCGCGGCACGGCCTGTGCTGCGGCTGCCCCTTCCCAGCGAGCCCGTGCGGCTGCTCTGCCCTTTGGGCCGGCAGTCGGGAATACCCCGCGTGGGGGGCACGGCTGGGAATGCTCCTGGTGGGAGGTTGCTGCTGTGCGTGCGGCTGGAGACGCGGCGGCTGCACCGCGCGGGGCCGCGTCCGCGTGGGGTGCCCAGCGCGGCCCGCTCCTCCCCATGGACGGGACCGTGTCTGAGTATTTGAGCGAGTGCACCCGGACGCGATACTAAATGCATTTCTAAATTATAGTTAACTTACTAAATTATCTTCACTTTTAAATTTCAACAGGACTTAGAGATGAAAAACACCTGCATTTAGTCAGGAAATGAGTGAGGATTGAAGAAAATACTATGGGTGTGCTAGTAAATATTTATCGTGGCAGACGGGCCTAAGTGAAAGATAGAATTCAGCATTCACTAAAGCCAAATCAGTCTCCGGTAATTTACGAATGCTGAATTTATGAATATATGTGTGAATGGCTGAATATAGATTATTCTTTGAACAGTAGAAGTTGAGGGTCATGCCATATTTCATTGGAAAGCTTATTTTCCTGATGGGTATAAGATTTTACATTTGATCTTAATATACTGTTAAGTGGGGCATTTTAATATTGTGTTATTGTATAAATAAATAAAAATGTACAGGAGTTTTGCTTACGCCTGACGAGGCAAATCCCGCTTTCCCGCAGCTGCATGCAGCAGTGGTGGCTGATCCCAGCGGGGTTGTGCCGTGCAGGACGGGCCCGTTGGCTCAAGGAGGCCGGGGACGGCCCTCCCTCTGCGTCCGCGTTGCGCCCGGCGCGGCGCTGCGGAACGGCAGCCGGGCTGCGCGCCGGAGCGTCCCCGGGCTGCGCGCCGGAGCGTTCCACAGCATGGTGCTGGCGGGAAAATCCAGCAAGGATTTAGGGAATTCGCAACAAAGATAAGCAGTATTTTTTGCACTGTATGGTGAGGAAATAACTTTTTCAAATCTACCTCATTTTTTGAGATTTGTCCGAAAAGCTACACGTGGTGGGTACCAACTGTTACTAGCATTTGATTTATCTCTGTGGCAGTTCGGGTTTAGGCATAAAGCAAGAGCCCAGCCCTTTCCAGCTCAAATGCATAAGTTATACACATCTAGTACAGATTTTACTTTATGAGCTCAAAACATGTTAGTGTTGAATACAGTGATGAGTGATACTTCGTAGCATCCCCTTGTTGTGGATGGAATAACTATTAATTTCCTTTTCTAAGTGAACAAGTCCTGGTGAATGTGTGGTGTTTCTCTGTTTCTCACCCTGGATCAGTTAGTTTCCAAAGGTGCCCCACAGGGGACGTATGCAGTGAGTGGCTTTGAACTCCGACATGCTGTTGAGGTGTGTGGGATCCCCTGGATGCGGCAGGACTCGCGTGTTCCTCTTTGGTGCCAAAATATTGTAAGGCAGCATTTGGACGTATGGGTAATTTATGAGCCTGTCTCGCCAGTTTAAAAGAAACACAACTTCTTATTTTCTCCAGACTCTTGCATTAAATTGTCATCCTTAAGAGCTTCTTAAGGACTATACTATCATTCTCGTTCCTCCTTTCCTCAACCTGATTTGGTTTGTGCTCTGATGCTCTCGCCTATGAAAGGAAAGGATTTCTATCCCACGTTTCCCAAGGAGCAATTTCTTTTAATCTGCAATTACAGGTGCTGGCACCTGCTCCTCCGTAGTGAGCTTGTCGTTCTCTTGCATCCTGGGGTCTCCTGGTTGCTGTCATGGGCTCTAGGAAAGCCTTGCACTATCAGAAATGGCTGTTGGGTGCCACGGCTCGCCGGGAGCGCGCTCCGCTCTCCCATGAGCTCTGGCCCCTGTGTTTGCCGTGTAATCTGGAGCAGAAGGGTTTGTGCGGGTGCTCGTGCATCCAGCGCCGGCGTTCCTGCAGCTCACGGAGGTTCCAGGAGCACAGAGGGTTTGTGGGGGTGCTCGTGCATCCAGCGCCGGCGTTCCCGCAGCTCACGGAGGTTCCAGGAGCGCAGGCGTCCCGTCGCCGCAGTGTCCCCGCTTCCCGCGCAGAGCGGGCGCGCGGGCGGCCTCCGTCCATCTGCCACGGGGTGAAAATAGAACAGGCCATTTGCTGCCTGTCTTACAGACGGCTGCCAATCCGGGGCCTTACGTAAAAACAAAGCGCTGTGTTTATTCCAAGCTGTGTATTCACACAGAATTGCATGTGTTGCAGTGCATTATGAAGAGTCTATCTATTTTCCTTAGGGTCTATTTTGTTATAATTTTGATCAGATTTTCAGATAATGGAATGCTTTGCTTTCAAAACTACAAACATTTATATTGCTACAGCTGTGTTTTTTTTTTTTTTTTTTTTGCTTTTTGACAGCTCAGTATCATGCAGTTGCTTCCCACATTTGTTTCATGTTGGCTTTAGAAATGGAAGTGCCTGTGGAAGCTCTTCTCCACCCCAAGATCCATTAATGCAATATTGTCCCGCTCCTCCCATTCCCCAGAAGATCCACGTGCCGGGGAGGCAGCGCAGGGCCCCGGGATGTCCCTGCTCCAGGACTGCCCTGTCCTGTGCGCAGCCTGGGCACGCAGGGGCTGCCTTGGCAGCTGGCCTGGTTCCTCGGTGCTGGCGTGGGGCAGCGTTGGAGGGCGCTGGGGCGGTGCTGGAGCCCCTGGTGCGGGGCAGCGTTGGAGGGCGCTGGGGCGGTGCTGGAGCCCCTGGTGCAGGGGCAGCGTTGGAGGGTGCTGGGGCGGTGCTGGAGCCCCCGGCGTGGGGCAGCGTTGGAGGGCGCTGGGGCGGTGCTGGAGCCCCTGGCGTGGGGCAGCGTTGGAGGGCGCTGGGGCGGTGCTGGAGCCCCTGGCGTGGGGGCAGCGTTGGAGGGCGCTGGGGCGGTGCTGGAGCCCCTGGTGCAGGGGCAGCGTTGGAGGGTGCTGGGGCGGTGCTGGAGCCCCCGGCGTGGGGCAGCGTTGGAGGGTGCTGGGGCGGTGCTGGAGCCCCCGGCGTGGGGGCAGCGTTGGAGGGTGCTGGGGCGGTGCTGGAGCCCCCGGCGTGGGGCAGCGTTGGAGGGCGCTGGGGCGGTGCTGGAGCCCCTGGCGTGGGGGCAGCGTTGGAGGGCGCTGGGGCGGTGCTGGAGCCCCTGGTGCAGGGGCAGCGTTGGAGGGTGCTGGGGCGGTGCTGGAGCCCCTGGCGTGGGGCAGCGTTGGAGGGCGCTGGGGCGGTGCTGGAGCCCCTGGTGCAGGGGCAGCGTTGGAGGGCGCTGGGGCGGTGCTGGAGCCCCCGGCGTGGGGCAGCGTTGGAGGGCGCTGGGGCGGCGCTGGAGCCCCCGGCGTGGGGCAGCGTTGGAGGGCGCTGGGGCGGTGCTGGAGCCCCTGGCGTGGGGGCAGCGTTGGAGGGCGCTGGGGCGGCGCTGGAGCCCCCGGCGTGGGGCAGCGTTGGAGGGCGCTGGGGTGGTGCTGGAGCCCCCGGCGTGGGGCAGCGTTGGAGGGCGCTGGGGCGGCGCTGGAGCCCCCGGCGTGGGGCAGCGTTGGAGGGCGCTGGGGCGGTGCTGGAGCCCCCGGCGTGGGGCAGCGTTGGAGGGTGCTGGGGCGGTGCTGGAGCCCCTGGCGTGGGGCAGCGTTGGAGGGCGCTGGGGCGGTGCTGGAGCCCCCGGCGTGGGGCAGCGTTGGAGGGCGCTGGGGCGGTGCTGGAGCCCCTGGTGCGGGGGCAGCGTTGGAGGGCGCTGGGGCGGTGCTGGAGCCCCTGGCGTGGGGCAGCGTTGGAGGGCGCTGGGGCGGTGCTGGAGCCCCCGGCGTGGGGCAGCGTTGGAGGGCGCTGGGGCGGTGCTGGAGCCCCTGGCACGGGGCAGCGTTGGAGGGCGCTGGGGCGGTGCTGGAGCCCCTGGCGTGGGGCAGCGTTGGAGGGCGCTGGGGCGGTGCTGGAGCCCCCGGCGTGGGGCAGCGTTGGAGGGCGCTGGGGCGGCGCTGGAGCCCCCGGCGTGGGGCAGCGTTGGAGGGCGCTGGGGCGGTGCTGGAGCCCCTGGCGTGGGGGCAGCGTTGGAGGGCGCTGGGGCGGTGCTGGAGCCCCTGGTGCGGGGCAGCGTTGGAGGGCGCTGGGGCGGTGCTGGAGCCCCTGGTGCGGGGCAGCGTTGGAGGGCGCTGGGGCGGTGCTGGAGCCCCCGTGGCGGGGCTGGACGTGGTGGTGGCAGCCTGAGCGCGCCCCTGTGCGGGAGCAGGAGCTGCCGCCCGCTCCGCGCAGCCCCTTCAGTGCCCGCCGCTTTAACTGCACTTTCCTGTGCACTCCATCGCAGCCAAGGGGAGCGAGCGATGCAAGACTGTTCATGGGGAAAAAAATGCCTGCAACTAATAGAGAGGACGGCTGCCACCAGGCCAGCAGTGAGCTGCACTCCAGGTGCTTTTCTGTCTCGCCATTTGCTGCTTACAGGTGCTAAAGGTTCAGAAATGCTACATGCAACACGGTGACTGTCTTGCATCGCAGTCATGATGCTGCGTGAGGTTAAAGGCAACACTTAACCTGTGGCTGGGTTTTGCCTAAACCAAACGCAGTGGGTGGCTGGGGCAGACCACGCGTCTCCTGAGCAGAACCCTAAATCTAGAGTTCGCACCTCATTCATTTGCCTGTCAAGATTTAAAAACAATCCGTTAACACAAGGATCTTTGTGAAAGGCATTGCACTGTGAAGCTGGGGATGTGAATTCCCCGGGGAAGGAAAGCTCTTCCTAGTTACAGGAGTGCTGTTCTCCCTCCATCCTGGCTCTCCCTCCTTCAGACCTTGGTCTTTTCCCCTCACACACTGTTTGCGTTAAGGCTGAATTCGAACAGTGAAATATGCCATGGAGCAGCAACAGTCTTCTTTTTTCAGCTGGCTGGAATATGGAGCAGGCTTGGAAAACTATTTGTGTTGAGAGTTTTCCTGACGTTTTTTGTATGTTCAGAAATCTTAACCCATCTGATCCTTTTGAGTTGGCCTTTGTGCCTGTTTTCGCGTGTGCGCCTGGGATCCTTCCCGCGGTGCTGCAGATCAGTGCTGGCTGGGATATGTTGAACTTGCTGGAAAAACAGCAGGGAGAGGAGCCGCAGCGCCCGCCAGCGCCAGCGTGGAGAGCAGGGAGCGCGCGATGCCATCAGGGAGCAGAGATGCGGGACGGGAGTGCGCGGTGCTGGCAGGGAACATGCAATATGAGCCATGCTGGTAGGGAGCGTGTGATGCCAGCCAGGAGTGCGCGATGTGCGCGGTGTCGGCAGGGAGTGCGCGATATGAGCGATGCCGGCAGGGAACGCGCGATGCCAGCCGGGAACGCGAGATGTGCGCAGTGCCGGCAGGGAGTGCGCAAACGCGTGCGATGCCAGCCGGGAGCGCACGATGCGCACGCTGCCCGCAGGGAGCGCGCGGTGCCAGCCGGGAACACACAATGTGCACGGTGCCCGCAGGGAGCGCGCGGTGCGCACGGTGCCCGCAGGGAGTGCGCGATGCGCACGGTGCCCGCACGGAGCGCGCGGTGCCAGCCGGGAGCACACGATGCGCACGGTGTCCGCAGGGAGCGCGCGATGCCAGCCGGGAGCGCGCGATGCGCACGGTGCCCGCAGGGAGCGCGCGATGCCAGCCGGGAGCGCGCGATGCGCACGGTGCCCGCAGGGAGCGCGCGGTGCCAGCCGGGAGCGCGCGATGCGCCCGCTGCCCGCAGGGAGCGCGTGGTGCCAGCCGGGAGCACGCGATGCACCCGCTGCCCGCAGGGAGCGCGCGGTGCCAGCCGGGAGCGCGCGATGCGCACGGTGCCCGCAGGGAGCGCGCGGTGCCAGCCGGGAGCGCGCGATGTGCACGGTGCCCGCAGGCCTGGCGGGTGGGAGCCGTGCCGCGTGGCGAGCGGGGCTGCTCCCCGCCGGCGCGAGGCGCGAGCAGCCCATATGAGCAGGGCGCGGGCACAGGCAGCGGAACTCACGGGGTGAAGGAAGTGAAGAAAATCAGCCCTTGAGAGCTTGGGGATTTGTGAAAGGACGGGGAGAAGCTTCCAGCGAGGACTCCGTTCAGCGGGCAGACGTGGAAAGGGGTGAAGATCTCCTTTCTGATGCAGGAGGTGTCTGAGCTGCGGGTGGGTGATCAGACATCACGGTTGTGTCTGCCGGACGTTGATGGCGGGGTTACCATCCCGCCTGTCTCCGGTGCAAGCACTACGTGGTGAAAGCCTGGACAGCGGTGGGGCCGGGTTTGGGGCTCGGGACTCGCACCGCACCTCCCTGGATGATCGTCCGTGCCTTGGCCAGGACTTGGCCGTTTACAGCGTCAACGGCTGCTGGTCCACACACCACAGGCCTTGCTGCTGCCTTGCAAACACTGCCTGCTGCAGCTGGCGGGGCAGGAGAATCATAAACTGCTCACTTATCTATAACCTCTGTAGGGACCTAACAGCTCTTAGGGTTGTAGAGAGCTGTTATATTGCCAAAAATGGGGAAGAGTCCTGCTAAGTGACTGGGCCCTAGAGTTGCACTGAGAATATTGCACTACAACTAGGAATGTTTCTTTTGTTGCTGCTTAGCATGTAACTGTGAGCTGTATTTGAGGGTTTGGCCATATATAAGTATAGTTATGGCACTAGGAAAACGACAATTAAGATTTAAAGGCCTATTCTTTTAATGCAACATATTACAGAGATTTAAGAACGCCGATAACGCTTTGGCAGGCTGTTGTTTCACACAGTCAGTACGACATTGCCAATGGCACCGCTGATGTGCTCCGTGTTACTCGCAATGAGGCTGCCCAAGGAAGCGCAGGCCGAGGCGCTGCGGACACTGCGCGCACTGCGGGCACCGCAGGCACCGCGGGCACCACGAGCATTGTGGGCACCGCAGGTACCGCGGGCACTGCAGGCACCATGGGCACTGCGGGCACCACGGGCACCGCAGGTACCGCAGGCACCACGAGCAGTGCAGGCACCACAGGTACCGCGGGCACCGCGGGCACTGCAGGCACCACGGGCACCATGGGCACTGCAGGTACCGCGGGCACCACGAGCATTGTGGGCACCACGGGCAGTGCAGGTACCGCGGGCAGTGCAGGTACCGCAGGTGCTGCACTGAGCTCCCCGCTCCGCGCCGTGCGCTCCGGCGCTGCCCGTGCGTGTGCAGCCCCAGTGAGCTGCCCCCAGGAGCGCCCCTCATGCCATCCACGTCGTTCCCAAGGTCCATTGAATTCCCGTGCAGGAATGAGGAATATCCGTGCGTGCTCTGAAGTGTTAGACTGAACAACATAAAAGGGGCCTGGAGCAGGAAGCCTGCACCGATCAAGCAGCTCGCTGGGGCGAGCAGAATTTCCCTCATCCGCTCTCACAAAGTTCTGGCCTTTTAATCCAGACCCTTTCTCTGCGGTTATTTTTAAACCTGGTTAATGCAAAGATTTTCTATTCTGATCACTTAAACCTCCACCATTAACGGTCAGAGCTCAAGCAGGGCTCTTTTTCATTATGCGTTCCTTTAAAAAATGATAAATTGCTTTTTCTTCGCGAGTCAAAGTGTGTCATGGTGTCTTTCTGGGCTGAAAGGCTTGTTCTTCATGACAGGTGTCAGGATCACTGGTGATTCAAATTAATATTAAAGGACAATAACTGAATGGCAGAGGAAATCTTCAAAATCTTCCCAGTCTCAGACACTCAGCTCTGGACCTTTAATGCCTATAAAATATGAATTGCTTCGAGGCAAAGTGTTGCAGGATTCAGAGCATTGATATGTGAAGAGCACGAGAAGAGGGAGCTGACAGGCTCTCAGGATGCCGAGCAAATCCTGTGGGTGCATCTGGACGCGTAAGCAGCTTCCGTGCGGGAGGGAAGGACCGCGACGTAGCGACTCCTTGCTTATGGCTCGGAATTCAGAGCTGAAGGCTTTGACAAATACTTACCTTCAAATGCTACTGTTTCAAAGGAGAAGTTTTAACAAGGAGTGAAATTAAGCAGAGAAAACTGTGCTAATTAGCTAGGGAAGTCTGGCATTTTGATGCTCCTCTAGGTAGGCCAAATAATTTTTAGCATTATTTTGAATGTTAAAAATTTGCCCTTTTTTTTCTGACTGGTTTCATTCCTGTGCTGAGGTAATCTTGGAAGCCGCCCTTAGTGTTTGTGGGAGGCCACAGCGACCTGAGGAGCAGAGGGACGCGCAGCCCTCCCCGCGCCGTGGATCTTGGTGAAGGAGAGGGGAGCGCGGGTTGAACGGGGGAGCCCCGGCCCTGGGTGGGCACGCGCTTTCAAGGTGGCTGCGCACCCGAAGTGCAGCTGTGTCCAAGGCATTTATGAGGATAGTTGCTATAGAGCCTTAAAATCAGTTCATCTTTTTATGAGGTACTGGCATTTTTATGGTCCCATTCACCCTTTTTTGCTGTGAATTGTTAGTTATTACCTTGGTGGCGCCAGGAAGAGCTTCTATGAATGTAACTGTGTGAGTAGGGGGTAGAGAGATTTATTTTTGGTGAAGTCCTCTGGTAGCTTGCTGATACAAAATCTGTGCTATAAAATAGCATAGCAAGATTTAGGTTGGGTGACTTTGTGGAGTCACGACTCGCATGCATGGCAGCGGCTGCGCACCCGCGCGCCGTCCCTGCTGCCCCGCGCGCGCCGCGTTGCCCTTCACCCTCTGCACGGCGCTGCGGTCCGTTCTCGCCGCGGGTGCGGAGCCGCTCCTGCTTGCAGAAATCAGGGACATCTTAGTGCGGATTAAAGCACCGCTCCCCTTTCGGCACACCTGTGCCTTCTAACAACAACAAAACAACTAGTAACTCAAAACGGTGGCCAGCAAATGGCTACCAAAACACACGGTAGACACGTGTGCTTAGCTTCTCGTGCAAGAGCACGGTACCTTCTGCTCATGCATTAACTGCAGCGCGTTAAGCGCATGCGCTGGGGCCCGCGGGGCTCGGGGCCGCCGCCGCTCGCGTCTGCTCCACGTTTCCGGGAAGACGCGGCCGTGCCGGCGTTCCCTGGCGGCTCGCGGCGCCCCGGCGTGTCGCTGGCGGGATGTCCTTGCGTTCCAGGCGGTGACGTGGTGTGCGCAGCTGCGCGCGCGCTTCCGCGCGGCTCGTTCGGAGGGCCGGGCCTCAGCGGTTACGTGTGATTTTTTCCACCCATGCCGCTTGCTGCCTTCAGGCCATGCTATCGCCTATAAACCTGCGGTGAGCTTTCATGTGGCCAAAAATGTTATCACTGGAAAGTTTGACAGTGTGCTGGATGATAATTGTAATTTCCCATCGGAGGGAAGAATAGCTCTTTCTATGTTGTTTTAAATCAACAGTTTCTTTTATAATAGAAGTAGGCTCTTGCTTTTTTGAATAGCTGCAATAAAAAGCTTACAGATTGATTAAATGCTTTAAGTTCCTCTTGGTCATTAATCAAACTTGGCAGTCATTTATTGCTTTGAAAAGTGGAAAGCAGTAGAGAAAATCCTTTAAATATAATAAATCTCTTCAGTATAATAAATAATACCAGTATGGTGATGCAAAAGTTGTATCTCCTAGCAGTGATGCAGTAATAATGCTTTGCTGGTAGCCGATGTTCCTAGTTTCTCAGTTTTGACAAGCATAGATGATTTATAGCTCATGTGCCAACAGCTGTCACTCCAAAAAGATCTGCTTTTGAATTCCAGAGAGTGAAGTGAATCTGGGCTGTTGTAAAAGTTCGGGAAGGAGCAGGAACGTGGGTGTGCGTTTCCCTTCCCCACGGGCCTGCTCGGTGCTCTCCACGTGCGTGGAAGCAGCCTCCTCTTGCCGCTGTCCCCTCGCTCGCGCGTTGGCCCCAGGGCGCGCGGGGTTTGGGTGCTGCGGCAGGGGCTGCGGCTTGCAGAGAGGCCAGCCAGCACCCGGGAACGGGGCGGAATGCCCCGCAGAGCCGTGTCCGGCAGGAGCCCGCGCGCTGCTCCGCGGAGTGTTGGAGTGCCGGCGAGCCTCGGGAAACGCGTGTGTGCGACTGCGCCGGGCGCTTCCATGCGGAGCCGCGCTTCCATGCGGAGCCACGCAGCGCCGTCCGTGCGGAGCAGCCGCCGAGTGACCCCCGTGCCGGCGCGCTGGGCTCTGTGCTGGGCCTCGGGCCGCTCAGGGCCTGCTCGCCTGCACACTCGTCCCTCCAGCCTCCCGTCTGCTGCTGCTCCCACCTGGGGGGCCTGCAGCCGGCGCGGAGCTCCGGGTTTAGTGATGGCTTCGCTTTGAGGCCCGGCCCGGCACATCTGCAACACCGGCAGCTGCACACACCGCTCTGTAAGGCTGGGGGTTTTGCCTTGTTTTGATTTGCTGTGTTTTGTTTGACACCCAAAGGGACCAATTTCCTCTCTAAGGCCTGGCTAGGAAAGCTGAGGCCCCGGGCTGGAGGCTGGACCCCGACCGGGCACGTTGCGCTGCCCGCTTTGCTGCGCTCGCAGAGCAGAGTGTCCGGCGGAGGCGCGGGTCGCGTTGCAGTAATGCAGAAATCCTCCACGAGAACCATCTCCCCCGCGCCGCGGCGGAGGCCGAGGTGCCGCACCGGTGCCGCTGCGGGAGGCTCCACAGTTCATGGGCCTCCCTGCGCCGCGGCGGAGGCCGGGCCGCCTGGGCCCTCGTGGTGCGGCCGGCCGGGCGCAGACACGTGCACGGTGCCTCAGACCTCCCTCAGGCCCCGGAGCTGCGTCCGCCCAAAGGGGCCGAGACGCAGCCCGTGAGCTCAGCCTGCTCGGGTTACCCCAGGAAGCGGACCGGGGAATACTCCGAGCGGAGAACAGAAACCAGAGGAGCCGAACACGCTCTCCCTGCCCGTACCTGCATGTTCCGTAGTGTTACCGAGGGGGTATTAACAGGGTACCCGCTGTCTGCGCTCGCCCCTTGTCCTGCCCGAGTTCAGCACTTCAGCTAACCAGATTAGCAGGGCCTTGTTTCTCTGGAGCCCACAACCCTGCCTGTGATTCCTCACCCCGCTGGAAACAAATTACAGTCTCCGAGACAAGTGATGCACAGTTTGTCGTAAACTCTAGGTTAAGGGCGCTCATTGGAGATACTGTGTAAAACCCTTGATGTCGTGTTTAGAAAGATAATCTGGACAATAAGAGGGATTGACTCGCTCCTTGGCTGCCTCTTGGTGTCAAACGCCCACTTCGATTCCTTGGGAACCTCTGCTTAGGTCTGTGAAACAGCGTTGGAGAGGCCGGAGCAGGTCCGTGCCCGGCTCGTCGCGGTGCGTGTGCCTGCTCTGCGGTGCGTGTGCCTGCCCGCGCTCCCGCTGCTGCCCCCGGCCCCGTTCGGTGTCCCCGTCCCCAGCGCGCTGCTGCCCTCAGGGCTCAGGGCGCGCTGGGGCCGGGCTGCCGGCTGGGAACGTCCTGGGATTGGGAAGCTGTGGCTGCGGGAAGAGTGTTGGTGCCAAGCCCGGGAAGTGCAAGGGAAACCACAGGAGTTCCTCGTCGCAGGAATTAAAGCCATCATGTTGGGCGACAATATTTATAGTGTCTCCCTACTTCTGTTTCATAGCTCGTGTGTCAATCCTTACTTCCACATGACTGTTTTATTTACCTTTGTGTCTGGAAACCTTGTCTCACGCTGTTTATCACACACATTGGGTAGGATTGCATTTCGACCTCCAATTACTACTGGCAGGTATGGCTGGTTTGGGCAGCTCTCTATTATTTTTTGTACTTGGGGCCGTGCAATTCATTCTTCCTGATCACGCCGGTGTGACAGACAGAGAGGCTTCATGATTTGTTGTCACACCTGAAGACTTGTCTTGGCTCTCCAGCTGCTCGGCAGCTGTTCTAGCACGTGCCTCAATTTAAGAGGATTTCAACTTCGATGTAGTGCCTCAGGGTAATTTATCACCACAATCCAACGGGGTTGCATTGTACACTGTTAGCATTAGTGCTTGTCTTTTTGCTCTTCTTTGTGCTTTTAACTTTCTGTATCCTGTAGCAAATGAGAAATATTTCTGACTTTAATTAGTTGGGACATCAAAGAAAACTCTCATTCGGGTAGCTCTGAGTTCAAGGTAATACTGGAACGGATAGTAAATAGTAGGCAGTAAAACTCTTTGTGTCATGGGGAGGTGCTGCTCACACGTGCTGGCTGGTTGTCCTGTCACCGTGTCGCGCTGGAGCCTGTAGATGTTTAGAAACGGTTGTGCAAAGGTGAACGCGAGCAGGGCCCGCTGCCGCTGCCTTCCCCGGGTCCCGCCGGTGCCGCGGGGCCAGCCGGGCCGGCTCCGCGCGCGGCTCCGGAGCTCCCTGCGCTCGCGGGCCGGTTCCCGCACGGAGAGCGGCCGGGAATACCGCGCGGGAACAGCTGGAAGAGCGCTTGCTTTCAGATGGAAGGCTTCTTCCCCTTGAGTTTTGTTGCTGTTGCTTCCCGAAATGAAGCACTTTGTAAATACACTCTCGTGAGATCCTGGCTAGCAACCTGGAGACGATTCACAAAGAATTCTGAGGCACTTTCCTGGGTGTGTGTCACAGTATCAGCAAATGGTGTTTTAAAAAGTGCTGATGTTTCTAATAGCTAGCCGTTTTTTCTGTTTCTTGAAGGATATATAAATATGTTAATGATGTTAGGAAGAAAACCGCTCTGCACGTTCCCCCCTGCTAGGGCTGCAGTGTCTCCAGAGGCACAGGTCTGCCGACACACTAACTCACCTGGGGTAAAGCGTGTCTCCCTTACTGAATACGTGTGTAAGACAGTAGCGGTGGTGGCAGTAACGGTGCCAGTGCAGCCAGCGCAGAGGGGCCGGGGCCAGGCCGTGTCCCGCAGTGCGCGGCGCCCGGGGATGAGGACGGGGACGGGGACGGGGACATGACAGGGCACCGCACGGAGCAGTGCCCAACCCTGGCTCTCCGTGGCGTAGCCAGGGCTCGCAGCGGCTGCTGCCGCACTCCCGCCTGCGCCTTCGCGCGCCGCTCGCGCACACACCGCGCTGCCCGCCGCCGCCGCGCGCTGCCGCCAGCGCCCGGGAAGGGCTGAGAAACACCTCCCAGCGTGCCCTGTTCTGAAGCTGTGCAAGGAGGAAAATCACGTTTTCATGGTAGTTTAATTGTTCACAAACCGGTTGTTTGTGACAAGGTAATTCAGCCTGGAGAATGACTCAGGCACTGAGCGGCCGCTCAGCAAGGCAGTTATTTACCATGGTTACGGGGAAGGCAGGTGCCATTATGCAGAGAGGGGCAGTGGATCCTGTTTGTGTTTTATTCTTAGCGTGTTTCATGTGTGCTTTTCTCTGTCTTTGTGCAAACACAAACCAATTTACCCAGTCGTGTGACTAGGCCCCGTGATTAAGGGATTACTCAGGTCTCCGGCCCAGCCCTCGGGGGCGAGGGCTGAAACGCTGCGCACGGCGCGGGGGCTGCCCCCCTCGCCAAGTCCTGGGTGCAGATCTCTCTGTTGGGGTCGGTAGGTTTTGCCAGGCTGCGGAGGCGCTGGCTCCCGCGCTGCTCATGCTGCCCTGGCCGCGCGGACGGGCTGCAGGGAGCAGCGGGCACGCGGCGTTCGGGAGGAAACGGGCACAGGAGCAGCGCAGCCAGGCCCGTGCCCAACTGCTGCCACACGAGGTAGAGGCCAGTGGTTCTGCTTGGACGTTTTCTCAGGTAGTCCTGAGGTCTGGAGGCCTCTAGCATCAGTTGTTCTGTGTTTCCATGTGTTCCTCTCTGCATGCAGCTCCCGGCATGGAGGGATGCTCTGCAGGGATCCGGGGCCAGTCCTGCCCGTGCAGACAGCCCGGCGCTTCCCCTGCCTTGGCGCTGCCCCCGCTGCCCCTGTCCCTCGCCCTCTCCTTGCTCCCTGTGCCGTGGGTCTGCCAGCACAGACAGAGGGCAGCGCGTAAGGCGCTCGCGTGCGCGGAGCCGTCCCGCGTCGCAGCGCGGGGCTCTCCTGCTGCGGGAGCTGCAGCACCGCGGCCTCTCCTCCTGCACCCCCTGTAGCTCAGCTGGCCTGGGAGAGATGGGATTCACATACCCGCTGATGTGTTCTAGGGAAAATTAGATTCTGATGGCTTGTGTGCTACCTGCCTGGTGTTGAGAGGTCTCTCAAATGCGATTCATTACAATTTAATATGATCAAAAGGCCATCATCCCCATACAAACCCCTCAAATTGCACGAAATGCCAAAAAAAAAATCTTATCATTAGACTGAGAGCCTGTCCCCGAGGAGCTGAGCGGTGCCGGCTGCGGGCTCTGCGGCTCCCCCAGGCCAGGCCGTGCCGTGCCAGGCTGTGCTGCGCCGGGGCTGCTCTGCGGCTCCCCCAGGCCAGGCCAGGCCGTGCCAGGCCGTGCTGCGCCGGGGCTGCTCTGCGGCTCCCCCAGGCCAGGCCGTGCCGTGCCAGGCTGTGCTGCGCCGGGGCTGCTCTGCGGCTCCCCCAGGCCAGGCCAGGCCGTGCCAGGCCGTGCTGCGCCGGGGCTGCTCTGCGGCTCCCCCAGGCCGTGCCAGGCCGGGCCAGGCCGTGCTGCGCCGGGGCTGCTCTGCACTCGCGGCCCGTGCGGGCAGGGCCCTGCCTGGCCCTGCTAACCTGGTGTCCCACGCGTCTCCAGGCCGCCTCTGTCGCAGCCACAAGCCACCGCTTGGAGCTAATGTTCTCAGGCTGCTGCTCTGCGGTGCTAAAAGTGTGGATAAAAATAACTGCTCATCAGAGAAATTAAATTTAGTCGCAGCCTCTTACCTGTGTCTGTGCAGCGTCTTCTGTGAGGTTCTCTGTGCGCTGGTGTGCTGTGTTTTGGGGTTTGGGTTTGGGTAGGTTTGGGGGGTTTTTGCAAGCTGAGAATTCCTGCTCATACCACCCGCGTCCCTCCTGCCTGGGCACTACGTTTTGGAAGTCTGGGCAGGAGCGAGGGGAAGAGGAAATTTGTCAGAAAAGCAGCAGACTCAGCCCAGATTTCGTGAAGGATCTGTGTACTGCACCGCTCACATTCTCACATTCTCATTTTCGTGTTGTACTCAGGTCACTGAAGTGTTGAGTATTTCTTCAGCTACGCATTTGTAAGACATATTGTCTTGGCAGGAAATAAATTTTAGTATCCACATTCTCTATTCCTCTGCCCCTGATACTCTATGCAAGCAGGATTCCGAGTCTCTGTCATGCACACGAGCAGCGGCGGATTTTGCAAGATGCAGATCACGGAGGAGGAGCTTCACTCTTCCCATCCGATACAGCCCCAGGCTGTTGCTGTCTCTCCTCACGCGGGATCTTCATGAGTTTCTTGTTCTAGCTGCTCCGCTGACTTGCTGATTGCCATTTTTCCATTTTGTTTTCAAAGGCTACAGGGAGGAATGATTACTCATTCCTCTAAGAAACACTGCCTGCTAAAGTTCACCTTTGGGATTCGGAGGAAACCTTTGGTCTTGCCACTTCGTGTTGGTCACACAAGGTGCCTAAGGGCCAGGGAGCGAACGCAGGAGCAGCGTTCCCGGGACTGCTGCCCGGGGATGGTCCCACACGTGTGAACGGAGCAGATGGGAGGCCCTGCGTGGTGAGACCCTCAGCGTCCTGTCCGGCTCTGCTCCCGCAGCTGCAGCGGAGCGGCCGGGACGCGGCCGCGGTCGGCACAGAGCAGCATTTGGGAAAACAGAGCGCGAGACAGAAATCCCCAGGCCTTCCGGGTGGAAAAGGTCCGTTTTTCTCCTATGCCAGATCATCCGTGATTCTTCCTAGCCTTTCTGGGGAGTGTTATTTTTGTTTACTTCACTTTTATTCATCATTTCCTGGTTGAATTCATTGTTCCAGGTGGTGCTGGTGCTAACACAGCCTGGAATCTAATATCATTCGCAAAGTTATGGTCTATTTAAATATAAGTTACCGTGAGAAACTCCAGGATAGACCTCTATGTCTTTAGATTTAACTCATTTCAGATAGTTTAAGCATATAGTTTATTCTCCAAGTAGGAAATAGAGAAAACTACAAATAGCAACCGTGCAGCTGCAATTCGAAGTAAGAGTAAATAGGGAAAAATCTAAAGCGTGGGATGCATTGCTGTGCTTCGTGTTTGTGAAGGGCGCTCACACAGTACCAAATACCCCCTGCTCCCAGCGCCCGGACGGGGAGATCCCCGCGCGGCCGCGGGCCCCCGGAGAGGCCGCGTCCCGTCCCGAGCTCCGGGTGCGCGTGGCGGCCGCCGCGAAGCCCCCGAGGGCTGGAGGGCCCTCGTGTCCCTGGAGCGGGTCACGCAGCCTTCCCGAGCCGGGGCGTTCTCCACGAACCCGGCCCGTCCTGCTGAGTCCCTCTCGTCTTGCGGTCCTGCCGGTTTGAGGTTTGATGAACTCTTCTTCTTGGGAATTGCCCTTCCCAATGACGCGGCTCCGTCTCCCCCGGCGGTGGCAGCAGACGGAGCCACTGGAGGCTCCTCCCTGGCTTCTCCCCAGCCCCTGCTCCTCTCTGTGCCTCCCCTCTCCCAAATGTGAAATCCTTTCCTTGCTTCTCTTGTAGAAAGTAGCTCTTAAATCAACTTTCCAGTCAATTAAATTCATTAATTAAAAGAAGACAAAGATCAGTGGGTAGAGGCTGAGCTGATATATGCCTAATGTATTGTTATATCAGGCTTTGTCAAACAGAGTGGTAATTGCTCATTTAATTTATTCATTTCAGCATTACTGATTTAACTCTCTTTCTGGACTCCTCAGACTGCACTGTCTATTTTTGTGCTTGCTGGTGGCGCACCGAAATGTCAGTTTATTGTGTTCGGCTCGCTGTCCGTAGCTGCAGGTTCCTCACAACGCTAATGGAGATGACAGCGCGCGCACAAGTGAGGTCCTGCTTGAGAATTATTTCAGCCTTAATGTGCAGAGGCAGCTCTCCGCACGAGGGGTTTTATTTGTGAGTCACCTCTGCGCAGTGACAATGTCGTGGTGACTCTTCCTCTTGGGGCTCTTCCCTCTCCGACGCGTTCCCGAGGATAAGCACAGCCTGTAGATACGGCGTCAGCTCGGGCGGTGCTGCTGGTGCCTCCCCTGCGTCTCGTGGAGGGACATTTGCTGCTCTGCTCGTTATTTGCACGGGAAGGAACATGGACCTACCGTGTCGCAAAGTCACCTGGAAGTCTGCAACAGCCCCCGCCGGATCCAAGGAGGCTGATGGATGTCCCGGGCCAGGAGTGTTTGCCTGGGGAAGAGAGCAGGAGGAGGTTGGGAAAGGAAATATTCCTGAGCGCAACTGGGAGCACTCATTCCGAGCAGAAGGATTCCCATCCTGTCAGAGCGAGCTGGGCTTGTGGTGGGCAGTGGTGCCGGGAGCGCAGGGCTGCGGTGCACGGAGCAAACGGAGCGCATGGAGCGCACCGAGCGCAGGGCCGCAGGGCACGGAGTGCATGGAGCGCACGGAGTGCACGGAGCGCACAGAGCACAGGGCCACAGCGCACAGAGCGCACGGAGCGCACAGAGCGCACAGAGCACAGGGCCACAGCGCACGGAGCACACGGAGCGCACAGAGCGCACAGAGCACAGGGCCACAGCGCATGGAGCGCACGGAGCGCACGGAGCGCACAGAGTGAACAGAGCACACGGAGCACACGGAGCGCACAGAGCACAGGGCCACAGCGCACGGAGCGCACGGAGCGCGGGGTGCAGCGGCGGCCGCGGGACGGCAGCAACGCGGGGGTGGTGGATGCCCGTGTGCGGCCTGGCAGCGGCGGCGAGCGCTGCAGGCACAGGCACAGCGTGGGCTGCAGCACGTGCGGGCAGCGCCGCCTGCTCCGTCCGCAGGCAGCGGCCAGCACAGGCCCAGCTCACAGTGAAGGAGCTTCCGTAAAATGTACAACAGCCATTCTTACACAAGGGAAGAACGAAATACGACGTATCTGATAAAATGTCCATTTCTTGGAGCTCTGGACACAAATTGGTCATTGGGGCCATGGTTTACAAGGAGAATAGTGAAATGGCAGATAGTTGTATCTCATCTTCATGTCTATCAATCTACTTTATTTTTCTTCTCTAGTTTATTTATTCTGTATCCATAGCATTGCATTATTATCCAGATGCTGATTTTAGCCTATATACTTGTCTCTTTTAGGTTTTTGTAGAGTTCCGTTAGGTTTTGAATCAAATTCGAAGATATCTGATATTCAATCATAGGCTTGGCTGAATATTTTTATCCTGGGAATATTTTTATACTGGGGAAAGGCTTGGCTGAATATTTTCATAGTGGGGATGAGTTAACAGTTTAGAAAGGACTTTTTCCATAGCAGATTTTGGTGGTTTGTACCCGGTTCCAGCCGGGAGCCGCATCGCAGCGCTCAGAGGAACCCGGGCCTGCGGCAGGGCCGGCTCCCGCGGCGGCTGCGGTTCCCGCGCGGATGGGAGCGGAGCTCTGCGGCGCCGGGAAGCAGCCGCGGGGGCAGCGCACAGGCCGTAGGACAGGCAGAACGCACCGTGACAGCAGTGCTGCGGTTTGGTGACCGGCGTGGGTGTTCGTTGTTTCTGTACCGAGAGGAAGGTATTATGTAGATAAGTCATAGCGTGATTCGCATAGATGCGTTGCGAGATTGGTGTCAATTAGGCCGTTCAGTCCTAATAAAATAAACCAGATGCAGTTTAGATGAAATATATAGAATATGACTAGGAATTAACATCGCTATCATACATGCTCACTTGGGACAATTCATATATAATCCGTGGATTTAAATTATTAGCACTAAGAAGTTAAATAGATTGCTAATTTTTACACATTACAGCTTGCTCATAGATCATCCCTAAACCGAGAGCAAGTGCTAGCTCCACCCGCTGAGCGAGACGTTTGTCAGGCCATCCACACCGTGGCTGGGGTTCAGCATTTGAGATGAGATCGTTCTGAGGAACGGGTGGCTCAATGCAGAGCACTGCAAGGAGGCCCCTTGGTTGGGAGCGGGGTCGCCCTCGGCCGGGGCTGTCGCTGACAGGGCCCCCGGCGCCGCCGCAGCCCCGGGGACACCGCGCTGCCCCGTGCCGAGAGCGGAGCGCGCGGCCAGGGCCGCCCGGGCGCACGGTCAGTGCCGTGTCCTGGGGTGTCACTGCGCGTCTCAGCGTGCCCACGCAGAACAGCGCTCAAGGCACTGATCTCCAAGCATTTCTCTAAATGAGGTTTCAGTTTGATGCAGCGCAATCTGAGTAGGTTGAGCTCTTGTTAACTTTTGGAAAGTTAGGTCAGCAATCAGTGAGGATTTCCAGGCTCCTAGACCCATTCCGTTGAGGAGGTTTCAGTCGCGTCAGTAGTCGGTGGGTATTTCCAGGCTCCTACAAGCGTTCCATTGAGGGGGTCTCCTGGCAGGGCCCAGCGCCGTGCCCAGTGCCCGAGTGAGGGCAGTGAACTGAGCACGGTGCCTCCGCGGCAGCGGGGGCTGCGCCGCACACCCGGCGCTGGCTCGGCGAGCGGGGCTGCCGAGCGCGGGGCTGCCGAGCGCGGCTGCGTCCATCCGCACGCCCAAACCTGCAGCCCGGGGGCACCGTCACCTTCACCCCCTGCTCCGGGGTTTCCTGGGCTTTGTCAGGGTCTGTGCGGCAGGGCAAGAGCAGAGTGAGTGTTGAAGAGGAGAAATTAAAACTGCTGCTGTTGATTAGCTTCCTCATTAGCAATCAGAGTATGTTGTTTTTCTGTGAGGCTTCTTTCCTCTGGAGGCTTTAGAGACATTTCAGTAATCTGAAGAGCGAAAATGAGGAATGGGAGAGACTGCAGAGCGAGCTCCTAGTCCGGCCACACTGCTGTCCCGCGTGGAGCGAGCTCCTTGTCCCGCTGCCGTCCCGCGTGGAGCGAGCTCCTTGTCCCGCTGCCGTCCCGCGTGGAGCGAGCTCCTTGTCCCGCTGCTGTCCCGCGTGGAGCGAGCTCCTTGTCCTGCTGCCGTCCCGCGTGGAGCGAGCTCCTTGTCCTGCTCCTGCCCCTCGTGGCGCGAGCTCCTTGTCCTGCCAGGGCTGCTCTTCCAGGCCCAGCTACAATTTTCTACCACCGCAGAGGATGACACTCAAGCTCCTCACCGTGCCGGGTACACGGTGTCTTCTTATTGCCCTACCGTACAGAAATTCCTTTCTTTAATAAGAGGAGACAAACAACTTTTATTGTTACTGCAGGAAATATCAATAACGAGCCCTCCAACTATGTTTCCCAACATAATAAAGAAAGATAATCATATATTGCCGGCCTCCAGGTGCTTTCCTTATTGGCATACCCCAACTTCAGGAAAGTTTAGCTGACGTTTGTAATGGTTGGTGCCGGTTTCCTCCTCAGTGCCGGTTTCCTCCTTCTCCCGTAAGCAGAAGTGGCTGCAGCCTTCTCCAAGCCTGACATTCCCAGTATTGTCAGCATTTTCCTGTGTAGTTAATAGTGGAGTCCTGGGGCTGGAGCGAAGCCCCTCTGGCTTTGCCGGGGGCACTGTGTGTGCGCGAGCTCGCGGGACGGGGACGGGGACGAGGGAAGGCTGCGGCTGCGGTCGTGGTCGCTCCGGTGCCACCTCCGCGCCGTGTCCTCAGCCTCTGCCCTGCGCAGCCGTCACCTCCTGGTCAGCGTGGGACAAGGACGTGTCCCGAATGGACACCGCGGCGTGGGCGTCGCAGGAGCGGTGATGGATGCTGTGTCAACAGCTGTGTACAGCGCTCTGTGTAACAGGCCTTGGTGGACTTTTCTTGCATTAATTCGTGTAATTGCTTTTTGAATCCGTTTGTGCGGTAGGCTTAGACACCATCCCCTGTAATGAGCTCCACAGTTTAATTACCGCCTGTGAAGAAGGGCTCTCTTTTGTTCGCTCTGCATCTCCTGGCTGGTCCTTTCTTGACAACCTTTGTTCTTGCGCTTGAGGAGCAGCCCGTGGCGGCTGCCGCTGCTCCCGCTCGCTGCTGTTCCCCCCGCTCGCTGCCGTTGCTTCCGCTCGCTGCCGTTCCCCCCGCTCGCTGCTGTTCCCCCCGCTCGCTGCCGATCCCCCCGCTCGCTGCCGTTCCCCCCGCTCGCTGCCGCTGCTCCCGCTCGCTGCCGTGCGTGCCCACGCGCGTGCCCGCCGTGGCGCGTCCTGCCTGCAGGCCGTGTTAGCTGCCCTGAGCAGAGCTCCCGCCCCGGTTGTCCCGTAGGAAGCGCTGCTCCCTGCTCCAGCAGGATGCCCGCGTGGGATCCGCAGGCGCCGGCGGCAGGAGGCACTGCAGGCCGTGCGGGACGGGCAGCGCGGGAGCCTGGCGCCGCCGGCTGCGCACGGGGCGGGAATGATGAAACCCCCTGTCCCTCACAGAAAGCGTCGCTGCCTCCGTGTCCCGCGCGGCTCCGCGGCGCTCGTGGCGGCCCTGGGCGAGAGGAGGCTCCGGGCGGGCGCCCGGCCGCAGCGCGTGGGCAGCGCGGCATGGTCCTTAACCTGAGCTGCAGGCCTGGGGCCTGAAAAAACCTTAATGCAATTTAACCTGATGACCCGCATCACCTTGCTGCGTGATCCTTGTCTGCAGGCCACAATTTCTGCTTCAGCTAGGACGCACCTTTTAGCAGAGAAATGGAGCACTGCCTTGGCGCAGAAGGGATGCTGGAAACCTGCGCTCCCGGGGCAAAGTGCCCGCTGTGGAATTAGCCCCACGGGCAGCGCTGCCTCCGCATGCCAGCCGTGGGATCCGGGGGCTTTGGAGGCTGGCAGAGCCATCCCCTTTCAAAAGCCGTTCCCCAGGCGAGCGCGTTTTTAGATCATCGAGTTATTTCAGCCCAGCGGCCGCGATATTCTGAGCTGCGTCAACAGAGGAAACGTGGGTAAGCTGAGGAAAAGCTGGCATAGAGAAAACAGAAATAACAACCTGGCAGGTGCTCAACGTCACGCGTCGCGGGCTCGGGGTCCTGCGGCCGCGCGGGAGCGTCGCTGCGGCTGCGCCGGGCGCCACGGCTGCCCCGTCCGGGGCCTCGAGGAGCGGAGGGGAAATGTGCAGGAATCAGCCTGTGCACATCGAAGGAAGTCACCAGCTGTTCCTTTCTGCTCTTCAAAATAATTAACAAGTTGCAATCACGCATTTTGCTCTCTTTCTATACAAAATGATCTAAAATACCTTTAAGATCTAATTCAATTCCAGTTCATGTATTATATTAATTAATTTATAAAGCCTTTCAGTTAATTCCCTTTATCTTTTAAAGACTTGTGACTTTACAATGTTAATTAAATTTTATTTCATATACTGCATTCATTAATGTATTCAATTTAAAGCATTTGTAATTTATTGTCCGTATCCACTTTACAATTAAAACTGTTATTATAGTTTATATCTCAATAATACGCTGCGGTTACATCCCCAGGCAGCGCCGACAAATGGCCGAGTCCCGTTTTCCCAGCAGTATTTTCCTTCTGCCATCCCAATCCGTGCCCGGTAGCCGGTGACTCGGCAGGTGCGCGTGCGTGGCAGGAGCGTCGCGGCCCCGGCTCACCCCGCGCTCGGTGCGCTGTACGTCGCGGCCCCGGCTCACCCCGCGCTCGGTGCGCTGCACGTCGCGGCCCTGGCTCACCCCACGCTCGGTGCGCTGCGCGTCGCGGACGCGGCTCACCCCGCGCTCGGTGCGCGTCGCGGCCCTGGCTCACCCCACGCTCGGTGCGCTGCGCGTCGCGGCCCTGGCTCACCCCACGCTCGGTGCGCTGCGCGTCGCGGACGCGGCTCACCCCGCGCTCGGTGCGCGTCGCGGCTCCGGCTCACCCCACGCTCGGTGCGCTGCGCGTCGCGGCCCTGGCTCACCCCGCGCTCGGTGCGCTGTACGTCGCGGACGCGGCTCACCCTGCGCTCGGTGCGCTGCGCGTCGCAGCCCCGGCTCACCCCGCGCTCGGTGCGCTGTACGTCGCGGCCCCGGCTCATCCCGCGCTCGGTGCGCTGCGCGTCGCGGACGCGGCTCACCCCGCGCTCGGTGCGCTGTACGTCGCGGCCCCGGCTCACCCCGCGCTCGGTGCGCGGCGCGGCGCGGACGCGGCTCATCCCGCGCTCGGTGCGCTGCGCGTCGCGGCCCCGGCTCACCCCGCGCTGCCGCGCGCTCGGAGCGCTGCGGAGCCGGCGGTGCTCGTGCAGCCCTGCGGGTTCGTGTTCGGCCAAGCAGGGGGTTGTTCAGGCCGTTATTTCAAGTCTGCGTTTTTGTTCCTGAGGCAGTGCTGGATATTTTCTAGGGAGATACATTCCAGAGGAAGCCCTGCTCGGGGATGCCTGTGCATTTGGTAAGCTGCTGTTTTGCATTATTAATGCTTTGTCTTTTAACAACTGCGGTATAAAGAGCAGACTGAGAATATTTAGAATAATTACCGTTCAAATGAGAGGTAGGAAATTTCAGCATATGGAAGGGAGCTGCTTCCCGCCAGCCCGGGCCTCCTCCAGCGCGCAGCGCGGCCGGCCGCGTTCCTCGGGAGGAAATGAAATAGCGAAGGAGAAGAGCTCTGCAGGTCTGGCCTTAGGAGCAGAAACAGCAGGTAGCGTTTCATGTGCACACTGAAATGCAGAGGACTCTGTGGCACGACGGCAATGCTGTGCCCTGAATTCAGAACTTCAGCGCTCCAAAAAGCAGAAACCCAATGGGCTGCTCTGCTGTGCGTGCGATGGAGGCGATAACTGTGCGTGCGATGGAGGCGATAACTGTGCGAGCGATGGAGGTGATAACTGTGTGAGCGATGGAGGCGATAACTGTGCGTGCGATGGAGGCGATAACTGTGTGAGCGATGGAGGCGATAACTGTGCGAGCGATGGAGGTGATAACTGTGCGTGCGATGGAGGCGATAACTGTGTGAGCGGTGGAGGCGATAACTGTGCGTGCGATGGAGGCGATAACTGTGTGAGCGATGGAGACGATAACTGTGTGAGCGGTGGAGGCGATAACTGTGCGTGCGATGGAGGCGATAACTGTGTGAGCGGTGGAGGCGATAACTGTGCGTGCGATGGAGGCGATAACTGTGTGAGCGATGGAGACGATAACTGTGTGAGCGATGGAGGCGATAACTGTGTGAGCGATGGAGGCGATAACTGTGCGTGCGATGGAGGCGATAACTGTGTGAGCGATGGAGGCGATAACTGTGTGAGCGATGGAGACGATAACTGTGCGTGCGATGGAGCTGATAACTGTGCGTGCGGTGGAGGCGATAACTGTGCGTGTGATGGAGGCGATAACTGTGCGTGCGATGGAGGCGATAACTGTGTGAGCGATGGAGGCGATAACTGTGCGTGCGGTGGAGGCGATAACTGTGAGCGATGGAGGCGATAACTGTGTGAGCGATGGAGGCGATAACTGTGCGTGCGATGGAGACGATAACTGTGTGAGCGATGGAGGCGATAACTGTGTGAGCGATGGAGACGATAACTGTGCGTGCGATGGAGCTGATAACTGTGCGTGCGGTGGAGGCGATAACTGTGCGTGTGATGGAGGCGATAACTGTGTGAGCGATGGAGGCGATAACTGTGCGTGCGGTGGAGGCGATAACTGTGCGTGCGGCTCGCACGCGCCCCGCACCTCGGCCCACGCCGAACCGCAGCACCCGCAGCTGGAACCTGCTGGATTCCATCCCGCAGCATCGCGCTGCGGTGACCGGGACTGCGTCCTGGGCTTCTCAAATACTCCAGGGTTATAAAATAATCTTTGTGGGGTTTTTGTTCTTGATTCTTTTTTATTTGGGCAGCCTTTTGAAAGCGTTTTTCTAACAATTTAAGGACTCCGTTTTCAAAAATGTTGTTCTTACATGGTAGAGAAAAAATGCCTCGAGTAAACCCAAATGCATGGATTGATACTAATGCGTATTCCTCATGAATTTCACAGCTTCACGAACCTCTTAAAAGCTTTTGGAAACCTCTTGATCCTGTTTATATTTGGCAAATTGTAGCCTGTATCTCATGAATATCTGTTTTCCTTAGCACGCGCTCGCTGTTGGCAAATGTAATTATACTGATTTCCTTCCCTTCGGAATCTGAAAACTTTTATCCACCATTTCTGCACGCCGACAAGAATGTTTTGTCACTCTCAGCAGAACACGCGTTTGGGTCTTGAAGTGATGAAAACAGCAAAGTAATGTATTCCACTAAAAGCAACTTATTCAGTATCATTAAGAATAATGTCATTTTCTATTTGCTCCAGAAGGTTTTTTGTTATTTAGTGGGAAAGTGGGTTTAGGCTTCATTTCTGAATTCTGTTTAATAGAGCCGTAGATGACCGCTTTGCTCCGTTATGGAATATGTGATGCCAAGCATCTTTACCAGCTCGTCGGCTCCAGCAGCCATCAGCCAGGGCTGAGACAAGAGCGCTGCTGGAGTCAGTAGGAACTTGGTTACTGCCTTCATTGATGGCCATTTATCAATTTATTTTAACGAAGAGCTTCATGGCAAGAGCTATGAGCTATCGATGAACGGAGCGCTTCCATGCGCCAGGACTTCCTTAACGGAGCACTTGGAAATAGCGTTGTCGTTCCTCACTCTGCAAGCTGTGCTCGAGGAGGCCCCAGGATCTGGCCCTGCATTTTTAGGGTATCCTATCCTATTCTGTAGGATAATCTCTCCTGTGCTATCCCTATGCTATCCTATTTCATTACTTTTCCAGATAAATGGCTGTACCATATCTGATGGAGATAGCTTTCCTCTCGTGACTAGAGGACGATCCTGCCATTCACATTCAGGCAGTTCAGTGGATGGGATGGTTGGATTTTGGCCGTCCAGGGTGGTTGCATTTTGGCGGTCCAGGATGTTTGGATTTTGGCGGTCTGGAATGGTTGGATTTTGGCAGTCCGGGATGGTTGGATTTTGGCGGCAAGGGAGGGTTGGATTTTGGCAGTCTGGGATGGTTGGATTTTGGCGGCGTGGGATGGTTGGATTTTGGCAGTCCAGGATGGTTGGATTTTGGCGGCACGGGAGGGTTGGATTTTGGCAGTCTGGGATGGTTGGATTTTGGCGGCGTGGAATGGTTGGATTTTGGCGGTCCAGGATGGTTGGATTTTGGCAGGGTGGGATGGTTGGATTTTGGCAGTCCAGGATGGTTGCATTTTGGCAGGGTGGGATGGTTGGCATTCCTGCAGCCCCGGGTAGCTGCCGTCAGCAGCACGGGCTGCGCACGAGGCACCTCCTCAAGGGCACTGAGAGGGCTGGGCTCGACCTTCTGTTCTCCCCCTTCCTCTGTGGATCTCCTAGTCCTGCGGGAGCGAGGGAATGACCGGGGCAGTCGTTCCTGCGTGTGGGCTCACGCGGGCCCTCGGCCATTGGCCGTGCTGCGGTATCTGCCCCGTGGGGAGCAGGAACCCGTGGAACGTAGCAAGGGGCCCTGGGCCGCTCACGGCGCGTGCGCCCTCAGGAGCGCTGCGGGCCGGTCAGCGTGACGGTGCGAGCGCCGCGTCTCGCTTAATTCAGATACATATTACTGCTGCTAAAAGCCTTTACTAAAAGCCCGTGACACTGGAGATTTTGTGTGCAGCAGAGTGTTTCCAAAGGCCTGGTGTTTTGCATCCTCTAGGCATGGTCCTGTTGCTTTGTGTGCTCTCAGAGCTCATGTTGCTTTTTATTGCTCTACGTTGTGCTTGGGTGTTGTGGCAAAACATCGGGGGGACAAATAACCGTGCGCGTTGGCTTCCACCATCAGCAGGAGCGGGTGGCTCCTGTTTCTATAACGCAGACACGAGCGGGCCCCGAGTCCTCCCGGCTGCGCCGCGGCAGGCACGGGTGGAGCGGAGCAGTGGAGCGGAGCAGGCACCGCCGCACCGCGTGGCACCGCGTGCTCCGTGCGGCGCGGGCGGAGCGGAGCAGCGGAGCGGAGCGGACACCGCCGCACCGCGTGGCACCGCGTGCTCCGTGCGGCACGGCCCCGCGGACCGCGTGCCCGCCGGCGATCCCGTGTGCTACCCGCGGCACCGCGCGGCTGGGAATGGCTCGCTAAACACCAAGCTCCCGGGACTAATGCTGCCAGTGTGTTCGGTGCTGTCTGCCGGGAGGAAATGCCGCGTGCTCCCGTGGCATAGCAATGCACAACAAATAGCTCTTCGTTTTTATGCTGTTTGGTTTTGGTCATTTTTCGTATGAAGTGCTCCTTTTCAGCGCTCCTTTGGGAAGGGGCAGTGTTTTGATATGAATAAAGGCGCCAGATTCATTGCAGTGGCGCTGCTGGCGCCCGCCGGGGCCCTGTGCGGGGACGCTGGGGACAGGGGGACAGCGCCTGCGTGCGCCTGCTTGGCTGGGAACGTGACGTTCTCAGGGACTGCAACAAGTCGTTTTTCACGGGAAAAAGCACCAGCAAATCATCCTTT